>NC_059226.1:29129631-29729631 GCF_020615455.1 Coregonus clupeaformis | reverse complement strand
GAATCTGCAATAGGTACGCAGCTTAGTTTGAAGAAATCAACTGTGGGAACAATTATTAGGAAATGGAAGACATACAAGACCACTGATAATCTCCCTTGATCTGGGGCTCCACGCAAGATCTCACCCCGTGGGGTCAAAATGATCACAAGAACGGTGAGCAAAAATCCCAGAACCACACGGGGGGACCTAGTGAATGACCTGCAGAGAGCTGGGACCAAAGTAACAAAGCCTACCATCAGTAACACACTATGCCGCCAGGGACTCAAATCCTGCAGTGCCAGACGTGTCCCCCTGCTTAAGCCAGTACATGTCCAGGCCCGCCTGAAGTTTGCTAGAGTGCATTTGGATGATCCAGAAGAGGATTGGGAGAATGTCATATGGTCAGATGAAACCAAAATATAACTTTTTGGTAAAAACTCAACTCGTCGTGTTTGGAGGACAAAGAATGCTGAGTTGCATCCAAAGAACACCATACCTACTGTGAAGCATGGGGGGTGGAAACATCATGCTTTGGGGCTGTTTTTTCTGCAAAGGGACCAGGACGCTGATCTGTGTAAAGGTAAGAATGAATGGGGCCATGTATCGTGGAGATTTTGAGTGAAAACCTCCTTCCATCAGCAAGGGCATTGAAGATGAAACGTGGCTGGGTCTTCCAGCATGACAATGATCCCAAACACACCGCCCGGGCAACGAAGGAGTGGCTTCGAAGAAGCATTTCAAGGTCCTGGAGTGGCCTAGCCAGTCTCCAGATCTCAATCCCATAGAAAATCTTTGGAGGGAGTTGAAAGTCCGTGTTGCCCAGCGACAGCCCCAAAACATCACTGCTCTAGAGATCTGCATGGAGGAATGGGCCAAAATACCAGCAACAGTGTGTGAAAACCTTGTGAAGACTTACAGAAAACGCTTGACCTGTGTCATTGCTAACAAAGGGTACATAACAAAGTATTGAGAAACTTTTGTTATTGACCAAATACTTATTTTCCACCACAATTTGCAAATAAATTCATTAAAAATCCTACAATGTGATTTTCTGGAGAAAAAAATTCTCATTTTGTCTATCATAGTTGACGGGTACCTATGATGAAAATTACAGGCCTCTCTCATCTTTTTTAAGTGGGAGAACTTGCACAATTGGTGGCTGACTAAATACTTTTTTTTCCCCACTGTATAAAAAGAGATAGAGCTTTGAAAGTGTGAGGACTCAGCTGTCTCCTGCTCCCTACCATGACTGAAAGATCCCACTGGGCACACACTGGTTGAATCAACGCTGCTTCCACGTCATTTCAAAGAAATTACGCTGAACCAGTGTGGAACAGACGCTGAATTGACGCCTGTACCCAGTGGGATGCTTTTCCACTACAGAAAGAAGCGCAGTATTTGCACTATAAGTGTTCAGTGAGGGGACACAGAGACTTCAAAGCTACTCCGACGTGTAGAATACTTTGTAAATGTTTTGTAAATCATCCCCAAGTCTAGATAACTGCTGAGGATTTGGGTGAGAAGTTTGTTTTATAGTAAGGATGCCCATTGTCTGGAACCCCTTTACTGTGGCAATCCTTTTATCGTCTGTGAAGAGAGTACAAATAATTATTGCTCTAAGACAGCCTGGTCCCAACATACTGTAACAAGTGTGAACCTCATATAGCAGAACAATGAGAGCAAATCCCAACGCTTTCTGGAAGATTGCATGCATACATTGAACCCATTGCCACAAGTCACAGATGTGGTTCTATATAAGCTCTCTTGAGCCTGGGTAGATTTTCAGTCTGTAATGGTTTTGGACTCCATTGAGATCCAAGGGTTAAGCTGAAGGCCTAACGCCTTAGTGCTAGGGTCAATATTTCTTGACAAATGGTTGGAAGAGTACTTGAAACGCAAAGGTTGGGTCACAACCTTTTTGACCTTTCAACCAGTGGCCCTTAATACGTTTTACCTCTAGAGCGCCAACAGAATGGCCAAACATATGTCAAGGATAATTCAAGGTCAAATGGACCTGACCTGATAATCTACTTTGAAAGAGTCCAACTCCAGTCATTTACTGTGTTTAACCAGGCCTATATCTTCTGGAGGATCTTCTGCTGGTCAAAGGACTTTATTGGACCTTTTAAATAGTGAGCAAACTGTGAACCAAGAGCCAGAAAAGATCTGCAAATATGTCCAAATCAACAGGCCCCTAGTTACTGGTTCAACAAACATGCAAGAAAATATTGTCCACTTTAAACTTGACATAATGTTTCCTTCGCCTCTGAATTGATTGAAAATCCAATTGAATGCAATTCTTTGGGACAAAGGCACACAATAGAGAATTAATGCCTAACAAAAGGCCTTAGACTATATTTTAAAAAACATCGTAAATTGACCTTGTCGGCCTGTGCACCTACCCCCACACTATTCTGTACCTCCCACCCTCCCTACTCACAAGGTCGTCCCCCACTTGATGTCCAGAGCCAATGGGGACAGACCTCCTTTATATGTTCTTTAACGGTCCACTAAATGGGTTTGAGGTCAAGCGATTAGTGTCTCAGGTCAACCCTGGCACCTGCATGCTAACACTGATTACACAATAAGGGCAGTCTGTAAGGAGGCTGCACTTGCTAAGTGTAAATAGCTGTAGGAGATGAATTGATAGATTTGAGAAACAATCCTTGTTCTTAAAAGCTCCATTCAGCACTTCGATAAAAGGTTTTTGTGTAGAACCTTCCGTAAAAGGAGGGAGAGGCTATCAGATTCTTGAGGTCAGCCACCATGGCTGAAGAGAAGTGAAGTTATTTCAAAAGCCTCCTTATCCATGGTCTCTGTTTCGTCCCCTGTGAGAGAGAAACCACACAGCCTGACTGGGAGATGGCTTTTAACAGCCGAGATTACAGTAGAGTAGCGCAGGAAGAATACACATCCTTTTATTCTCGCTTGTCTCCGCTTCAATTGCATACAACTGCCTCCCTTCTCACCATGCTGAGCCCTTCATGCATGAGCTTGTCCGCATTTCAATAGCCTTTGTGTTAGTCGGGATTCAAACAAGATAGGTTGCCTGCCTTTGACTCCTCTGCTGTCTCTCCTAGGATAAATATTTCACCTGTCACACAAAGAAGAATGTTTGGGATGACTTGCTACTGTAAAAATCCACTTTGGGATTTAAATTGAGTGAATGATTTAAAAAAGTCTCATCCAAAAAGGCTGACGTTGGCTTTCATCAGGCGATGTATATTTGTTGATGCCGTGATTTGCATAGTCTTTCAGGGAGTTCGGGAGAGTGAAACCTTTGGCACTCACAGTAGGCTATTGTAAACCCATTGTCAACTTTAAACAGTGCTACAGTACACACAAAGCTGCCTTGAGAAGTACAGTCGCTTCCCTCATGTGTGGTGGAATTAGAATGTATTAGATTTATGATAGCTAAAACCTTATCATCATTATTTAGAAGGATGATAGGTCGCCAATTATCTGGAAGCATAGATAATTAGTGTGATGTGAACCGCCAAATAATAATGGACATTACATCATCACTGTGAGACATCTCTCTACAGGATACAACTCAAGGCACAGCCAAGATCTAGTACCCCTTGACTATGATTGATGAAACTGTATATTTACCGAGTCCATTCCCAAGCCTCCTGTACTGAGGATCCTTTCTCCTCTTTAGTCTTAAGGCAGAGGCCTGGGACGGAGGGGACTGTGTCCCTCTGGGTCCTGAGACCTAATTAATAATGTTTGTTAGACCCATTGTGAAGCGGGATAGTAAGGTCACTAACTCGAACAGCAAAAGGAGTTTTAAAAGCCTTGGAAATGCATAAATTATGTAAATATGTCTATTGCCTTTAATACGTATTGTTCCCCTCATTCAGAGGAATCTGTGAGAAACGAAGCACCCAGATCTCTATTGACTCCGCCTAATGGTATTAGCTGAAAACCATGAGCACCATACAGAAATGTTCTTATAGGCTATGTGGTACCGCATATTATATGTTAATTAATCTGTATATGGACTCAATTCTTGACATTATTCTTTGAACATAAAACTTAGGTGCATGCAGACAGTCATCCAACCACTACATAAAACTGTCTATAGTCATTTTGATATTCATGGCCATTTCGGATTTATAAGTAATGGAGAATAAAGCCAAAGCGGACATGTTTGTCCCCTCCTTGATCAGTGTTGTATGTATTGTTCCTGCTGGCTGGTTGGTTGGCAGGCCAGGCAGATATGGCAGTAGATCCATGGATTAATAAGGACCAGACTGCTGCGGGAAGCCAGGCCCGGGGCCCACCACACATGAAGTGAGGCCTCAGTCCCCCCTTACATACACAACCCCACCACAACAAAGCACCAGGCCATCTTATGGTTCACTACAACGCTCAAGAGAGGATTTTGGACCAGTAAGCACCAAAAACGAAAGAGGGGATTGAAAGGGGGGCGAGGGGGCGAGGAGCTGGAGGGTGTCCTGTGAGTTGTGATCTTTGTTCAGTTCCGAGGGGCTTATGTCCTGGGCTTCTCTCCTAACAACCGAGAGGGAGCGGCCTTCTACAAGCAGGGCCTCCCTCATCTCTCTGTCCACTCTCAAAGTTTCACCTCGTTCTGGGAAGAATGGCCGCCATTGTAGATAAAGCACCTCTTATAGATCCTGTACCAACCTATGAGCTTGTAATGGACTAAACTGGGCCTCCTCTCCCTTGGGAGTGAGGGAAATCCCAGAGGTTTAATTAAATGACTAGTTAATTGATTCCCCGTATTGATGTTCTTGTTAGGAGGTGAAAGTGAATACACAATGACGTGGCAACAGTCAGTTACAAAATGGAACAGAGAGGATGGTTGTCCCAATAAAACAAAGCACTAGGAAAGTCAACAATCAAAATATTTGCATTGACTGTAATTAGCTAAAACCGAATGTCAGTGATTTGGATTTTACACTACAAGTAGTTATAACAAATGCCAGGGAATCATTTTCATTTCAGACCGGTTAGACACTTTCTTGGACAAAGATCACATTTGTTCCACGTGTTTCCCTGAATTGAACCCAAATTTATTTGTAACTGCTAATTGTTGTGCTACGATGGGGCTACTACAGTAGGTTTTAGTTTCATTGGATTGTTGTTACTGTTTTTTTTATTATTATTACAGAGTGAGGCTAGCTTCAAAGCCAGTGTTCAATTACCAAGAAAACAGAGTGTTGTTTGTTATGACTAGCAGCTTTCATATTATCATTATTTATATATTTTCACAATTTCTAATTAGTTCTGCCTTCTTTATCAAACACATTCTCAAAGTTATGTGAAAACTTCTCAGGGTGCATTTCTTCTCTGTTTAGATCAGGTTTTCAACCCTGTTCCTGGAGAGCTACCCTCCTGTAGGTATTTGCTACAACCACAGCTTTAACTAACCTGTTCAGCTTATGAACCAGCTAATTATTATAATCAGGTGCGTTAGATTAGGGTTGGAGGGAAAAACCATACAGGGCGGTAGCTCTCCAGGAAACAGGGTTGGAGAGCCCAAGTTTAAATTACAGTCTGCCATGTTTTAACTATCGCCTGTTATTTCATAATTTTTGTTTGGATTTCATAGGGAGGGACACATCAATGACGAGTGCCTTTCGCCTCCTTGGGAAACCACAAGTGGAATTCAGAACTCAGTGGAATTTGACTCATTCTTTGATAGAAAAGATGAGTAGCTACATTATCACTGTTATTTCCCAGCCATTGTTAACTATTTCACCGAATGATTATTATTGAGTAATCTGATAAAAAAATCTCACCATTAGGGTTTCAAAATTTCCGGTAACCCCCCCCACACCTTGTTGACCTTGACTTTTCCAACCATCAAAAGTAAAACATTTCACTAAGAGCTCCCACCCCAAGGTCATTTACAAAGAGCTCCCACCTCAAGGTTATTTCATTAAGAGCTCCCACCCCAAGATCATTTCACAAAGAGCTCCCACCTCAAGGTCATTTCACAAAGAGCTCCCACCCGAAGGTCATTTCACCAAGAGCTCCCACCTCAAGGTAATTTCACAAAGAGCTCCCACCCGAAGGTCATTTCACTAAGAGCTCCCACCCCAAAGCTCGCTTCACTAAAATGGTGGATTGGTCGCTTTACTTGAGTTTTACTTCACCATATTTAAAAAGAAATGTTTTTGAGGTGTGGATGGGACCTCTTTTTGCTGAGACCACCACTTCTAATTTCACATTGACGTTTATTAAGAGTCACGTCGATGTTCATACACAAATGTGTAAATGAATAGCTTAGAAAAATCTATTCCTTTTGTTTATCTCCTCATAAGTTCAGAAGATCCACTCATTCAGCCGCTGAGAAGATAAGCTTGTCAATCGTAAACACGAGGGTTGAAAGAAAGAAACTCCCATTGAAAGACAGTGTTTACGCTCTGCAGTGTACCAAATCAATGGAAAGACAGGATCAAAGACATTCTTGACTTCCTGCACTAAGCTATGGCCTGTATTATTGCATGGGTCACCTGTGTAATAAAAGTATTGCATCTCAAATTGCACCCTATTCCCAATAGTGCACTACTTTGACCAGGGCTCATAGGGCTCTGTGCATAAGTAGTGTACTATTTAGGGAATAGGGTGCACTTTTTCGGACGCATTCAGTTAAGTGTGAGGGCCTTCCCTTTCCTCCTTCTGCCCTTCTATGAGCTGAGCTGTGCTGGGCATGCCATGCATGTGAACCCCAATGATCAAATATGGTCTTGTCAACACCCCAGGGCTTATAAATGGGAACTGGACCAGAAAGGCAAAAACATGGGGAGGGTAGAGTGGATTGCGGTGGGGAGGGGGCGTGTGTGGGGGTGGGTAGTTTGGGGAGGGGTTAGGGGGGGCTACTGGATGAACCCACCCAGGGATAATACAAGGATATAAAGGCACTCTGTTCCAAATACAGCACTGTGGGGAACACTCATGTTTTTGAGTTTAAAGGAACCAAAGGAGACTTTGTAACCTTGTCTACCTATTACAGAAATGATGTATGGAACCAGTTTTTTTTATCTGCAATACAAGGAATAGGACTTGACACAACATCATCTAATGATTTGTACCAATGCAGACCTTGCTGTCAGAAGTCCCAGAGAATATCAACCTCCATGGGGTGAACTCCCCCTCATTTCCAGGCTGGAAATATGTCAGCCAGACAGCATCTCTTACGCCTGGCAGTATAGTAGTTAACGTGGAACAGCCAGCCTAACCCAGAATGTGTATATGTGTTTTGGTACCGCAGCAGATGAGCGTTGTCGGAACAGAAGCATTAGCTAACAGGCGTGGAGAATGCATCTGATGTGTCCAGTCACATCCAGTCCCTTTCCTCTCTGCCCATCAGTCCAGTTGTGGTTAGTGGGACAGAGTGGGATTGACACAGATTGACTTGACATGGCAGGAGCCTGTGGCGAGGCTCGCCGCCGCCGACCCCCTGGGCAGCTCCTTAATCTGGGGACAGAGCCAGGGACAGGCACCAAGTGGCGATGTGTGTAAAGATCCTTCAGGGCCTGTCACCCTGCCCAAACCTCTTTCGCAGTGTACACATACACACACACACACACACACCACACACACACACACACACACACATACAATGCACGCACGCACACATGCGCGCACACAACCCCACCCTCATCCTTCTGGCACACTAGGGTCCTTGTCGTGTCCCATCACTCTCCACCATAGAGGAAGGTTCTAGAACTATTTATCAAATTAATTGAAATTCTATGCTCTCCACTGGCCTGCCCTGCTGCAGTGTGGAATGCAGAATGGTCATAAATCCTTATTTAGCCCCATTCAACCTTAGAATGGGACAAGAGGTGGACAGCACTGCAGATCTTCTCATTCACTAGTTTTCAGTGTATGCATGGGCCTGTCTGGTATGCATCAGTTCTCTTTCTGTTGATTTTCCCACCAGAATGATGCATTACCTTTTGATTAGACCACCTCTACCTGTCAACATCTTACACTACCGTCTACTCTTTACTAAACTGTAGAAATGAAACAAAATGGAAAAAATGAAACAAATGGCAAATTATCTTTGAAGAATTTGAGAGGTGGAGCTGGGTGGTATCTGTTCATTTATCTTAGTAGAGTCCTTCTTTTGTCTTGATGGCAGGTCCGTCTTATCCTACTGTCAGAGAGGCAGTAAAGCGAGAGATGCCGGCTGGGACAACCCATGCTAAGCTGAGCTGTGCTTTTGAAACACCCCATTAATGTGGGGTCTTTAGAAACGTGTTGTGATTTATGCTGGACATGCACTGTAGCACATTAATGCCTGATTGGTAAGTGTTTAATGGACAATTTGCGCTCACCACTGCGCCACTGGGGACCTTTGTAAAGGGATACCCTTTTACGTACTTTCACGACTTCCTCCGAAGCTGCCTCCTCCCTGTTCGGCAGGCTTCGGCGCTCGCCGCCACCGCCTTCTAGCCACTGCCGCTTCCTCTTTTCATCATTCGACTTGTTTTGTCTTGTTTTTCACACACACCTGGTTCATATCCCCTCATCAGTCTGTATAAGTATTCCCTCTGCTCCCATGTCTTTGTGTGTTATTGTTTCCATGTGGAGGTGTCGCAGCTCGGCTGAGCATTATGTACTTTTATCGCCGGGATATTCACCCGTGTTTTTTGTTTCCCAGTACGCATTGAAGGCGCACTATATTTTGTTTACGCATTGCTGCTAACTGCTGTATTGGACGAAAAAAACATATTCTGTGATTCACACCTCCTGCGCCTGACTCCCTAATCACCTGCTACAGAATCACACACCCAACAGAATGGAGTCAGCAGGAGTGAAGAGTATGCCTGGAGTTTTGAGCGGGTCCGGGAGCATTCCAACATGTTAGCCAGCTTGGGCGAGCGATGGATTGTCCAGCACCTGAAGAGGAGAGGACCCGACCCTGCGGAACCAGCTGAGCGACATATTCTTGAGTCCCCTGATTTCCCTGTTGTGTTGGGCCTTTGGCTTGCACTACACGACCCCACCTTTTCGTGGCTGCAGACGTTCTACGGGGTGGTCGCGAGACTGTCAGGGTAGGTGTCTAGCTGTTTCAGTGAATACTCGATTTGGCGCCCGCTTTTCCAAAACGCAGGCGACCAAATTACCACCCCCATCGGGCGGGGGATTGTGCGATAAACCTCCGGTTAGACGCGGCCCTAGGAGTCATGTATATCCCCTGTTGCAGGCTGGAAATGGAGGCTATGGAGACATACGCTCTCGAGTCCCCGCGTCAGGGGTTCATACGTCCCCTCCACTTCACCCGCCTTGAGTAAATTTTTTCGTGAAGAAGAAAGACAGGGGTCTGCGCCTTGCATTGATTACCGTGCACAAACTACCATTCGCTATAGTTACCCTCTACCCTCATTTCCTCTGTGATTGAATCAATGTATGGATCTCAGGAATGCGCACAACCTGGTGCGTGTCCGGGAGGGGGACGAATGGAAGACAGCATTTAGCACAACCACGGGGCATTAGAATACCCGGTGATGCCGCACGGGCTGATGAATGCTCCATCAGTCTTCCAGTCCTTTGTGAACGAGGTGTTTCGGGACATGCTTGGTCGCGTTGGTGGTCTCACATCGACGACATCCTGGGTGTATTGCGCCACGCGCGCCGAGCATGTGTCCCTGGTTCGCAGAGTGCTTGGCCAACTGTTGGAGCAGGACCTGTTTACCAAGGCAGAAAAATGTCTGTTCTTCCAACAATCCGCCTCCTTCCTCGGATACCACATCACCACCTCAGGTGTGGAGATGGAGGGAGACCGCATTTCAGCCGTGGCGTAATTGGCCGACTCCAACCACGGTAAAGGAGGTGCAGCGCTCATTGGCTTTGCCAATTACTATCTGGAGGTTTATCCGGTTCTTTGGCAAGGTCGCAGCCCCCATCACCTCTCTGTTGAAGGGTGGGCCGCCCTGGCTCCGCTGGTCTGCTGAGGCTGACAGGGCTTTCAGTAACCTGAGGGCTCTGTTCACCTCAGCCCCGGTATGGCCCATCCCGATCCATTGTGCGCTCATAGCAGAGGTGGACGCGTCCGGGGTAGGGTAGGCGCTGTCCTATCGCAATGCTCGGCACACCACCACTCCGCCCCTGTGCCTTCTCTCTAAGAAGCCCAGCCCAGCCGGAGCAGAACCATGACGTTGGTAATCGGGAGCTGCTGGCTGCTGCCAGAGCCCTGACAGCGTGGGAGGCACTGGCTCAAGGGGGGCTAAACACCCTTTCCTCGCCTGGACTGACCACTGTAACCTGGAGTACATCTGGGCAGCGAGGAGGCTGAACCGCAAGGCCAGGTGGGCCTTGTTCTTTACCCGGTTTGATTTCAAGCTGTCCTATATACCAGGTACTAAGAACGTGAAGGCAGACGCACTGTCACGGTTGCATGACACAGAGGAGAGGCCCATTGACAACACCCCCCATACTCCCGGCCTCCTGCATTGTGGCGCTCGGTGGTGTGGGCGGGGACGCGGGACACAGAGCGGGGCATTACGCACAGAGCCATCTCCACCTCAGCGCCCAGCTGGGCTTCAGCACAAGCCATCTAGTGTCCGTGATCGCCTTATCTATTGGGCACACACGTCCCCCTCCTCTGGTCACCCAGGCATCGGCCTTACAGTGCGCTGCCTGACCGGGAAGTACTGGTGGCCTACCTTGGCTAAGGACGTGAGGGTGTATGTCTCCTCCTGCTCAGTGTGCGCCCAGAGTAAGGCACCTAGGCGGGTAAGTTACATCCCTCACCAGTTCCACAGTGGCCATGGTCCCACTTATCGATCGATTTTCTAACTGATCTTCCCCTCTCTCAGGGTAACACCACCATCTGGTCATTGTGGACCGCTTTCAAAGCCTCCGCCTCCTCCCCCCCCCCTGCAAACGCGGAAGCCCTGTTTACTCACGCCTTCCCGCACCACGGGGTGCCAGAGGATCGAGTGACTGACCAGGGTCCCCGGTTTACGCCTAGGGTCTGGAACTCTCATGGAACGCCTGGGGGGTCTCGGCCAGCCTTACCTCTGGGTTTAACCCCGAATCTAATGGGCAGGTGGAATGGGTGAATCAGGATGTGGGTAGGTTCCGGCGGTCCTACTGCCAGGACCGGCCGGGGGAGTGATCAGGCCACTGGTTCCCAGGTAGAACCCTTTTGGTTCCACGGAACCCTCTGTGGAAAGGGTTCTACATTGAACCCAAAAGGGTTCTACCTGGAACCAAAAGGGTTGTACCTGGAACCAAAAAAGGTTATTCAAAGGGTTCTCCTATGGGGACAGCCGAAGAACCCTTTTAGGTTCTAGATAGCACTTTTTTTTCTAAGAGTGTAGGCTACACTATGATTTGTCCTTAATGTGATGACCCATCCATTGTCTGCATGGTTCGGGATGTGCCGCGAGGAATAAAGGGTTGAATTTGTTTCTGGTACTTTCCCTGTCATGTCCTCACAGAGCTCAGATAGTTGAAAGTAATCTCTTGCACCATTCCCAATGAATGGGAATTGATTCCCGGGGGTCTTAGCAATGACTTCTAAATTATTGTCCTGCCTAATTTGTTTGAATTGGGCTTTTATTATGAAAAGTACCAATATCTATGGGGTCAGAACAGAATAGCTGCATAGCTCAATAAAGAACCCTAGATTTAACATTTAACCCACTTAGTCATAGTGAGAAGTTTTCATGGTTTAACCTGATTCTGAGCTGATGGTTATAATAGAAAACTATTTTGGGGAGGAGTGTTGCTGCTTTTATTTTGGACTCCTGGTGGCCCTCCTGCCTGCCTGTTCAGCCTGAGGTGTCCAATAACCCAATTTGAGTTGACTTTGCTTGTCCAGGGAGAGAGGCGGCCTGGGGTTATGGAATGGGATAACTCAAGGAACACAATGAAGTCAAACATAGAGCGCACACTCACACCGAGCGCGCGCACATCCATGCACACACACAAACATGCACGCACACACGTACACACACACAAATGCACGCACGAACACACACTCACATGCAATGCTTGAGTGAGCTCATTTGGTTCATTTTAGGGGCTGCACTGCGATCACAATATCTATAGTAGTTCATGATCAATATGGAATGTATCTCTACCCCATTTCCCTCTACCTATATTTACATTCTCTCGTTGAATTTAGGCTATTATCTCAATACAGCTTCATAATATTCATTATTAAGAAAACTCTCATCTTAAATGAAAACCCTCAGAATATTTTCTGTGAAGTTTGAATACTTAACCTGAATAGTAAAGTGTAGTTGAGCATAGAACTACACTTTACTATTCAGTTTAATTATTCAACTTGAGCCTTGGTAATGTATGAGTCATTCTTCACTTATGGATAGAGCTCTTTGTTGACTATGAATCAGAGTATGGATAAAATGACAAATTAATTAAACCAGCTCCCCGCTGACTCCTGATTATCAGACCAAATGGTGCGTTAATTGCATTATGTTTGTTTAAACAGGGCAATTAGTGAAAACAGAGTGATGAGAAATGTATTCATCCCCCGCTCACAGCAAATTGAAACCCATTTCTTCACAGATCAACTAGTTTTTATGAAATAAACAAAACATGCTCAAACGAGTGAGAATGTTCAGAGGCTTGATGTATATTATATTGTGTCATTTCCCATCAAATGTTATGAACAATGATATTATTCATAAAAGTTGCATGAAAGAAATGACTAATGTCAGGAGTACCCTTTTACACCTGACGTGATTCATAAACTGAAAAAAAATCAAAGATCCACTTTAATACTACATTACAGCTATTCCACGCTCCATCCCTAAGTGATTTCGCCCCTATATATTTTTTGTCAATATTGATTGATATCTTCATTAATTGCCAGGCGAGGCGTCGGACCAGGTGCTGAGTGTGTGGAGCTCGGGGATACAGTGTGCTGTGAACGTCATGCCTTATTAAGAGCCGGGCCGACGGCCTCGGAGCGAGCCGTAAGCCATTGTTGGACTTGGCAACAGCTTATAGCTCCCTGGGGTTTGTACCATAAAAGGGCTTTCTGTTAGTGGCCCGAGTGCTTATTGTAGAAAAAATTGTCCCTCAAAATAATTAGCATAGAAGAATGCAAAATGCATAATGTTAGGCAATTGACAGCTGCTTAGCTGAAACAAAGGGCTGTAAAATGGCTTTTGGTTTGAGCAGCACTTCTCATGGAAATGAACCATTGCCTGCCTTTTGGGGGCAAAGGGATATATCTGTGTGGTTATGCTAATTGTGTATTCATTCATATATTTGATTAATTATTAGTGTATTTAGTTACGTATTCATTTGTATTCAAATTGGATGGGTAGGCTAGATTGTCCTCTCTCTCTTTGTCTCTTTCTCTTTGTCTCTCTCTCTCTCTCTCTCTCTCTCTCTCTCTCTCTCTCTCTCTCTCCCTCTTTGTTTCTCTCTCTATCTCTCTCCATCTCTCTCTTTATATCTCTCTCCGTCTTGTGTCAAGTGAATGTCATTAAGGGTGAAACTTTCAAAAATGTCACACAGAAAACTACTGTTTTATTTAAGAAAAGGTTTCAATCATTTATGATTATTTTAGGATCCACAAGATTCCTGGTGTCTACGCAGCAGGCTGGCAACTCACATCCCAGCGTAACCTTTGCAGAATAACATCCTCCAAAATAACTCCCTTGTTGAGATAACTAGAAACAAGTTATCACTTTCTTGCCTGAATACTTCTGGAATGGGGGTTGGTTGAGTCCTAGTGGTCCTCAAAAAGTTTGGAGTTGTGGGATAGAGCACATATTTAAGTAATGTAAAGTGCTAACAGCATGTGTTCATAGAGGGAGGATTCCAGAATGTTGTGTGATTCCTGAATGATGTAGGCTATGAAAAGGACTGACATTATCTCCAACATTCCAGACAGGGCCTGTGCCCTGTGTTTAGTATGCTAACGCTCCCTCTAATTCAGCTTTGGGCGCAGAAATAGAAAAGTGAGCAGTGCCAGAGGCATCATGCCCATAGGGGGCAAAAGCGGCACGTGCCCCCTCAGATTTGTCCCTTTTTTATGTATATAATAAAACAATTTAAAAAATGTTTCTCTGTAATACTACTAGCCGGTTAGGAATTTTATGACGTTGGCTTTAGCTAGCCCAGATAGGTACCTAATCTCCACACCTCATAACTAGGTACCAAGAAGCCATTTCAGGCTATCAATCAAGTTAGAGTAGCTAGCTCGTTTAACTATCTTAGCTGGCATGCCCGCTGGCAAGGTTGGTAGACTTTAGAAAAACAAGCAATTCCTAAATGTATTGAATAAGACTAACATTCCTTTCAATCTTTTACCCAGATTTTAGCAGAGAAGCATATTTAGTTTCTTTAAAAAATAACCACCAGTCAGGAGGATACAGACAGCTCAAGAGGTATGCTTAGATATGCAGAAAAATATACATATTTTTGACATAGAATCAAGCATTATGATTATGTCTCTAGATTGCAGGAAAAAGCTGTTTCAGGTGTTTGAAAAATGCACAATTCTACAACTTCCACCCCCCAGCCATCCTCATGTATTTTGTGCCCCCTCAGATTTTCAGGGTGCATGATGCCTCTGAGCAGTGCAGCTGTGATTGTGAGGAGATCAGGTTTCAGCGGCTGTATAGGGCTAGTTACTGGCAGATGAATCATCACAGAGGACACGTGGACTAACTGACTGACTGACCAACTGGCTGGCTGGCTGACTTGCTCACTGACTGACTGACTAGCTGACTGACGGACGTATGGACGGACTGATTGTCTGTCTGTCTGACTGGCTGATTGGCTGACTGACAGATTGACTGACTGACTAGCTGACTGACTGACTTACTGGTTGGCTGATTGGCTGACTGACTAGCTGACTGACTGACTGACTGGCTGGTTGACTGTCTTACTTACTGGCTGGCTGACTAACTGACTGGCTGACTAGCTGACTGACTGACTGACTGACTGACTGACTGACTGACTGACTGGCTGACTGGCAGGCTGACTGGCCGAGGTCAGAGGATAAAACATGGCCGAACTCAAAGCTGTCAACATGAGCTATCTTCAAGAAGACAGGTCCCACCTTCCCTTCCCTCCCCCTGGGGCTGTAGTGCTCTTTCCAGGTTCATATGTTTTAGTTTGGTTTCGAAAGTCACCAACTTGCAGAAGCATGTCAGAGAGATCCTATAAATTACACCTCTGGATTCTATATGTAATTCAATGGAAGCATGTACTGTATATAATACGATGCTTCATACTGTCTGCTTCTACATCATTTAGACGTGGTATGTAAAGCATAACTATACCCTGGGAAAGTGATTGTGTCATATGAAGTTCATAAAGGTTTGGAGAAATGACTGAGATTTACAGAAATAGATCTTATACGTTACTCCAGACCTTAACATGTATGGATGGCACTGTAGCCTCTAATTCCAGTCATACTGATGGCCTAAATAACCACATTGGAACCAATGCCGCATTTGGTGAGGAGACATACTGCTATCTCTCTTATCTTAAACAAATTCACATTAAACACTAACTTCCTAAAAATCATTATCTTTCAAATCCCAGTATGGTCTTCAATCATGGAAAATCACTGTTAATATTGAGCCAACATAGTAATTTCCATCACAATATCTCTTTCTGTGTACACTTCAGAGATGTCCGTCAGAGGGCTGTAGAGATGGGCAGCAGTGATTTCCTGCTCTCTGCTTCACGCTCTTGAAAGTTGAGCTGACGCAGCAGCAGCACGCCCATTCTCCCATTGTTCCCATTGCAGAGAGACCAGGCGCTTGGTATTCCCAGCACAGGCCGACCTCTCCAAACTTCAGCCTGGAGGAGGATAGTCAGTGCATTAGGAATCCAGCCTACTGCCACTCTGGTTCTCTCACTGAGCTTTCCAACTCAATCTTGGTCTGTTGTGTATGCCGTCCCTTCCTCCTTCCTCCTTCCCCTCCTTCCTCCTTCCTCCTTCCTCCTTCTTCCTCCCCAGCCCATTCCTTTGGACTATCATGTACATCATCACTAGAGGAGTATAGCTTGTTTTAGTTATTTTTGAGTTATGGCTGTGTAACTTATTTACTTATATTATTTCAACTGTTGTCCCTGTGTATACTGCAAGTCCACTCCACAGCAACAGGAAACCAGAAAGTATGTGTGTTGCAATGGCGACTCGATTCAGACTTCTTTTTGCCTCTGCCTCCTAAAACACTTGAATTATGGGCCGCGCAATGTAATATTTCATCCACTGTCACAGGACAGGAAAATAGTAAAACCATTTCTATTTTGTTTAGAAGTCACCCTGAATCATCAAAGACTTGAGAGAGGCCTCTCACCTGTTTTCTCATGAAATGATCCCTTTCATATCAGCAGTCCAGCTGGTTTCTGTACTCTCCTGGCTTGATTAGAAGGCATGAGAGAGAGAGAGCGAGAGAGCGAGAGACCGAGAGACCCAGACCCATTCTGATGGTGATTTATTTTCTTAACATGACATCTGTCTATAGTGTTTCTTGAGTCACTTCTGTACCCTTACCGACCAACCTCTCTCAGTTGTGCTTCATATGTTGAACTTCATGCTATTTGAAGGGGAATAAAGTCCTAATGTTGAATCAAAATACACCATTCCTCTTGTTTGTTTAATGTTGAAGGGATGGCCAGTGTCATTCAACGTTGTTCTTTCTCTTGGGCTTTTTTCCATGCTGGGCTGGTGGTAGTGTGATGGACATTATTTGGCTACACTAGCTTTAGTTTGATAGACAGTGTTTGGCTCCACTTGTGGTGCTACGGTAGTGAATGATGGACAGGGTCATAGTGGGGACAGTGGCTCAGTGTGCTGGGTCCTGCCCTTGGAGCACACAGACTGCAGACACTCTGTTCTGGCCCCATGGGGGTTGCGGGGCTCTAAGCCCTTACAAATCTCTCAATTGTGCTCCTCAACACACACACAACAGACACACACGCACTCACACACACACATACATACACAGGCCCCACAGATTGTTATCAGGCCTCTCTCACTAATAACACACACCCACCTTAAATCACCATCCATTTATTACATTCACCCACCATACACACACCATACATTCACCATACATCCAATAGATTTGACTCTGATGATCACATCTTAACGGTGGAATCCATCCAATATCTAATATGAGAAGTGTGAGTAGGAGAAGTAGGCGCTGGAGAGAAAAGCCCTGCTTGCGAACGGAAGAGACGTGTCCACCCTCAGTTCCTAGAGGCTCATTGCCAATATTTGTTCATGTTCCCTCAACTGAGATCTCAGCCCGGCTGAAATTTGTATGAACACAAGCTGCAGTGATGTCATTCATTGAGCCGGGGACCCGGGGTTTGAATCCCAGTAATGAATCGTGAATGGGAACAGATTAGTTGGAGGCAGTAACTCCTAGCTCCCTAGCGCCATAGCTGGCTTCTTGAACGGTTGCCATCTCTCCTGGGAATGGTGTGTGGAGCCGAGTGCTCTTTATTCTACACATGTTAGCACGTGCACGTTACCAGGTCAGTCAGCAGTCAGTCGGGCTGGTAACAAGGAAGGTTAATGAGTCCATGAGATGTTGGCTGAACTGTTTTGGGAGTCAAAACCACCATTGTGAGCGATTTAGTTGTGCAAATACATATAGGATAAGGCAGCTATGTGCTATTATCAGGTTAGATGTATTGCAAAAGCAATACATTCTGTACATTGTATTTAGATCTCGTCTATAATATGTGCATGTTTCTTCTGATCACAAGAAAGCTACTGTTTTAATGGCAAGCATTGTGTAATTTTCAAATATTTTCAAAATGGTCTGTTTCTGTCGAAGTGTTCTCTGAAGTTTCTGTACAAATAACTACTGAAAGTCAAGAATATACCTGTACATCTTTGATGCTTTATATGGTAAAAAAAACTACCTGATTTACACTGAGCATATAAAACATGCTCTTTCCCATGACATGGACTGACCAGGTGAATCCAGGTGAAAGCAATGATCCCTTATTAATGTCAGTTATTAGATCCACTTCAATCAGTGTAGATGAAGGGGAGGATACAGGTTAAAGAAGGATTTTTAAGCCTTGAGAGAATTTAGACATGGATTGTGTATGTGTGCCATTCAGAAGGTGAATGGGCAAGACAAAATATGCAAGTGCCTTTGAACGGGGTATGGTAGTAGGTGCCAGGCACAACACTGCTGGGTTTTTCATGCTCAACAATTTCCCGTGTGTATCAAGAATGGTCCACCACCCAAAGGACATCCAGCCAACTTGACACAATTGTGGAAGCATTGCGAGTCAACATGGGCCAGAATCCCTGTGTGGGGGTGCAACTCGTTATTAGGAAGGTGTTCTTAATGTTTTGTGTACTCAGTGTATAATTACAAGCAACATTTGATGTGTCTTTGATCTTTAAAGATGCACTGCAGAAATCGCTCCGCCACTTCCTGGTTGCTAAAATTCTAATAGTTCGCTAATTTCAGTTTATGTGAAGTGTAGAGAATCATTGTACCATCTAAACCGCTTTGAAATATCTTTACCATAACCAAAAATATTGTATTTTCAGCTGTTTGAAGCTGGTGTACAAAACCGAAAATAAAAGATGAAACTTAAGATAGGGAAGCACAGAAATAGCACACATAGAACAGATATACCGCAGACTTGCTTTCAATGAGAATGGCAGATCCACAACACACATTTCTATATGAATTTGGTCGTGTCGCCCAAAATGCAGCTTTAAGTCATTGTAGTAAACAATTTAGTGACTCAACTTAAAGAAATAAGGCATACTAAGTCTTCTTTCTTAAGGAACAAAAAGTGTGGCTTAGAAGCAAACATTCCAACATGAAATCCACCTAAGACCATAATAGCATTTTGGTATTCCCACACAAGTTTATTTAAGCCCCATTAATCATGCGCGTTGTACAATCTTTTTGGTGACAGCGTTCTTAACTGGTGAAGTCACTAATACCAGCAGATTAGTGGATTGCTTGTGAGGCTGTGACCCTAAATAGCATGGCTGCTCTGCAGCTGACCTATAATAAACACATCAGATTGGCCTATTGGTTGAGCTGCTTTACTATCCAGCATGAGTATGGATTTGTATAGAGGGCATGCAACCTCGAGACAGACAACGCGTCTTTATGTTTTTCACGTAACCATACGATTACCAATAATTAGGAATGTGGAGTTAGTTAATCATCAGGTGGTAGAGCCAAATTCCATTACTCTTCACACTGGCAGGTCTTCGTAGGTCCCTGGGCCCCCGGACCGGCACACAACAACGACCCTGTGTGTGTGTGTGTGTGTGTCTCCTATTCCCTATAGCCCCTTACAACATCAGCCAGACAGACTCTGCAAGACACAGTAATTGCTCCTAAACGTTCAGGCAATCAGCAGCTCAATCAGGCCCCAGCATTACTGTGAGTAAGCAATGGGAACCACTACTCAACACAGGAGGAGCACTCTGGGGGCCCCAAAAACTCTGGAACTAATGACTGTGAATATGTGGCCCAGAAGTATGTGCCCTAAAGAGATGCAGCTAGCTAAGCAGAAATACCGGGGACCCATAGGGAGGCAGGCAGGCAACACCCTATAGAAAATAAGAAAATCACCCAAAAATGCACTCGTTGAAATATTAACCACTTATGCCCGTCTAGCTACCCAGGACTCCAGGAGCGTGCTGAGACCTGCCTGGGCAGAAGCTTGTGTGTACGTGGAAAAGTGCAAATCTGTATCTCCTATAGGCCCTCTCAGTCAGTCAATGTTCTTCATTCTGTCAACGGAACACTGCAAAGGGTTCTGAGGGATTCAGAGCTTCTAAAGATACTGTATGTATGTGTACTTAAATCAAATGGATGTCATTGCAGACATGTCTGCTGTGACCTAATTTTGGAAAATGATAGGTTTTAGGCTGCTTTTGACACCTCTTTGGTCGATTACTAAAATGTTAGTCCTACATTTTGAGTCAAAACAAAACTTGACCAGAAGATACTGGAAAGGGAAATTAAGGCCCACTGTTATGTACTCAACCTACTGTATGTGCACTGACCTAGAGCTCCCCTATAAACAGTATAAAACAATGGAAACGTAAGAAAATATGTGTTGGTGATCTTCTAGTAAAACTATAGTATATGTGACTGTAATATATGTATTAATCTTTACTGACCAATTAAATGCAAGTCATCAGTCCAATCCTCGCAAAAAGGAAAGTTCTTAGTATGCTCTGCTCTCTTGTTTGCTGACCTAGAAAAGAGGATCTGCCCTGATCAGGGAGAAAAATATCCGACTACTTTACAGTATGTTTATATGACTGTCATTATTTAAGGTTACTGATCTACTGTGAGAGATGTGTCACAGCGTAACATACTGCGCTATCTAAATCTTCATAGGACCGTTCGCATGAATATTTATGAGCAGGACAGGCAGACGTCATTCTCATGAGCTCTGAGCAATAGCCAATATTCTAATGAGGCTGGGGATGGGAGGGATGGAGGGATGGAGGGGGAGGTTGTCTTTACTCCCGACAAGCAACAAACGTCCTGCATCAATATTCATGAGGGAAAGATGCTGCGATGTTGCGCCGTGTTTCCAATGGTACCCAGGCCATGTGTGTCTACGTGTGTGTGTGCGTGCATGCACGTGTGTGTGTGCATGTTTGTTGCAGGGCGTCAGTTATCCTCAGTGTTCCCACAGTAAAAGCAACACACCATCTGGAGCATTTAGCAGAACAATGTTGTAGCTACTCTAGTAGGTCTCAAAAGTAAAAAGGACATGCCACAAGCCTCCAGAGTGAACCACGTTTCTCTGCTTTTATTAGAACACATTATATGACTGTCCTAGTTGACCGCCATATCACCTGTTAGGATACTGTCTAGATCTGCACTTTCTAGGTCAATCATTTTGTATTCTTTCTCTATTCTTCATTCTTCAAGTGTTTGCCTGTTGTCATTCATTCCTATGCAACAGCGTTGTCTCTCTTCTGAGATGCCCTCTTCGTAAGGCTGTGGTTCAATAACAATGGTATCTGCAAAGGTCATCCATTGGTCCATCATCAGCGTAGCCCATGTGCTCTGAACAGACTAGTGCACACACCATGTTACCGTCCACTGGGATTGTAATGGGTAATGACCTACAGGTTATTTTCAGAGGTGAAGACATTAGCTATGCCTAGAGATCGTTCTGTTCTTATCGTACCAACTAGCAACCTTCTCCCAAAGTTATCCCACGTACAGCCAAGTGTTTGGGACGTGGTGGTTGAGCATCTGACTTATCCCTCATCTTGAGACCTGGGCTGAAGTGGGCTGAATGCCTGGAGCCTGACTGGAGAGGATAAGTATACAGGGCACTGATGCTGCATGGGGATGGATGGCTGTGGGAAAGAAGCTTTGACTAACAACTTGATCATTGTGTGTGAGTTCAGTGTGTGTGGGGGTGGTGGGGGGAGGCATGTGTGTGTGTTTGTGTGTGTGTGTGTCAGGTTTTAATGGATTGCAGTTCTTGTGTTGCTTTGATGAGGCTGTAAAAACACAGTCATTACAGGACACTTCATCTTGTGTGGCCTGACTGGCCTGTCCATGTCTCTCTTTAACAGACCGTTCACAAGTTAAACATTTTGTCTGAAAACATCACTGGGCTACGATGGTCAGACAAAGAGAGATCTGCCTAATGAAACTCAAGGAAGAGGGAACACTTTAGATTTAAGAACTATGAATCGTTGTGTGTTGATGCCTTGGGTAGAAAAATCTGAGATGTACATATTTCGATAACTGAAGTGGAACATTCCAGTCATTCCCTGTAATAAACTCATGAGAACGGGCCAGAAAAGTGGTGACGCCCTTTTCAAACAAGACACTTTACCTCTGCCTATAGCTACTATCGCTCTGTCTCTTTGAGATACAGTATGTCAATGGAGTTTGCTGGTATTTTCGGTTAATTTGCAAGATGGTATCATAGGACAATGTCATCTTGTCATGTTTTTGCCTAAAGTTATGCGTCAACCAATTCAAGCTTCTGTCAATTGGTCATGCTCCCAGCAGGCTTTGCAGTGCCAATGGGAAAAGATGAGCTTCAACCACTTGACGCTTATGTCAATACATTGCATTCAATTGGAAAAGATGAGTGTCACAGGGCTGACGCTAATGTCAATACATTAACAGTCAATGGAAAAAGAAGAGTGCCAACCAATTGATGCTTATGTCAATACATTGCATTCAACGGGAAAATATGAGTGTCAAAGGGTTGATGTTTATGTCAATACAATGTATTTAATGGGAAAAGAAGAGTGTCAACCAATTTAAGCTTATGTCAATACATTGCATTCAATGAGAAAAGAAGAGTGTCACAGGGTTGATGCCTATGTCGATACATTTCCAGCTACTGGGAAAAGATGAGTGTCAACCAATTGAGGTTTATGTCAACGTATTCCGGTCAATGGGAAAAGATGAGTGTCAACCAATTGATGCTTATGTCAATAATTTATTTTTGACATTATTAGCTCAGGTAATATTTTGTGTCTTTACAGCCGGGAAGAACTATTGGATATCAGAGCGGCGGTAACTCACCAGAACTACCAGCATTACGACCAGGAATACGACTTCCCAGAAGCAGATCCTTTATTCGCTCTCCCCAGAGCAATTGAACTGATTCCAGAGGCCGACCCAAAACATCGATGGCGGAGGAGAGGCACTCGAGGCGGCCTGCTGGTTCGATTTAGGAGGCGCGTACACCACCCACCGCTTCTAAGTATATTACTCGCTAATGTTCAGTCATTGGATAACAAAGTTGATGAGCTGAAGGCGAGGATTTCTTTCCAGAGAGACATCAGGGCCTGTAACATACTTTGTTTCACGGAAACATGGCTCTCTGGGATACTCTGTCGAATCGGGTCCAGCCAGAGGGATTCTCAGTTCATCGCGCAGATAGGAATAAATATCTATCCGGGAAGCAGAAGGGCGGAGGTGTGTTTCATGATTAACAACTTATGGTGTAATTGTAGTAACATACAGGAACTCAAGTCCTTTTGTTCACCCGACCTAGAATACCTTACAATCAAATGCCAACCGTATTATCTCCCAAGAGAATTTTCCTCCGTTATAGCCACGGCCGTTTATATACCCCCTCAAGCCGATACCATGACGGCCCTCAAAGAACTTCACTGGACTTTATACAAACTGGAAAGCACATATCCTGAGGCTGCATTTATTGTAGCTTGGGATTTTAACGAAGCAAATTTGAGGACTAGGTTGCCGAAGTTCTATCAACATATCGACTGTAGTACTCGCAGACTGCTAAAACTCTGAACCACTGTTATTCAAACTTCCGCAATGCCTACAAGGCCCTCCCCGCCCTCCTTTCGGGCAAATCTGACCATGACTCCATTTTGCTTCTCCCTTCCTATAGGCAGAAACTCAAACAGGAAGTACCCGTGCTAAGGACTATTCAACGCTGGTCTGACCAATCGGAATCCACGCTTCAGGATTGTTTTGATCACACGGACTGGGATATGTTCCGGGTAGCTTACGAAAATTATTTTAGACGAATAAACCGATACCGTAACTGAGTATATCAGGAAGTGTATAGGAGATGTCATACCCACTGTGACTATTAAAGCCTACCCTAACCAGAAACTGTGGATGGATGGCAGCATTCGCACGAATCTGAAAGCGCGAACCACCGCATTTATCCATGGCAAGGTGACTAGGAATATGGCAGAATACAAGCAATGTAGTTATTCACTCCGCAAGGCAATCAAACAAGCAAAAACGTCAGTATAGAGACAACGTGGAGTGCAATTCTACGGCTGAGACATGAGACGTATTTGGCAGGGTCTACAGACAATCACGGACTACAAAAGGAAAAACCAGCCACGTTGCCGAGACCGAAGTCTTGCTTCCGGACAAGGTAAACACCTTCTCGCCCGCTTTGAGGATAACACAGTGCCACTGACACGGCCCGCTACCAAGGACTGTGGGCTCTCCTTCTCCGTGGCCGACGTGAGTAAAACATTTAAACGTGTTAACCTCGCAAGGCTGCCCAGACGGCAGACTGCGTCCTCAGAGCATCGCGAGACCAGCTGGCTGGAGTGTTTACGGACATATTCAATCTCTCCCTATCCCAGTCTGCTGTCCTTACATGCTTCAAGATGGCCACCATTGTTCCTGTACCCAAGAAAGCAAGGTAAGTGAAATAACGTCTATCGCCCCGTAGCACTCACTTCTGTCATCATGAAGTGCTTTGAGAAAATAGTCAAGGATCATATCACCTCTACCTTACCTGCCACCCTAGACCCACTTCCAATTTGCTTAACGCCCCATTAGATCCACAGACGATGCAATCGCCATCACTCGCACTCTGCCCTATCCCACCTGGACAAGAGGAACCTGTGTAAGAATGCTGTTCATTGACTATAGCTCAGCATTCAACACCATAGTACCCTCCAAGTTCATCATTAAGCTCGAGGCCCTGGGTCTGAACCCTGCCCTGTGCAAGTGGGTCATGGACTTCCTGACGGGCCGCCCCAGGTGGTAAAGGTAGGAAACAACACCTCCACTTCGCTGATCCTCAACACTGGGCCCCCACAAGGGTGCGTGCTCAGCCCATTTCTGTACTCCCCTGTTCACCCATGACAGCATGGCCAAGCACGCCTCCAACTCAATCATCGAGTTTGCAGACGACACAACAGTAGTAGGCTTGATTACCAACAATGACGAGACAGCCTACAGGAGGAGGTGAGGGCTCTGGGAGTGTGGTGCCAGGAAAATAACCTCTCACTCAATGTCAACAAAACAAAGGAGATGATCGTGGACTTCCAGGAAACAGCAAAGGGTGCACCCCCTATCCACATCGACGGGACCGCAGTGGAGAAGGTGGAAAGCTTCAAGTTCCTTGGCGTACACATCACTGACAAACTGAATGGACCACCCACACTGACAGTGTGGTGAAGAAGGCGCAACAGAGCCTCTTCAACCTCAGGAGGCTGAAGAAATGTGGCTTATCACCTAAAACCCTCAGCAAACTTTTTGCACAATTGAGAGCATCCTGTCGGGCTGTATCACTGCCTGTACGGCAACTGCACCGCCTGCAACCGCAAGGCTCTCTGCACAACGCATTACCGGGGGCAAACTACCCGCCCTCCAGGACACCTACAGCACCCGATGTCACAGAAAGGCCAAAAAGATCATCAAGGACATCAACCACACGAGCCACTGCCTGTTCACCATGCTATCATCCAGAAGACGAGGTCAGTACAGGTGCATCAAAGCTGGGACAGAGAGACTGAAAAACTGCTTCTATCTCAAGTCCATCAGACAGTTAAACAGCCATCACTAGCACATTAGAAGCTGCGCCTATAGACATAGACTAGAAATTACTGGCCACTTTAATAATGGAACACTAGCCACTTTAATAGTGTTTACATATCTTGCATTACTCATCTCATATGTACAGTTGAAGTCGGAAGTTTACATACACCTTAGCCAAATACATTAAAACTCAGTTTTTCACAATTCCTGACATTTAATCCTAGTAAGAATTCCCTGTCTTAGGTCAGTTAGGATCACCACTTTTTTTAAGAATGTGAAATGTCAGAATAATAGTAGAGAGAATGATTTATTTAAGCTTTTATTTCTTTCATCACATTCCCAGTGGGTCAGAAGTTTACATACACTCAATTAGTATTTGGTAGCATTGTTTAACTTGGGGTCAAACGTTCCGGTAGCCTTCCACAAGCTTCCCCACAATAAGTTGGGTGAATTTTGGCCCATTCCTCCTGACAGAGCTGGTGTAACTGAATCAGGTTTGTAGGCCTCCTTGCTCACACCGCTTTTTCAGTTCTGCCCACACATTTTCTAGGATTGAGGTCAGGGCTTTGGTGATGGCCACTCCAATACCTTGACTTTGTCGTCCTTAAGCCATTTTTCCACAACTTTGGAAGGATGCTTGGGATCATTGTCCATTTGGAAGACCCATTTCAACTAGCTTTAACATCCTGACTGATGTCTTGAGATGTTGCTTCAATATATCCACATAATTTTCCTTCCTCATGATGCCATCTATTTTGTGAAGTGCACCAGTCCCTCCTGCAGCAAAGCACCCCACAGCATGATGCTGCCACCCCGTGCTTCACGGTTGGGATGGTGTTCTTCGGCTTGCAAGTACCCCCTTTTTCCTCCAAACATAACGATAGTAATTATGGCCAAACAGTTCTATTTTTGTTTCATCAGACCAGAGGACATTTCTCCAAAAAGTACGATCTTTTGTCCCAATGTGCAGTTGCAAACCGTAGTCTGGCTTTTAATGGCGGTTTTGGAGCAGTGGCTTCTTCCTTGCTGAGCGGCGATATATGTGTGGGGGAAAAAAGTATTTAGTCAGCCACCAATTGGCAAGTTCTCCCACTTAAAAAGATGAGAGAGGCCTGTAATTTTCATCATAGGTACACGTCAACTATGACAGACAAATTGAGAAAAAAATCCAGAAAATCACATTGTAGGATTTTTTAGATTTATTTGCAAATTATGGTGGAAAATAAGTATTTGGTCACCTACAAACAAGCAAGATTTCTGGCTCTCATAGACCTGTAACTTCTTCTTTAAGAGGCTCCTCTGTCCTCCACTCGTTACCTGTATTAATGGCACCTGTTTGAACTTGTTATCAGTATAAAAGACACCTGTCCAAACCTCAAACAGTCACACTCCAAACTCCACTATGGCCAAGACCAAAGATCTGTCAAAGGACACCAGAAACAAAATTGTAGACCTGCACCAGGCTGGAAAGACTGAATCTGCAATAGGTAAGCAGCTTGGTTTGAAGAAATCAACTGTGGGAGCAATTATTAGGAAATGGAAGACATACTAGACCACTGATAATCTCCCTCGATCTCGGGCTCCACGCAAGATCTCACCCCGTGGGGTCAAAATGATCACAAGAACGGTGACAAAACTCCCAGAACCACACGGGGGACCTAGTGAATGACCTGCAGAGAGCTGGGACCAAAGTAACAAAGCCTACCATCAGTAACACACTACGCCGCCAGGGACTCAAATCCTGCAGTGCCAGACGTGTCCCCCCTGCTTAAGCCAGTACATGTCCAGGCCCGTCTGAAGTTTCCATTTGGATGATCCAGAAGAGGATTGGGAGAATATCATATGGTCAGATGAAACCAAAATATAACTTTTTTGGTAAAAACTCAACTCGTCGTGTTTGGAGGACAAAGAATGCTGGAGTTGCATCCAAATAACACCATACCTACTGTGAAGCATGGGGGTGGAAACATCATGGTTTGGGGCTGTTTTTTCTGCAAAGGGACCAGGACGACTGATCCGTGTAAAGGAAAGAATGAATGGGGCCATGTACCGTGAGATTTTGAGGAAAACCTCCTTCCATCAGCAAGGGCATTGAAGATGAAACGTGGCTGGGTCTTTCAGCATGACAATGATCCCAAACACACCGCCCGGGCAACGAAGGAGTGGCTTCGTAAGAAGCATTTCAAGGTCCTGAAGTGGCCTAGCCAGTCTCCAGATCTCAACCCCATAGAAAATCTTTGGAGGGAGTTGAAAGTCTGTGTTGTCCAGCGACAGCCCCAAAACATCACTGCTCTAGAGGAGATCTGCATGGAGGAATGGGCCAAAATACCAGCAACAGTGTGTGAAAACCTTGTGAAGACTTACAGAAAACGTTTGTCCTGTGTCATTGCCAACAAAGGGTATATAACAAAGTATTGAGAAACTTTTGTTATTGACGAAATACTTATTTTCCACCATAATTTGCAAATAAATTCATTAAAAATCCTACAATGTGATTTTCTGGATTTTTTTTTCTCATTTTGTCTGTCATAGTTGACGTGTACCTATGATGAAAATTACAGGCCTCTCTCATCTTTTTAAGTGGGAGAACTTGCACAATTGGTGGCTGACTAAATACTTTTTTTTCCCCACTGTAGGACTCGTTTTACTGTGGATATAGATACTTTTGTACCTGTTTCCTCCAGCATATTCGCAAGGTCCTTTGCTGTTGTTCTGGGATTGATTTGCACTTTTCGCACCAAAGTACGTTAATCTCTAGGAGACAGAACGCGTCTCCTTCCTGAGCCGGAATGACGACTCGTGGTCCCATGGTGTTTATACTTGCGTACTATTGTTTGTACAGATGAACGTGGTACCTTCAGGCATTTGGAAATTGCTCCCAAGGATGAACCAGACTTGTGGAGGTCTACAATTTTTCTTCTGAGGTCTTGGCATATTTCTTTGATTTTCCCATGATGTCAAGCAAAGAGGCACTGAGTCTGAAGGTAGGCCTTGAAATACATCCACAGGTACACCTCCAATTGACTCAAATGATGTCAATTAGCCTATCATAAGCTTCTAAAGCCATGACATCATTTTCTGGAATTTTCCAAGCTGTTTAAAGGCACAGTCAACTTAGTGTATGTAAACTTCTGACCCACTGGACTTGTGATACAGTGAATTATAAGTTAAATAATCTGTCTGTAAACAATTGTTGTCATGCACAAAGTAGATGTCCTAACCGACTTGCCAAAACTATAGTTTGTTAACAAGAAATGTGGGAGTGGTTGAAAAACGAGTTTTAATGACTCCAACCTAAGTGTATGTAAACTTCCGACTTCAACTGTATATACTGTATTCTATACTATTCTATGGTATCTTAGTCACTTTAATAATGTTTACATACAGTATCTGCATTACTCATCTCATATGTATATACTGTATTCTATACTGTTCTACTGTATCTTAGTCCATGCCGCTATAACATCGCTCGTCCATATATGTATATATTCTTAATTCATTCCTTACTTAGATTTGTGTGTATTGGGTATATGTTCTGAAATTGTTAGATATTACTTGTTAGATATTACTGCACTGTCGGAGCTAGCAGCACAAGCATTTCGCTACACCCGCAATAACATCTGCCAAACACGTGTATGTGACCAATAACATTTTATTTTATTTTATTTGAATGGGAAAACATTAAAATATGAAAATATGAGACAGACAGACAGACACGCCTCTCTCTCTCAAGGCATTGTTAAAGAGTGTCAACAGGAGGCCATACATCGAATTTCAGCTTCTTACGATTACAGGAAGTGACTTGAGATAGAGAGGGAAAGAGAGAGAGATAGAGGAGGGAGAGAGAAGGGCAGGGAGTGAAAGAGGGGGAGGGAGCAAGAAGAGGAGGGGGGTTAAAGAGGAGGTAGAGAGAAAGAGACAGAGGGAGGCAAAGTGAAGGAGAGAGAAGGGGGAGGGAGAGAGAAGATGGAGAGGGAGAGAATGAGAGAGCGAGAGAGAGAAGGAAGAGATGGGAAAAGAGAGAAAGACTGTCTGCCTGTGAGTCTCATCTTTTCATCTTTTATTTTTTTCCCATTGACTGGAATGTATTGACATATTCATCAATTGGTTGACACATTTATCTTTTCCCATTGACTGGAAATGTACTAACATTACCGTCAACCCTGTGATGCTCATCTTTTCCCATTTAATGCAATGTATTGAGATAAGCATCAGTTGGTTGACGCCATCTTTTCCCATTGAGTGCAATGTATTTGCATAAGCTTAATTGGTTGACACTCATCTTTTTCAATTTAATGCAATATATTGATATAAGCATCAATTGGTTGATACTTATATTTTCCTATTGACTGTGATGTACTGACATAAGCGTCAACCTTGTGAGAACTCATCTTTTACCATTGAATGCAATGAATCGACATAAGCTTCAATCATGTGAAACATAAGAGCCAATTGGTTGACGCTCATCTTTTCCCATTGGCAACGCATAAAGCCTGATGGGAGCATGGCCAGTTGACATAAGCATAAATTAATTTACACAGAATTTTTTTGCAAAAATGTGACAGGATTATGTTTTAAGGCTGATAATGGGCTGGCATGTAATGTCCCATCTTGTTTGATCCTTTTCCCTCACTAGGAATTATGTTTATACCTTCAGAAAGTATTCATACCCCTTGACTTATAAATACTTTTGTTATGTTACTGCCTGAATTCAAAATTGATTAAATCGATTTTTTCTCACTCATCTACACACAATACCCCATAGTGACAAAGTGAAAACATGTTTTTAGAAATGTTTGCAAACGTATTGAAAATGAAATACAGAAATATCTCATTTACATAAGTATTCACACCCCTGAGTCAACACTTTGTAGAAGCACCTTTGGCAGCCATTACAGCTGTGAGTTTTCTTTTTTTTTTTTCTTTTTTTTTTTTTCCACCTTTTATTTAACCAGGTAAGTCAGTTGAGAACAAGTTCTCATTTACAACTGCGACCTGGCCAAGATAAAGCAAAGCAGTGCAATAAAAACAACAACACAGAGTTACATATGGGGTAAAACAAACCATAAAGTCAAAATACAACAGAAAATATATATACAGTGTGTGCAAATGTAGCAGTTATGGAGGTAAGGCAATAAATAGGCCATAGTGCAAAAATAATTACATTATTACTTTCTGGGTAAATCTCTAAAAGCTTTCCACACATGGATTGTGCAACATTTGCTTATTAATTATTTTAAATATTCTTCAAGCTCTGTTCAAGTTGGTTGTTGATCATTGCTAGACAACCATTTTTAGGTCTTGTCATAGATTGTCAAAGTAGATTTAAGTCAAAACTGTAACTCGACCACTAAGGAACATTCACTGTCTTCTTGGTAAGCAACTCCAATGTAGATTTGGCCTTGTGTTTTATGTTATTGTCCTGCTGAAAGGTGAATTAATCTCCCAGTGTCTGGTGGAAAGCACACTGAACCAGGTTTTCCACTATGATTTTTGCCTGTTCTTAGCTCCATTCCGTTTATTTTTCATCCTGAAAACTCCCAAGTCCTTGGTGATTACAAGCATACCCATAACATGATGCAGCCACCACTATGCTTCGAAAATATGGAGTGTGGTACTCAATAATGTGTTGAATTGGACTTTCTCAAACATAACACTTTGCATTCAGGCCAAAAAGCTAATTGCTTTGCTACATGTTTTGCAGTATTACTTGAGTGCCTTGTTGCAAACAGGATGCATGTGTTGGAATCTTTTATTCTGTACAGGCTTCCCTTCTTTTCACTCTGTCGTTTAGGTTAGTATTGTGGATTAACTACAATGTTGTTGATCCATCCCTCAGTTTTCTCCTATCACAGCCATTAAACTCTATAACTATTTTAAAGTCACCATTGTCCTCATGGTGAAATCCCTGAGCGGTTTCCTTCCTCTCAGGCAACTGAGTTAGGAAGGACGTCTGTGTCTTTGTAGTGAATGGGTGTATTGATACCCCATCCAAAATGTAATAATAACTTAATCATTGCTCAAAGGGGATATTTAATATCTGCTTTTTTATTTTTACCCATCTGCAAATAGATGCCCTTCTTTACAGAGAATTGCAAACATCCCTGGTCTTTGTGGTTGAATCTGTGTTTGAAATTCACTGCTCGACTGAGGGACCTTACAGATAATTGTATGTGTGGGGTACAGAGATGAGGTAGTCATTCAAAAATGTTCAACTGTATTATTGCACACAGAATGTGTAATGTATGTGACTTTTTAAGCAAATTTGTACTCCTGAACTTATTTAGGCTTGCCATAACAAAGGGGTTGAATACTTATTGACTCAAGACATTTCAGCTTTTCATTTTTAATTAATTTGTAAACATTTTGAAAAACATAATTCCATTTTGACATTATTGGGTATTGTATGTAGGCCAGTGACCCAAAATCTCAATTTAATTCATTTTAAATTCAGACTGTAACACAACAAAAGTCAAGGGGTGTGAATACTCTATGAAGGCACAGTATGTCTTCAGTATTCACATGGAATGGTGTTTTTCATTCTTACACTCTTATCCAAGAAGAAACTCTCAGGTGAAGCCTCGTAATTCAGTCACATTTTCTAGAACTTTTCAGATGAGAGAAAAGTCCCTACATAATGAGAAAAATTAAACGGAAAAGAAGAGAACTACAAGGGAAGGAGGAAGGCCAGAGTCCATAATCGACGGGTACCTGTGTTCACTGTAAAGTTGTCTAAGAGAGTCTATCTCATAATAATAGTATGGACTCCTCTTTTGTTCCTGTGTTCTGTCTTTGAAACAGAAATTATAGACATGTTTTATGTTACCGCATTCCATTGATGTGCACTCATAGAGTGTATAAGGTTCATTCATACATACACGCAATGATTTTCAATACCGCAGGCATCTCACTGGCGTTTACAAGAATGTGTCTGTTGTTATGTATAGATCAATCAAGTGTTTGGTTGAGAACTTGTTGTGAACTTTGACTGTCTGGCGAGAGCAACATTGACTTGTCCTGTCACCCTGTCAAGGCCACACCCAGCCATTGAGGTTGGAGTGAGGAGGGGTGATGTTGGAGTTAGGAGGGGTGAGGTTGGAGTTTGGAAGGGGGATAGGATGGGGTTAGTTTGGAGTGAGGAGGGTGAGTTTGGAGTTAGGAGGGGTGAGAAGGGGGAGAGGAGGGGTGAGGTTGGAGTTGGGTCAGGTCACTTGGGGTCGATGACAACATGTTATGGCTCTTCAGATGTTTCTTTGTGTCTCTTGTTTTAGCAAAAAAGCCCCTTGAGAGGGGAGCCGATTCAATTCCATGAAACCGAAGCGCATTCCTACTGTACAGAAGAGGCCATATTTGTGGATATTGGGGTAGTTTATAGTACTGGGTTTGAAGGGTCTTTGGGCATGCAAGGTTTTTCTGAGTGAAAATCAAATATTTGTCTTTAGTAGGTACGTTTTTCAATTTGGCATTCTGACAGTCAAAAACCAATACATCTAACAGTTCGATCTAACAGTGAGGGAGACATTCACACCTTTATGCAGGACAACCTTTCCAGGGTTGATGAGCATGTACATGTAATAAGATGATCTGTAGGTTATGACTGGTATAATAATATAATATAATATGCCACTTAGCAGACTTACAGTCATATGGTTTGATGGGTTCAGCTAAATGAAAACCAGCAGCTATTTGTTCAACCACGGCTGAATCTACAGTGCCTTTTCGTAAAGTATTCAGACCCCCTTTATTTTTTAATCCTCAGCGAAGGGTCTGAATACTTATGTAAATGTGATATTTCCTTTTTTTTATTTGATAAAATAGCAAAAATGTCTAAAAACCTGTTTTTGCTTTGTCAATATGGGGTATTGTGTGTAGATTGATGAGGTAAAAAAACAATTTAATCAATTTTAGAATAAGCTGTAACCTAACAAAATTTGGAAAAGGTCAAGGGGTCTGAATACTTTCCGAAGGCACTGTATAACCAACTCACGGAGTGCCCACAGATCAATTGCATAAGTTATGGATAATAACTTCTAACTAATATATCTTCAAAAGTTCTTGGAAAATGGAACACCTGACTTAAACAATAAATAAATCAAGTTTTCTTGACTGGTATGAGCTGGTGCGTACACTGTCATAGGAATTTATGCTCTTATGAATATATGATCTGAAAATGAGATTAGCAAATCACCCATACTATAAATCAATATATCTGTAGCAGCATATGCTTGGCTTTGCTGTATTCATGCCATGTGATTCTAATATGATCATGCTGTCAGTTAGTGCCAAAACACATAGCTGGCCTAGCTCAGCCTGCCTGTCCTCACTTCGCAACAAGATTTAGCTAAAAGCATGTGGCTGTTCAGTCAGTCAGTGTTGTGCAGCAAGCTATCGTAGCCTGAAGCTCTGTTGTGTCATTAACATTCCTGTAGCTGAGGAGAGGTGGCTCCTTTAATGTTCTGAATGTTCTGCTACATGATAAAACAGCTCGGCCTGTCACCTGGGATCTGAGCGGCACACTCCATACGCCCTCCTTGTCCCCTTCCCTCCTTGTTGAACTGTTCCTGTACCTGCACCTCTCAACACTCAACAATAACAACTAGCTTGTGCTGCCAGTAATTTAGGAAACATCTCTCTCTGTCTTTCTTTCTCTCTCTCTCTGTCTCTCTCTGTCTGTCTCTCTGTCTCTCTGTCTCTCTGTCTCTCTCTCTCTCTCTCTCTCTCTCTCTCTCTCTGTCTCTCTGTCTGGCTCTCTCTCTCTCTCTCTCTCTCTCTCTCTCTCTCTCTCTCTCTCTCTCTCTCTCTCTCTGTTATTTCCACCTTTTCTATCGCTGCCCCCCCCATCTCTCTCTCACACTCTCACAACACAAGATTACAACACTGACATCCCTTCACTGCCAGATTGAGAGACAGTCTGTTTTTATCTGAAACATATTATTTCACCCAGCTGACAAAAAACACTTCATTCCCTTGGCAGACAGTGATAGATATATTTAAAGTGATTATCTTGCTGATGGATGTGAGAGACACAGCATCCCCGTGTTTTCCGAGAGGCCTGGGCTGTCATGTGTGGTCTCTTGGCATGGGTGTGTATGTGTGCGCGTGCAGTCCTGCCCTGTCTGTCTCTCTCACTGATTCTGACGTGTGAGGTTTTTGTTCACCCTCAGGTTGACACTGAGTGGCGGTCTTTAAAATCACTACTGCCAAAACAAACAGGAGCCTATAGGTAACCAGATCTGCTATCAGCTAATGCTGTTGATTGCTTCTGTTTACCAATCACTGAGAGTGTGACCTAGGGCCAACCACTTGAGCCCTGGAGCCCTGCCCAGATTCACTCTGCACTAATTGTGTGTGTGTGTGTGTGTGTGTGTGTGTGTGTGTGTGTGTGTGTGTGTGTGTGTGTGTGTGTGTGTGTGTGTGTGTGTGTGATTTTGAGTGGTCACACGTTTAATGAGTAGATTAAAGTCGGCCACTCCTGCCATATCTTACATATTGAAGTAGCTTCCAGAAAGACTCAAGAGAGTTCCAACCTAATGCAGAATAAGACATTTATTTTTCAACAATTACAAAGAACAAAATATTTTAAAATCATATTTATATCTTACATCAGCTGTACAGAGATGACGTGTTCATTCTAAATGATTCTGGAACAAGAACTGAACTAGAAAACTAGAGTATTTAAGTCGATGAAAAATATTTGTCTATACAAAATAGAAAAAAAGACATTGAACTGAAAATGGAATCCATAATATTGTACCCTGATGCAGTGTTTAGGCCTCTTAACTGGTCCCAAAGCATTTTACAAAATATACGATGGCCTCTTATAATTGCTAAAAAAAAATTGGCCTCTTTGGTTCCATGATTAGGTATAATACATTTGAACAGAACTTAATTTGCTTTCTATAAAAATAACTTTTTTCCAATGGCAGTTTCTTTATTTTTTAACTAATCACGCAACTTTTCAGTGCAAATATTGTAACTATCATTCACTTTGAAGAAGAAGCAAAAGATTACATTTCAAGTACTGGTAATAGTTAATAACTATAACTAAAAGTTCAGTTTGTCTGGTGTCTGTGGGTCAATACTATACATTGCATAGCTCATGCGGCACTTATATTTAAAAGGATTGTGAGCAAAGGGTCAGTGCACCACATTGTACTCTTTAAAGGCATTTCAATCTGCAAGTGCTATTTAATGTGCATTAGGAAGTGCTATGCAGCACCAAGACTTTAACCGAGCAATATGGCAACTCATCGCTTTTGTTTCGCTGACTGAAATGAGAGGGAAACTTGTTGTGCTTCAGCTGTTGAAGAAATTAGACTCTTCCCGTTAAAAGTGTGAATGAAAGAAGGAAGGATTCAGAAGGAAGTAACAGAAGGTCAATGTTTTTCCCTATTGTCTCTGTTTCATATCACAGCCTAAACTCCCAAGTTTTGATGACAGCTTCAGCGTTCGCATGGTGTGTTGGATGTATTTTTATTTTCTGCTCACTCTTCCTTACAGGAAGCCATTTGAAAACAGATTAATTTTGATTTCTGGATGCTGGCCGTAAAATAAAAACGGTTTTATATAAAATGTTAATCTTATGACACATCAACAAGATGTATTTCTTGTTAGAAGTGCTGAAGTTGTACAAGAGGTGAGTTGTCAGTGCTTTCACTATAGGTTTTATACTTTCTTGAAGAGGCATGGTTTGGAATTGTCCTATCAGCAAGTGAACCTCCTTCATAATCTCAGGCTCTTTCCACCTTTGTCAGAGTATAGAAATAGAACTCTCCATTTTCAGAATAGAAATGGCAATCTTGGAAAATATATAATGCGATAAGTACCATTTAGTTCAAAATCCCTCTGATAATGACACCTACATGAATTGCAAACACGTTTACAAAATGGGATTGAATCATATATTCATATGTTGGCAAAAGAATATCAGAGAATATTATAACAAACATAAATATATATACAAGTGTTTGTTCAGGCATATGTGAGAATGAGTGTGTAGGATATGGTGGAATGAATTAAGTTGTGTGTGGCATGTGCGTATGCCTTATAATGTCCATAAATATCACTTTGATTTCTATAATTAATTTTGTAATATCCTTTTCTTCTTTACAAATGTCCATAAAAGTCCACTTGAAGTACATAGTCTCAACTCAAGCACATCCACACTCCTCCATGATCATATTGGGTACGTCTCTCTTGACGATGTTGTATTCATCGTCGAAGTAGAGCATTGACATGGTGCTGAGCTTGGTGGGGACGCAACAGGAGTTCACTGGAGCCAGGGCTCATGCCTCTCATCCGATACTGATTGACACTGCCGTGGTAGGAAGGACGACGCCGACCCTGGCACTCCCGCCATGTACGCCAGGACAGTTCCCCTCGCAGTAGTTCCCAAAGTACCCCGACGCGCGATATCCAGTCGTTCCAGCCGATGAGGCGGAAGTCTTGTAGAACTGCTGTCTGCAGCACAGACTACTACTCCGTCGCCACACTCCAGCCCCTCTTCCGATGCGGTGCTTGTTGTCCGCTTGCCGGGCCTGTACGATAGAAACCGGCCTGTGGGACTCTCGTTCTGGTTCATGAGGATCGGTAAGACCGCCAGGTCCTACCCCAGCCCCCGGTAGCGCACGTCCAGGTTTTGCCGGTCGCCTTTCTCGAACCCCCATCTGGATAGCATTGGTCAGGGGATGTGCCAGCCGCATCCTCTTCAGCTCCACACGCTCCTCCACCAGGTTCCACTTGCCTGCCCAGGCCAGGCTCTTGGTAGTACACCTTGACCTGTGACCTTCCTCCGTGACCCTTGTCCAGGGTGTTAGGAAGCAGCCTGGAAGTACAGCCACAGGGTGGCCTGGGTCACGATACAGGTGCTGGTTTCCCTGGTTGGAGATCAGGAAGAACAGGCTGGATTTGATGATACCAGCTCATCTGGGGAAAGACAGAACAGAATAGGGAAAGGTCAGTTTAATAGTAATTTTAAACCTTTAAAAGGTCAGTGTGGCAATGCTAAAAGAGGAGACAAACACACAGATTAATTGGCTATTAATTAACAAAATACCCATCTTTCAAAAACCATTACTGATATTGGACAAAGCTTCAAGAAGATACCACACTGGGTGGTCCCAAGCGTGGACTGTTGGATGAATAGCTGGACAAGAACTGGGCACATAGGGAACAGTTCAACAATTTGGGATTAAATTGAGATAGACGGTTACTATGGCCTCCCCTTGTTATGGCCTGTCTTACTGTCATCTCTATCTGGCCTGGGATGTAAAACAGAGTTTGGACTGGTACTAAAGGGATTTGGTGGATGGGTGTACACTGGTAGACAGCTCTAACAGAGACACCAGCCTCCCTCTTCGATCCAGGGCCCCGTATTCACAAAGCGTCTCACGGTGCTGATCCAGGATCGGTTTTGTATTTTAGATCATAATGAATAAGAGGGGGGACCTGATCCTAGATCAGCACTCCTACTCTGAGACGCTTTATGAATACAGGCCCTGGTCTCACGTAGGCTTACATGGGGACTGCAATGACAGTGCAGCATCAGCAGGTCTGGAATCAGTTCCATCTGGCCCTGCCTATAGAGAGCCTCGAGCAGTGACAATGACAGTACAGATCTGGGATCAGGCCCACTTGAAGGTTGCCTCTGGCCCCTGAGTCAGGCTGGGTATGGAGGAGGGCTTATCAGAGCCAAGTACAAAGGCTCAAAGGCTTTGCCTGTGAATACCTGCAGAAAAACAAGAGCTTACTGAGCCTAACTGCTTACACAATGCACAGTAATGTGATGTAAAGGAAGAAAATGCACAGTAAAGCCAGGCACATTGAGTGAAGAGGAGCACAGCTTCACAGTGGATTAATGATCAAGCAAAAAAGCAATTTACATGAAACTAGCTGGCCTTTCCAACAACCCAACTATCACCACAGAAACTGTGTCTGGCTGTACAGTGCGTGCCAATGTTTACTTATTTTTTGGTTTGTGCCATTTGTTGTCATGTGTGGGTAGGTTCAGGTTCGTTAGTAGGGTAAGCGTAGAGTCAGGGTCAAAAGTCAAATTCAAATTGAACTTGCACTTATCAGTGCCCAAAACATGACATGACCAAAACAACTCCTACTTTCTCTCACACACACTCACTGACTTTGCCTGGTGAGGCTCCCACCACTATGCAGTTTGTTGATCAAGACAAGACCTGAACCTTGACACTACCTAAAGAAACCTAAGAGACAGTAACATCTTCAGTAGCTAAGGCAGTAACTGAAATATATGGTTTCTTCCCAGTCCTCCAGTGAGAGTAAAAACGTCTAACCTGAGAGCCCATCAGCAACACTCTACAGAATACTCTGTCCAACTGACTGAGCAACATGCAGCTGTCAGGTGAAGGAAAGTGGGGAAAACACACACGTCAAGGGTCACCTCTCCAACCTGGAACACTGAGCTGTGCTGCCCGCCTTTCTATCTGCCTGCCCTGTTTGCTTGTCTGCCGCCCAAAGCGATGGGGACCCTCACCTGGGCGGCCTGGGCCCCCATCATCATGGATCAGCTACAATGGAGGCCGCCCTGGCCTGCCCAGCCAGTCTCCATCTGCACTGCCTCACACAACACAAGACAGGTAAATCTCCATGTTACTTCTCAACTCAAAGACTTAGTCAACAGACAGCTATAGACCACCTCTGACTGTCCCAGCACTAGGCCATGGGGTGGCAGCACAGCTGTCAAGACATTACATTTACATTTTAGTCATTTGTAGACGCTCTTCCAGAGCGACTTACAGTTAGTGAGTGCATACATTCTTTTTTTTCTTTTTTCCATACCCCCCGTGGGAATCGAACCCACAACCCTGGCGTTGCAACGCCACGCCTACCTCAACTGAGCTACATCCCTACGACCAACAATAAGCAAAAGCTAAGACCTAATGTCTCCTGGGTTGAAATGGATGTTCTATTCTATCTTCTGTTTATGGATGGATGACTTTGATATATTACTGTATCAGTTCTTATTCTTTCAACAGGGACAGGAAGAGGGGGGGGGGCTTTGTGAAACAAACCTAAGGGAGCCATTTTTCACTCTGTGAGTAAAGAGGGGAAATTATCTCAGATGGAACAGGATACTCAACAACAGAATACTCCCTAAAAAGACACATCCAATTAGAAAGTGATTTGTCAGGTGAACTTATGAGAGCACCAATGCAGTGTGTAGAGTCTTTTTTAAAAATCATTCTCAGGAACAGAAATAGAGTTGCAGAGAAAGTGTCTTTAGATGATATCACTACCGCTGACGTGGCATCTTTGTCAGGCAACTGCTTTAGTAACCGTACACAACAACGGCAAATACAAGGTCTAACATACAAGCATGATGAAGTCCATAAGTACTGTGCAGGCAGCAACCAAGTCCCACTCTAGGACTATACAAGGGAGATGGTCCCTCACACCATGCATTCTAATACGGAACAGTGAGTGGCAGTGAGTTCACCATTCCAGTTCACTCACATTCAGTGCATGGTCCTGACACAAAGCGCTGACCTTATGTAGATGTAGAGCCATTCTAAAGCAGCCCTGCTTTCCGGTCATCTTATAGCTGGTACCAGGATTCTCAACAGAAGATCACAGTAGAATCATTGTATATGGGTGGCATTCAGATGAAATACTCAGCATGGGTGAACATTAGATTTTCATCAGGTGTCTTAGATTGACTGTACACTCTTGAAAAAGGGTTAAAGGGTCTTCAGCTGTCCCTATAGGAGAACCCTTTTTGGTTCCCAGGTAGAACCCTTTGGTTTCAGGTAGAAGAACCCTTTAGGGTTCCATATAGAACCCTCTGTGAAAGGAGTTCTACATTTTACATTTTAGTCATTTAGCAGACGCCTTATCCAGAGCGACTTACAGTTAGTGAGTGCATACATTTTTCCATACTGGCCCCCCGTGGGAAAACGAACCTACAACCCTGGTTGACAAGTGCCACGTCTACCAACTGGCTACAGGGGGACTAGTCGGAACCCAAAAAGGGTTCTACATGGAACCAAAAGGGTTCTTACCTGGATCCAAAAAGGGTTCTCCTATGGGAACAGTCCGAATAACCCCTTTAGGTTCTAGATAGCCTTTTTTTTCTAAGTGTATTTGAGAAGCAGAACAGGGGTTGGTTTTGAAACATTTCTCTGATCAGCTAACCGAATCACCGACACTAATTGTGTTGGAGAGGATGCACAGCTGGTTAGAGAAAATCTGGGGTGACTTCAACTGCTATAAGAATAAGAGGCAATAAGAGGTTTGATCTGAATACATGTGGGCCTAAGCAGGTGGCATCATTGATCATTTCCAGTCCCCCTTTAAGCATCTCTAAGCAAATTGTTGTGTGAGCTCTTCTCAGTGCCACTGACCAGCTGGCTGTGCAGCTACCACCCTGGGTAATACTGCCAACTGGCAAGGAGGGCAATGAGGCACAAGGAAGGCAACCCAACTGAATCTACACAAATGTACAGTACAAAGTTACAGAGCTTTTTGTGAATAATGTGAAAATATTATGGGCTTTTCAAATCTTTTTGGGATTGCCCATATCATTCTTTTGAATGTGAATGTGATATTATACATACCCTTAATCTTTTCTATGCAAACTATGGATTTTGTGTGTTGTTTTGAAGATGAATGCTATGAGGCTGTTATAGTGACATTATTTATGAGTCTCTGGGGGTGTGAACCTCAGCCTGAGGACACACTTGTTCTATGCTCACACTAACAAATGCTTGGTTGTTTGGTTGACCCAACTGCTGGGTTGCAGGTGTTGGGTCAACCTAGTTGGTTGTTTTCTTTAAAAACTGCTGGTTATTGATGCTGGGTTACTGAGATATGACCTAGCAGGTCAGATCAGAAGACTGGAGGCATAGTTTAGTCGGGCGTGACATTCAGATAGTTATTTTTAGCCACCTGAGTAAATGCATTCCTGTTCATCTGTTCTGTTGAATAGTTTTAACATGCTATGGTTAAACATTTACTTCTTTGTAGTTTGTAATGATGCTTATAGAAGTGTATGAGTTCCCTAAAAGCCTCTTGTAAATCCCATTGTTGGGATAGAATAAGGTGGTATACCTTATTATAATATGTAATAAATAATCTTAATATTATAGAGGAATGTGAAGAGAAAAAAAGGACAAATGTTATTTGTAGTATGTAAACTTAACATGATGAACAGGAACGACATTTATGATGTTAGATAAGGTCTCTGATACTAACAGTTGTCCTCTCAAGATGAAGCTTCTTCATGTGAATAATACCTGTAGCATGACTCGGGTCCAACCAACTAGAGTGTTTACCAATAGTGTTGGATCCGGTGACATCCACTTGTATTGATCATATCTTCACTAATGCTACAGAGCTTGTGCTCCAAAGCAATATCAGTTCCCATTGGCTGTAGTGACCATAACATTGTGGCAATAACAGAAAGCCAAAGTACCAAAGGCAGGGCCTAAAGTTATTTATAAGAGATCATACAAAATGTTTTCTGAGGACTCTTTTGTTGAAGATGTAAAAATGTATGTTGGTCTGATGTGTATAGAGGAGAACGCAGATGCAACACCTGGAGGATTATTCTTGTCAATTTTTGCTAAACATGCACCTGTTAAGAAACTAATTGTGAGAACTGTTAGAGCCCTGGATCGATGGATGAAATTAAAGAATTGTATGGTTCAAAGAAATTATGCAAATAAAGTGGCAAAAAGCCAGGCAGCTCAGCTGATTGGTCGACATACTGTAAATTGAGAGATTTTGAACAGTGAACCATCATATTTGTGTATTGAAGATCTAATAATGAAAAAGAGAGGATTACAATGTTAAATTTGGTCACAATGTGTGTGGAAGAGATTGAAAAACGATTGTTATCCATCAATAATGATAAGCCACCGGGTACAGAACAACCTAGATGGGAAACTATCTGAGAATGTTAGCAGACCTGTTTGCCGCCCCTATTTGCCATGTCTTTAATGAGCCTAAAGGAGTGTGTCCACAGGCGTTGAAGGAAGTAAAGCAATTCCACTACCTAAAAATAGTAAAGATCCCTTTGCTGGTTCTAACAGCCGCCAATCAGTTTGCTGCCTGTTCTAGTAAACTGATGGAGAGAATTGTGTTTGAACAAATACAAAAGTTCTTTTCTAAAGCACAAGTTAACTACTGACTTTCAGAATGCATATAGAGAAGGGGCACTCAACTTGTGCTGGACCGACTCAGATGACTGATGATTAGCTAAAATAAATGGATAATAATAGATAGTTGGAGCTGTATTATTAGATTTCAGTGCAGCCTTGATGTTATTGATCATAAATTGTTATTGAAAAAACTCAATCTGTTATGGCTTTACATCACCTGCCATCACATGGTTGGAGAGTTACTTATTCAATAGAACTCAGAGAGGGATTCTTTCAATGGAAGCTTCTCTAACATCAGATATGTACAGTGTGTGTATCCCTCAGGGCAGTTGCCTTGGGTTGTTACTCTTCTCTATTTTTACAAATGATTTGCCACTTGTCTTACAAGAAACTAAAATGACTATGTATGCTGATGATTGCACACTCTACACATCAGCACCTACAGCCCAGGGGAGGTCACGCTGAGACTCTTAGCAAGGAGTTACAGTCAGTGCTAAAAGAATGGGTAATTAACAACAAACTGGTTCTTAAATAATCTAAAACCAAAAGCATTGTATTGGGTTCAAAGTATTATCTTAGATCTAAACCTCAACTGGAGTTCATGCATGAAGGGTGTGACCATTGAACAAAGTTGAAGAAGCTGAACTCCTAGGGAGTAACATTGGATGGTCAGTTATCATGGTCAAGTCCTATTGACAAAGTTGTTGTTTGGGGGAGAGGTATGTCTGTTATGAAAATATGTTCTGTGTTTTTTTAAACAAAAAGATCAACTGTACTAGTTGTTCAGGGCTTTGATCTTGTCCCATCTTGATTATTGTCCGGTAATATGGTCAGGTGCAGCAAAGAAGGACCTAGAAAAACTGCAGCTGGCTCTAAACAAAGCAGACACCTTGCCTTAACTGCACAAGAACTAACATCAACAACATGCATGATAGTCTTTCAATGGTTGAAGGTTGAGGAGAAATTACTACTTCTTCTAGTCTTTTAAGAAACATTTGTGTGTTGGAAATGCCTAACCACTTGTATAATCTATTTGCATACACTTCAAACAGACATACCGCACCGGACATGCCACTATAAGTCTCTTCACGGTACCCAAACCAAAAACAGATTGAATACGTCGCTCAGTTATGTATAGAGCCATGTCATCGTGGAATGCTCTTCCCACCAGAGGTTACTCAGGCAAAATGCAAGTCTAGCTTTAAAACACAGATTTAAAAAAATATATTGTATCACAGCACCTCTCCTATTTCTAAAGATCTAATTTAACTGTACGTATACAAGAAAATCGAATATGTATATGTGATTAGTGTGTAAATAGTATTTTTGTTGAATCTTGGTGTCTTTCCTATATATACAACTATTTTTATTTTGAATGTAATATAATATTTTATGTTGTTCTTGTCTATAACTGTTCTGTACTTTGTCATGTATTTGTAGGTTTTATGGGACCACATGAGGTTGGTGGTACTATAATTGGGGAGGATGGGCTCGTGGGTAATGGCTGGAGCGGTATTGGTGGGATGGTATCAAATACAACAAACACATGGTTTCCATGTGCTTGATGCCATTCCATTTACTCTGTTCCAGCCATTGTGTGACCGTCCTCTCAGCAGCCTCCACTGATGTGGACCCCAGGAAGAGTAGCTGCTGCATGTGCAGTAGCTAATGGTCATGGCAGAAGGGACCCAGCTTTTGTCTGATTAAAGTCAGATTTGACTTTTCGTAGGAAGTCTAGGAGAATTTACGCAGCTGGTTAGAGAATTTATGTAGGATTAAGACAATTAGGTTAAGTTAGGAAAAGGGTTATGGTTAGCAAAAACGCCAAAAAAGGCAACTGTTAATTTGACAAAACCTTGATCCCTTCTAGCCATGACTATAGCTAATGGGGATCCTAATAAACTAAACTCATGGGTGGCCAACAAGATCTAGCTGAAAGCCACGCCTAATAACAGGCCTCCTGAAAATAACCTGAGGATTACATAAGGCACTGCTAGGTCCACTCAGCATGAGTGTAAAAAATACCCAATGATTGTTAAATTAACCCATGTTTGTGTAATCCCAACAAACCAACATGTTGGGTTATTCACCCAAACCAACTGGCTGGGTCAAAACAACCCAACATGTGTTCTGTCCACTAGTTAACCAGCAATGGGTTACCAACAACCAAAAGTGTTTGCAGAACAGTTGGGGGAAATAATCATGTAAAACATCTATAAATGATAAACACAAGCAACATTTGGTTTTGTTTAGTTTTATATTCAATAATAATAATAATTATTATATTTCAAGCTATTTGAATGACTTTTTCCTGTATGCATTGAACCCGCATCAGTTGATTTGGGTTCATGCTCCCTACCCTTTAAATACAAATACACAATATAAAAAAACTGTGCCTACTTTAAGGAATTTGTGAATGTATTGTTTTGAAATCGCAGACACTTTCTGCTCTTAGCGGGGCGGGGATGACGCGCTGCATCACCTTGATCAACTGTGTAGTCCAAACTTACGACCGGACCCAGCTTGGTCTGTGCGTAAAAGTGGTTTTATTTTTGTTTTTTCTAATACAATAGAGTAAACGGTGCCGCCTACAAGATACAATAATTACACACCTGTCTCTGCGAAACTGATTATCTCCGAGCTCCTCCAGCACTTCGTTGCATTGCTGGTCGCGTGTCCATCCAGATTCGGGATTTCTACTCTCCCATCCTCGCGCACTTTCCGGCGTGGAGTTTCCAGCAGTCACCATCGCCGCCTTCGGGATAGAATGGGTGATGTTGGGTCTTACCTCATCTGTAACCTGCTCAGGATACTCACCACCTCAGAAAGTCAATGTCCACCCGTCCCGATTCTCGGGCTGACCGATGCCACACGAAGTGCAAGTTTCCTGAGCTACGGTGTGCGTCTCCGTTCCCGAAAGGGTTCAAGATCCCGGCGCCGCTTCTTTCCAGAGGATAGATGCACGCAAGCCATAAATAATGCCACTTTGATTAACAGTTAATCATTTTCTTTATGAAGAAAAAAATTGGCTGATATTTGAAGCCATATGCCTACTAATTCGTTTTCTACTATAAAAGGTATGCAGAATATTGCTGCCAAATGTAGGCTATTCACTTGGCGTTATTAAGAAAATACGATTTCGAACGAAAAGAAAGATAAAAGTTGAAAATCCCGTTAGTCGTATAAAGTTGCAAGGAGTCCATGCAAGAAGAAATATTCACTCAATTCAGACGTTTTGATTAAATATTCAATTCACCCGTAACTGAAATATTCCCCTTATTTCGTGTCTGTGATTCATTTCCCGATGTCTGTCACTCAGCTGACTTCACTTCAGGGGTACAGTGGGGAGTCAAGTCCGGTTCTCCGTCCAAAGACTTTGCTTCACCATTTCGAAGGTAACACAATTTAAAAACCAGTAGGCTACCATTTATCCGTCAATTGAGTTTCAGTTCAATGCCTGACGTATCGCTATGGTTTAATTGATCTGCAATCCGCAATAATCATTATTTAGAAACTAATAGAAGAGGACAAACTAAACGAATAGAAAATCACCCATTGGTTGATAAACACAAGTCAGGATATTCCATAGAAGGGAAAAAGCTGAAGGGTCGGTCAAATAATAACTTATCGCATATTGTAGCATCCAGTTTTTCATTTGCTTTGACTTACCTTCAGTTTTTGTTCCTGTATATCCTTATTGAAATGCACCTTAATTGGATTTGAATTCCCGATATGAAATTGCCCTGATGTACTTGAGCACAAAGAGGTCTAATGATCGGACGAACCTTTCCCTTGCTATGTCGATTTAGGAGTCCTCCATAGACTGAAAGTTTTTATACAAGGAAACCACGTGGGACGTCCCACCAACTAAACAGACTCCTAGTATTTGGTAGGAGATTATGCATAGGCTTAAGGTAAACTATCCTCCTTAGCTGTCCTGTCCAGAGAAAATACTTATAACCTAGGAAAACGAATTAGGAGAGATAAAAAATGACTTAAGAATTCGAGTAACCAATTATTTACCAGACTGACTGGTGACTTGTGCATAATGCGCTGATTTGCGCGCAATATGGCATCATTAGCATAGACCATCTTCCCAGCGGAAACTATCTACTTTAGAAATAAGAACGAGGATTACATCAATAAACTTCCATTATATAATTAATTAACATTTAATATGTTCCGTATAAAGTGTAGGTTAATAGCCTAGACAAGGCCTGGCCGTTTTTAATATAAAACATTTTCATCAACACGTGCTATCCAGAATGTTTTTTTGTTGTTGTTGCATTTTCATGCTTCAAACAAACAGAAAACGTGTCCATATAGATGTCCAAAGAAAAATGAATAAAATAGAAAATAAATGGTACCGACAGATTCTTGACAGGCCTTTCTTATTGCGGCCAACCATGACTGCATGGTGATCATAAGCATCTCCTAAACCAGACTGATGTACTGGAAACAACACCAAGGTAATACAGATTTAAGCGCCAAAGGTGTGACACTGTAGGTGCGTGGCACCACTTTTGTATATTTGAAGTGACACAAAAACAGTGACCAATTCGAGCCAGAGCTCTGTTTTGTCGTCACTCAAATATGAGTGAAATATAGCTAAAAAAATATCACATAATACATTTGACCTAACATTGGCAAAACAGTACTAGGTGAATGCCAACATATTGTAATGCTATGTTTTTAATGTGCGCTCTCCCAATACTGTAACAGATCAGATCACGTTGAAAGTTGCTAAATGCTGCCACCTTCTTCTAAATATTGCAACTACACATTGCATGAACCGCACACATTTTTTACAATCTGCAGCCAGGCAATAAACCGATAGGTCGTAGCCATACAGCCTATAAAGGCATATATATCTAACAGTTGAAAAATAAATGTTTTATTTACAGCATAAATCATGAAATATGCTGGAAAATATTGAGGGATAACATGGCACATATGCAATGACTGTGTAGGCTACTATAGATAATTAGATGTGATAAATTAAAACTTTTGCACTGTTACTATAGCTGATGTATTTGTCAAAACGCAGGGCTGTTCAATTCCTTGTCCTGGAGGGCAGAAACAATTCTAGATTTGGTTTCTACCTTTAGTAAATTGCAATCACCCATTGGGCCTCATTTATAAACGTTGCGTAGGCCTACATACAAAATAGAGGCTACGCAAAAACACGCTTGCACCAGTTTGGCATTTATAAAAATGAATGACATGAGAATGTGCTTAGTCCGTTTCTAGTGGTTGAAGTATTACATTGCAAGCAGGCAAGCAGCCCAGTATTTTGTTCAAATGGCGCATATAATGACACGCTTATTTCTAAAAAAAATATATAAAAAATATATATATAATATATATGATTAAATTATTTGCTGTTAGTGAGAAGAGGAATTTGTATATTTGCATTCTAAAATAGTTAGGAAATAATAGTTAGAAACAGGCTCATCACTAAGCTAAGGACCCTGGGACTAAAACACTCCTCTGCAACTGGATCTGGACTTCCTGACGGGCCAGACCCCAGGTGGTAAGGGTAGGTAACAACACATCGAACCACACTGATCCTCAACACGGGGGCCCCTCAGGGGTGCGTGCTCACCCCCCTGTACTCCCTGTTCACCCATGACTGCATGGCCAGGCACGACTCCAACACCATCATTAAGTTTGCTGACGACACAACAGTGGTAGGCTCACCACACGATGAGAGCCTATAGGAGGAGTCAGAGACTGGCCGTGTGGTGCCAGGATAACAACCTCTCCTTCAACGTGACCAAGACAAAGGAGATGATTGTGGGACTACAGGAAAAAAAGAGGACTGAGCACGCCCCCTATTCTCATCGACGGGCCTGTAGTGGAACAGGTTGAGAGCGTCAGTTCCTTGGTGTCCACATCACCAACAAACTATCATGGTCCAAACACACCAAGACAGAAGTCGTGAACAGGGCACGACAAAGCCTATTCCCTCTCAGGAGACGAAAAGATTTGGCATGGGTCCTCAGATCCTCAAAAAAATTCTACAGCTGCACCATCGAGAGCATCCTGACTGGCTGCATCACCGCCTGGTATGGCAACTGCTTGGCCTCCGACCGCAAGGCACTACAGAGGGTAGTGCGGATGGCCCAGTACATCACTGGGGCCAAGCTTCCTGCTATCCAGGACCCCTATACCAGGCGGTGTCAGAGGAAGGCCCTCAAAATTGTCAAAGACTCCAGCCACCTAGTCATAGACTGTTCTCTTGCTACCGCACGGCAAGCGGTACCGGAGTGCCAAGTCTAGGTCCAAAAGACTTCTCAACAGCTTCTACCCCAAAGCCATAAGACTCGAACAGCTAATCATGGCTACCCAGACTATTTGCACTGCCCCCCCCACCCCATCTTTTTACGCTGCTGCTACTCTGTTAATGATTTATGCATAGTCACTTTAACTTTAACTCTACCCACATTATTTCAACTACCTCAACTAGCCGGGTGCCCTCGCACATTGACTCTGCACCGGTACCCCCTGTATACAGTGAGGGAAAAAGTATTTGATCCCCTGCTGATTTGGACGCTTGCCTACTGACAAAGACATGATCAGTCTATAATTTTAATGGTAGGTTTATTTGAATCAGTGATAGAGCAGAATAACAACAACAAAAAATCCAGAAAAACGCATGTCAAAAATGTTATAAATTGATTTGCATTTTAATGAGGGAAATAAGTATTTGACCTCTGCAAAACATGACGTAGTACTTGGTGGCAAAACCCTTGTTGGCAATCACAGAGGTCATACGTTTCTTGTAGCTGGCCACCAGGTTTGCACACATCTCAGAGGATTTTGTCCCACACTGACGCTTGGCAACTCGAACCTTCAGCTCCCACCACAGATTTTCTATGGGATTAAGGTCTGGGAGACTGGCTAGCCCCCAGGACCTTAATGTGCTTCTTCTGAGCCACCCTTTGTTGCTTGGCCGTGTGTTTTGGGTCATTGTATGCTGGAATACCTATCCACGACACATTTCAATGCCCTGGCTGAGGGAAGGAGGTTCTCACCCAAGATTTGACGGTACATGGCCCGGCCCCATCGTCTCCTTTGATGCGGTGAAGTTGTCCTGTCCCCTTAGCAGAAAAACACCCCCAAAAATGTCACCTCCGTGTTTGACGGTGGGGATGGTGTTCTTGGGGTCAGAGGCAGCATTCCTCCTCCTCCAAACACGTCGTGAGTTGATGCCAAAGAGCTCGATTTGGGTCTCATCTGACCACAACACTTTCACCCAGCTCCCTCTTGAATCATTCAGATGTTCATTGGCAAACTTCAGACGGGCTTGTATATGTGCTTTCTTGAGCAGGGGGACCTTGGGGGCTGCAGGATTCAGTCTTCACGGCATAGTGTTACCAATTGTTTTCTTGGTGACTATGGTCGGCTGCTGAGATATTGACACGATCCTCCCGAGCTGAGCGATTCTCACCGCCTCTCATGATCACTGCAACTCTACGAGGTGAGATCTTGCATGGAGCCTCGGGCCGAGGGAGATTGGGACAGTTCTTTTGTGTTTCTTCCATTTGCGAACAACCGCACCACCTGTTGTCACCTTTCACCGTGCTTGTGATGGTCATGTAGCCTGTTCCAGCTTGTGTAGGTCTACAATCTTGTCCCTGACATCCTTGTAGAGCTTTTGGTCTTGGCCATGGTGGAGAGTTTGGAATCGGATTTATTTATTGCTTTTTTGGATAGGTGTTTTTATACAGGTAACAAACTGAGATTAGGAGCACTCCCTTTTAAGAGTGTGCTCCTAATCTCAGCTCTACCTGTATAAAAGACACCTGGGAGCCAGAAATCTTTCTGATTGAGAGGGGGTCACAACTTATTTCCCTCATTAAAATGCAAATCAATGTATACATTTTTGACATGCTTTTTTCTGGATTTTTTTGATGTATTCTTCTCTCACTGTCAAATAAACCTACCATTAAAATTATAGACTGATTATTTCTTTGTCAGTGGGCAAACGTCCAAACCAGCAGGGGATAAACACTTTTTTTCCCCTCACTGTATATAGCCTCCCTATTGTTATTTTATTTTACTTGTGCTCTTTTTTTCTCAACACTTTTTTGTTGTTTTATTGTACTTTTTTATTAAAAATTAATGCACTGTTGGTTAAGGGCTGTAACTAAGCATTTCACTGTCATGTCTGCACCTGTTGTAGTCGTTCGCATGTGGCCAATAAAATTTGATTTGATTTGATTTCCTATGATCATTTCAGAATAAATTCTCACCTTTTCTGACTGTGATGGTTTCATGCTCGAAGTATCCCATAGGCCTATTTGGTCTACAACGCTCCATATCTCATTTAATTGGACCCACTTTACAGTAGTAAATAGATTTCAAGTAGCCAACTTTGCTCCATGCGATCTGATCCGGAGCGCAGTTTAATGGTAGAACAGGCGTTCACCTTTTCCATTTACGCTTTTTTAAGGCTAGGCTACTGCATGTACTGTAATTCCAAATGTCTCAAGTAAACAATATTTCATTTATAAACATAATAAATACAGTAATACATATTTTCATAGCCATTGTAGAATAAATTCTCACCACCTTCTGGCCAACATAGGTTCATATTACAGAAGAAGCTTTAACCCAACAACAAATTACCATGCACATCTCTTATTTAATAGGGCCCATTAGATAAGCTATTATTTCAAGTATTTTGCTCTATGCATCCAAAAGGGAGAGAGCTGTTTATAATAAAGTTACGGTAGAATTTAACGATGAACAGACAGTTGATATTTTTTTTTGAAGTGTGTAGGCTACCACTGTAAGTAGGCTACTAGGGTTTTACATTGTCAACATACCAGACAACGTGAGAATTTCCGCGCAGTGCAGCATGTTTAAGTTTGGGAAAAAGTAAATGAAAAACATTATTGAATTCAAACGATCTGTTTACAGGTCCACAACAATTTCAATAGTTTTTTTTCTTTTGAAACTGTCAGATACAGCAAATGTCACTGTAAACGTTTTAAACATTCTCCAACACCCAGAGAATTTGATGAAGTTCGCCATTGCTATTTCCTTTAGAAACTGCCTGGCATAATCAACAGAGAGAAATAGTAGCCTAATGGAGTTTTTTGTAGGCACTAACTCCGCCATGGTTCGTTGGACATAACCTATGAGGAAAATGAATGGTGTTTTAGGAGGGTTTTTGGATAAACCCCGAAAATACGGTATGTGGAAAACACAGGCTTATGAGATCTTATACATTTTGTCTATGAGAAATCTTTATCAGATAACTTCACTTTTAGTGAATTTTTAAGAATTGATGTTATAAAAAAAGCACATAAAGGTTTAATTCACAAAGGTCATGATAACTGATTGCAGATCTCACAGAACAAAACGTATAAGATCTCCTAAGCCTGTGCTAACATCAGACCTTATTTTCATAATTTATTTAAAACCCTATTCATTTACATTTACATCTTTCCCTATTCATCTTTCCCCAGGGATGGCTGAACGAACCAGAGCTAACTCATTTCTGGGTTTTAGGACTACAAGCTGGCAAGCTCTATAGTGGAGGTGTCATACTGCCCATAAAACCGAAGTGGTCAACGGGGAAATGGTTCCAATCGTTTTTCCACCATTTATTCCTATAGCGGATTTTAGAAACACTAACATAAGGGCTGTAAAGGTCGCGTAGGCTTACCCTGGTGTGACGCTTGTTGATAACCATGTAAATCTTTCTTGGACAAGGTGACTTTTATCAATATATTCGGCTATTTACTTTCAGATTTGAAAATGCTAATTAGTATCAACGTAGACATGCAAGACTACAAATCCCCGCAAGGTCCTGCACGCCATTTCAGCTGACACTTTGATAACAGGTATTGTGTCAATTTAAAACGTGCACAAGACACGTTCACAGAATTGTCAATTTAAAGAGATTTAGCCAATTTATTAATTACTACATTTAGCTAACTACATTAGATAGTTAATCCAGAGATTATTTCATTTGCCTCGATTCGGCACGCCCGTCCAGATCATCATGGCATTTGTAGTTCTTTATGATAGCCACATTAGCAGTTAAACTAGTTGGAACCATTTCCCTGTTTGATCGCTAGGTTTTATGGGTATTATGACTTATACTGTGGTACTGGCTATACATCCAAAGCACATTGGCACAGGTTCAGGCCGGGTCTGATTTATAAAGGAAACATGCAAATGTATAGCATGCACCGGAAGTTTCTAAATCTCAATATTTTTTGTACATTTGAATGGTCATTCAACTCGGAACTCCAACTCGGGAATTTAGGCCTCTTTCTAGAGCTCTGACTTTCAGACCTGAAGATCACTGACACCACGATTTGACCGCATATTTTCTCAACTTCCCAGTTGTATTAGTTATCCTTTTTCTTCTTTTCTTCTTCTTCTTCTTCGACGAGGTTTAACACGTGTTGGCATCCAATATGTTACAGTACACGCCACCTACTAGACTGGAGTACAACTCCCGTATATTTTGCTTGAAAAAATAAATAAATAAATACCCTACCATCTAACACTACACTCACAATTATAATATAATAATATATATATATATATATATATATATATATATATATATATATATACAGTGGGGAGAATAAGTATTTGATACACTGCCGATTTTGCAGGTTTTCCTACTTACAAAGCATGGAGAGGTCTGTAATTTTTATCATAGGTACACTTCAACTGTGAGAGACGAATTTAAAACAAAAAATCCAGAAAATCTGCTTGCCTATTGTCCTGTAGCCCATCCCAGCCTTGTGCAGGTCTACAATGTTATCCCCTGATGTCCTTACACAGCTCTCTGGTTTGGCCATTGTGGGAGAGGTTGGAGTCTGTTTGATTGAGTGTGTGGTCACAGGTGTCTTTTATACAGGTAACGCAGTGTCAAACGGTGGTGCAGTTAACACAGGTAATGAGTGGAGAACAGGAGGGCTTCTTAAAGAAAAACAGTGAGAGACGGAATTCTTACTGGGTTGGTAGGCGATCAAATACTTATGTCATGCAATAAAATGCAAATTAATTACTTAAAAATCATACAATGTGATTTTCTGGATTTTTTGTTTTAGATTCCGTCTCTCACAGTGAAGTGCACCAGGAATTACAAAAATTACAGACTCATGCTTGTAAGTAGGAAAACCTGCAAAATCGGCAGTGTATCAAATACTTGTTCTCCCCACTGTATATAAGAATTATTAACACCAACCTAAATCTATTTATTCCTACCTCATGCCCTCAACCTATTATCCAACGTCACCATGACATCGCCTACAAGTGTGTGTGTGATCGGGGGAGAAGCAGTCTCAGCCTATTTGTTCTTATTGTACTATCTTTGGCGGCACAATTCCATATGACATCACATTCTGTTAATATTTTTTTTTTCACACGACGTCCGGGAGTGGTCAAAGTATCGTCTTTGCGGCTGATAAGTGGAACTTGCCCTTATTTTAGCGTTCCCATGCTGTATACCGGATAACAGCCAAGAAAGACACCAACTCATTAACGAGGTGAGACGTTTGCTATCTCTATGCACTTTTGTAGAAGTATTCAAGTGGAAATCGATATCAGAAGCGGGTTTTGATTGATCTTTTATCTTGGTCAAACATACCGCTGTTTGCGCGCACGTCTGTTGATTGACAGATTATCAGCCAATAGTCGGCTGCCGACAGCTTTCTAATTTGTATCTATCCGAATCGAGAGCTGCTCCTGAAAGAACGCTGGCGGGTCTAGAAAAGTAGCAGGAAGAAAGTATCAGAAGTGCTCAAATATATTTTTTGGATCTGTTTTGATTTTTGGGGAGTAGTTAGGCACTAAAAGGACATACACGTTTAGCTGCATAGTTTTTAAAATAGCCAAAAGCTATGGGGAAGTTATGGTCTTAGTTCCTGAGAACAGTGTTTGTTAGGGTTTTAGTCCCTGTTTTGGAACCGACAATAAGGCCTATTACATTGTGGGAATGTTTCTCGAGTCTTGCTATCATACCATGTTGCAATACGTTATGTTTTTTTTGTTGTTGTTTTTTTTGGGATTCCCATTAGCTTTTGCAGAAGCAGCAGCCACACTAGACATGATGTCTACATTCAGTTGATGACACTTACAAGAGGTTCTCTCATACTTTCTTCTTCTGCTTTCTCCTTTTTCTTGTTGTATGCCTCATTGATTATAATTTAATTGCATGATCTACTGATATCATTCCTTCAGATTATTTTAACTAGGATCATTGCTATACGGTATCCTTGGGACGTCTCTACTCATTGAAATGTAAAATGGTTAAGGCTAGGATTAGGTAAGGGTTATTGTTAAGGTTAGGGGTTAGGGACCTCTCAAGGATCCCGGATCTTTAAACTAGGCTCAGTTAGCCATACCCAACTCCTCCACGGAGTTGAGCGCACACTGAGTTTTTGAAATGAACGCCTGACTCTTCATGATATGCAGTCGATACTAAAAAATGTAAATTCTACCCTTTGACCATGTACTATTTTGTCCTCTAGGTTGGCTGTGTGCCTTTCGTTGTTTGCTGAAATCCATTGTTTTTTAAAATAAAATGTGAATCAAATACAATCCACCGCCTGTTTGCTCATTGCTGTTTTAAGATGACAACGCAACAAGAATGCTAATTGGATCTCAATGAGGAAATAGTCGGTAGTTGTATTTGTATGGATTTCAGCAAACAAAGAAAGGCACGCTTCAACAGAGGACATAGGTACACGGTACGGGTTTAAGAATTTACATTTAATACGTATCGACTGCATAGCTAGTCGGAGGTTCATAAAAAAAAACTGTTGTCCGCACTCAACTCCGTGGAGGATGTACTTGGCTAGGCACAGGTTTGCATTGTTTCCCAACCTATTGGCTGTGAAGGTGGGTACTGAAAGTGCAGAGGCTAGGCCTACAACATTCTGTTTTATCATTGTAACCCACATCATTTTGTCCTTGAAGGCTGCTACAGCACTGCTGCCCTTATGAATTAAATTATAAGGGTCGGTCGAATAGGTATTTCCACAGCCTATGTTTCAGACAGCTGGCATTTTGAGATTGACAAAACAGCAAATCTTTTAGGTCCATGTGGATCTGTTTTAACATTAGACGTACATACGATACAAAAACCTGCCTTCTTTCTCAGAACACTTTAGTCATGTTTGAGTGTGTTATTTGTAGGCTAATTTACATGTTTGTTGGGTCCAACTGTAGGAGTTCTGGTGCTAGGTGGAGCGGTTTCCGTTAGTGTAGTAGCTGGCGACAGTGTCCAAATCCAAAGATGGCTACTGGAAAGAGTAAGAACCAGAGCTCTCTGGTCCAAGGTGATCATGGTGGGAAGTGGAGGTGTTGAAGCGCTCACTTTGCAGTTCATGTATGACGAGGTAAGAGCGAAAAGTTTGGTCCTTACCAGACTCCGTACATTTCTCCCTTTGTAGCATGTGGTCTGGACACCCAGGCTAAAGAGAGACTTGGGCAAGCTGCCACTCAAACCTCCATTACTGCTTTACCAATGAAAAGAGTTTAAGATTCTGTAAATAAAATACTTCCCTCCTTCACTCCCTCCCTCCTCCTAGTTTGTAGGAGGATTACGAGCCCACCAAGGCAGACAGCTACAGGAAGAAGGTGGTGCTGGATGGAGAGGAGGTCCAGATCGGCATCTGGACACACTGGACAGAGGACTATGCTGCCATCAGAGACAACTACTTCAGGAGCGGAGAGGGTTCCGCTAGTCTTCTCCATCACCGAACACGAGTCGCTCACCGCCACCTCAGAGTTCAGGTATGTCCACTGTTGGCCGATTATAGCACATCAAACACATGATCAACTGACCAATGACAGGCTATGCCTTACCCATGTACAGTATATGGCACAGGACCACATGACCTGACCAGGAAATATTCTGGCTATATACATGTATTTAGTTAGAACATTTAGTGCTTTATATATGTTAGCAGTGAGTGATCCACATTTCACAAGAGATGTGTGTATTGTATGTAGAAGGGCAATTCCATGGTAACGGAATTAGCTTTGACTAAGTTTTTTCACTTAAAAAATGTATGCCAAACAAAAAACATTAAAAAGTTTAAGAAACCATAGAACTTATGCAGAAGGACTATTTTGAAACACACTTCCACTGAAACATGTACAAAAACGAGGGGAAGAACTGCGCAGATGCAAACTTTGAATGGAATTATGGTAAAATCTCCCTCAGGTTTTAATGCACTGCGCTTTCCAAAAACAGTTGAATATCTGCTCCAATTAAGATTCAAAGAAGTCTGCAGAAAGAATGTGGGTAGCATGACATGGCACCTTGCTTTCAATAAATCTCTTTTTGTTATTAAACTACAGTAAGTGAAGTGGATTTACACCCGCACCGGATTTACGGTAAAGGAATTACATCATGGGTCCTTGATCTGTACACACAGAAAGCATAATTAACGTCATTCTTATGCTGCAAGTTTGGACACACAGTGCAGCACAGTAGAGGACAGTAGAGTATAGCACAGATGCAGTTAACACAGTAGGGTAGAGTGCAGTAGAGCCCATTACAGTAGAGTTCAGCAACAGCACAATATACTCTACCTGCACTGTACCTACTTTTCTTTACTGTATTGTACTGTACTGCAGGGGGTCGCTAACGCAGGATTCTGCATTTTTCACACAGAAAAGGAAATCTAAAACGCAGGAAAAATATCTTGCTGCGTTTTTGTAAATGCAGATCTGCTTTTTATTGTAAATTCTGCTCGGCTTCAGTCAGGGTTCTCTCCAAATCATGAATGTAAAATGACAAACTCTGTGCTTCAGTTGCACTTCTCCACTCGATGAATATTGCTCTCGCACTGGATCACCAGAAGCGCTCTGACGATGGGTAGGCTACTTTTCTACAGTACTTTCTTTACGGGTAGTTTTATACAATGGTACCAAGTTAAAATGCAAGATTAACTTCAAGCAAAATATTAGGAAATGTAGCTGGCTACATTCTTCTATGATAAACATTAGAAACGTTTATGCAAAAAAGCTGATTTACTGATTGATTTACTTGTGTGGCTGCAGCCAAATAGCGTTGCAATTCTGTTGTCATCTGAGGAAAAAGATTTTCTGCGAATGTAGTTGCACTTAATGTATTTTGTGTGAATAAAAAATAGAGTTGCAAGCCTTTATCACTTTATTGAAGCAAAAGAACATTGACTTTCAATATGAAATGCAGGTGAAATGGTTTAAAACACAGATTTATTTTGATGGTCTGTGTTTTGAAAATGCTGATTTCGAAAGCTAATGTGACCCCGGTATTGTACTACAACTGTACTTTCTGTACAGTCACTGTACTGTACGCTCTACTCATTGTACTTTACCACTGTACTATGCTATCCAAACTTGTGAAACATACAACTATGATAGGTTCAGATTTGGTCCGCCGTCTTGGACGTGAACATACAGTGCCTTCAAAAAGTATTAATACCTTGACTTATTCCACTTTTTGTTGTGTTACTGCCTGAATTCAAAATTGATTAAATATTTTTTTTTCTCACCCATCTACACACAATACCCATAATGACAAAGTGAAAATATGTTTTTATAATTTGAAATATCAAATTTATTCACACCCCTGAGTCAATACTTTGTAGAAGCACATTTGGCAGTGATTACAGCTGTGAGTCTTTCTGCGTAAGTCTAAGAGCTTTCCACAGCTGGATTGTGCCCAAAATTCTTAATTTTCAAATTGGTTGCTGAATGCTAGACAACCATTTTAGTTCAACCATTTAAGAACTGTAACCCACTAGGAATGTGGTCCTCTGTAGCTCAGCTGGTGGCACGGCGCTTGTAACGCCAATTTACCACAAAAAAAATGTATGCACGCATGACTGGTCGCTTTAAAAGCGCTGCAAATGGCATAAAAATATTATTTCCACTGTCTTCTTGATGAGCAACCCAGTGTAGCTTTGACCTTGTGTTTGAGGTTATTGTCCTGCTGAAAGGTGAATTAATCTCCCAGTGTCTGGTGAAAGCAGACTGAGACCGCTTTTCCTCTAGGATTTTGCCTGTGTTAGCTCCATTGCGTTTTTAAAAAGTCCTGAACAACTCCCCCAGTCCTTAACACAAAGCAAACCCATAACATGATGCAGCCACCACTATGCTTGAAAATATGGAGAGTGGTACTCAGTAATGTGTTGTATTGGATTTTCCCCAAATACAGTGCCTTGCAAAAGTATTCATCCCCTTTGGCATTTTTCCTATTTTGTTGCATTACAACCTGTAATTTAAATTGATTTTTATTTGGATTTCATGTAATGGACATACACAAAATAGTAAAAATTGGTGAAGTGGAATGAAAAAATAACGTGCTTCAAAACAAAAAAGTCTAAAATATAAATAACGGAAAAGTGGTGACGTGTATATGTATTCACCCCCTTTGCTATGAAGCCCCTAACAAGATCTGAGCAACCAATACCTCTGAAGTACATAATTAGTTAAATAAAGTCCACTTGTGTGCAATCTAAGTGTCACATGATCTGTCACATGATCAGATATATACACCTGTTTTGAAAGGCTCCCAGAGTCTGCAACACCACTAAGCAAGGGGCAGCACCATGAAGACCAAGGAGCCCTCCAAACAGGTCAGGACAAAGTTGTGGAGAGGCACAGATCAGGGTTGGGTTATAAAAAAATATACGACATTTTGAACATCCCACGGAGCACCATTAAATCCATTATTAAAAAATTGAAAGAATATGGCACCACAACAAACCTGCAGCAAGAGAGGGCCCCCCACCAAAACTCACAAACCAGGCAAGGAGGACATTAATCAGAGAGGCAACAAAGACACCAAAGATAACCCTGAAGGAGCTGCAAAGCTCCACAGCGGAGATTGGAGTATCTGTCCATAGGACCACTTTAATGCCGTACACTCCACAGAGCTGGGCTTTACGGAAGAGTGGCCAGAAAAAGCCATTGCTTAAAGAAAAAATAGCAAACACGCTTGGTGCTCGCCAAAAGGCATGGGGAGACTCCAAACATATGGAAGAAGGTACTCTGGTCAGATGAGACTAAACTTGAGCTTTTTGGCCATCAAGGAAAATGCTATGTCTGGCGCAAACCCAACACCTCTCATCACCCTGAGAACACCATCCCCACAGTGAAGCATGGGGGGTGAATAGTTATGCACGCTCAAGTTCTTGCTCTTGTTTCTCACAAGAAAAAATATTTTGCATCTTCAAAGTGGTAGGTATGTTGTAAATCAAATGATACAACCCCCCAAAATCTATTTTATTTCCTGGTTGTAAGGCAACAAAATAGGAAAAATGCGAAGGGGGTAATACTTTCACAAGCCACTATATTCAGGACAAAAAGTGAATTGCTTTGCCAAAAATTTTTCAGTATTATTTAGTGCTTGTTGCAAACAAGCATTTTATTTTGTATAGGCTTCCTCCTTTTCACTCTGCCAATTAGGTTAGTATTGTGGAGTAACTACAATGTTGTTGATCCATCCAGCTTTGCCTATCACAGCCATTAACGCCACTATTGGCCTCATGGTGAAATCCTTCAGCAGTTTCCTTCCTCTCTGGCAAACTGAGTTAGGGAAGGACGCCTGTATCTTTAGTGACTGGGTGTATTGATACACCATCCAAAGTATAATTATAACTTCACCATGCTCAAAGGTAGTCAATGTCTGCTCCCCCACACACTTATTTATGCTCGCCATAACAAAGGGTTGAATACTTCTTGACTCAAGACATTTCAGCTTTTCATTTTTAATTAATTAGTTAAAATTTTGAAAAATATAATTCCACTTTCACATTTATGGGGTATTGTGTGTAGGCCAGTGACATTAAATCTCACTTTAATAAATGTTCAATTCAGGCTGTAAATCAAGGGGTGTGAATACTTTCTGAAGTCACGAAGGCCAGTGTGGACTAACTAAATTTAAATACTCAACGTCCATGGACATCCCGTGTCAGTTGGTTCTCAGTGGGTGAGGATGCTGATTAGATTAAATGGAAAGAGAGGTGGCTCAAGGGTAGGTGTCAGTAAGAGCTGGGAGAGGTTACTTTAACTGGAGAGTGAGAGAGAGGCAGGGGAGGGATTGTCCAGAATGACTGTTTTAGACTCTGGTTTGACCACCAGACAACATAGAAAACAGTTATGAGCTGAACATTCTGTAACAGCATGCCAGTGTAGTGGAGGATAGTAGCAGGTTACCCAACTGTGGCTGGTGACTATTATGATTTCCCATTGCAGCCAACTGCAGTAGTTCAAATACTGATAATGTTTTTTGTGGTAATTTGCTAACAATTTGGTAACGAACTTATGAGTTTTAATCACTTAATAATTTAAACAAAATGTATATCAGTAAAATCACTAACTAATTGGTTACTTGTTACTTCTGTGAACGTTTCATTCTCCTCCCTCCTTATGAGGGAGGGAAATTAGAAAATACCTTAAAGATAATCGCTTTTGGTAACGTATTCACAAGGCAATAAATGTATTGATATTAATTGGCAAGGGTCTTTACGTCAACATTGTGTTTTGATGTATTTCTGAAACTTTTTAAAATACTTTTTCCATCTGTTTATCCAGAAATCAAAGCCTTTACTTATGCCATAAAAAAAGGAAAATTGTTTAAAAAATATGTATATATGCCTTCATTTCCAAAAAATATAGACCTTAGCTTTCATTTGACACCTCATTTGATGTGCTCCTAAGAACTTCATGATGGTGCTCATGGGTCCTTTTTTCAATGGAAATGCCCAGAACAAAAAATACATCTGCACACCCCAGTGCTAAGTTTATTAGGACAGTGTTTAGATCAACTGGGTCTTCACCAGGACCAATGTATTGTCTTCCCAGGGAGCAGATTATGCGGGTGAAAGCAGAAAACGATACCATCCCTCTGTTGGTGGGGGGGAACAAACCGGACCTGGAGGACCGCAGGCAGGTTCGCTGGACGAGGCCAGGGCCAAGGCAGAGGAGTGGGGGGTGCAGCACGTGGAGACCCCAGCCAAGACACGAGCCAACGCGACAAGGTATGTTACCAACCCTAAACATACTGTGCATTTTGCTACAGTAGGACTAGGAACAACACACCTTCATGTAATTTCTTACTTATGATTTCTACATTTAGATGGGGGGATTAGGTTATAGAAATATGTTTTAAGACATGAGATATCAGAAGCAACAAGCAAGCATGATTTAAAAACAACCTTTACAGTAAATCAACTTCCATTGTCAATGTAACTAAAGGGTTGAAATAATAACCGTCTTTTCTTTTCAGGTATTCTTTGATCTCAAGAGGGAGGTGCGAAAAAAGAAAATGTCAGAGAGCAAGGATAAGGGGTGGAAAAGAAGGCAAGATCAAGAAGGCTTTCAAATGCTGTCTGCTTTGAACTAGACCAGACCTTTCAGTCGGACACACGAGCCAAACCAGACAAGAGCCTCCACAGCACAGTGGAATTAGACCGGACATGTTCATTAGGACATACTGTAGCAAAATATTTCAAACTTTTGCAAACGGAAAACAAAAATGAGCGTTTCTTATTGGACAATATATTATTTCTTCCTTTGGAGAATTTTTCTTCAGTTTCTTGCCTACTGAACACAACCTAGATCTACAGCTCCTTCCCACTGAACTGAGACTTTAGCCTTAACACGCATATCTTATCCATATACAGTAACCCCACATTGTGGCAGCCAGAGGGGTGACCTACCACCAACCGATCTTAGTTATGCAAACCATCCTTTATCCACTGTTGGGGACAGGTCCAGAGGGTATTTTAGATGAAGTGCTGAACATTGATCATGAATATATAGATTATGATCGCAGACAATCACCCACCCGCACACTACTAAATATGGCCTTGGTTTGTTACTTGTGGGAATAAGTATCCTATGCTGTTTGATGTCTTACTGTTTGCACTGCAATCAATTTTATATTCCTACTTCCACTACACTATTTTTACTTTTTTATTTATGGTGCACTGCATGAAAATCTGTCATAATTAAGTCACTTTATTCATAATCCAACATTATCCACATGTACAATCCAACATGTACTATATCCATATCATGTTTTTTTTTTTTTTTACAATTTGGCTGACAGCACTTTTTCTCCGCAAAAATGTCAACGTTTCAGTGTTGTCTTTCTAATTCTAAACTTGAAACTGAAGCATTAAACTAAATTACTGTTTGTATGTACACTTATTACGGGTTATATACAAACTGTTTCTGCGCTGCCAAATAAACTTATTCTCCTCTTTGTAATGAATTTGCAGTGTCTCAGTATTTAAAAGACGCCCCGACATCCTTAATTGAAATGGAATTGACCCCAACCCTGCTGTCCAGCTTCTGGGTCTGTCAACTCCTGAGAGTCTGTCTATCAGTTGCCAGTCATTCAAGGTCAAAGGTGCTGTTCAAAATTTGTATGAAAGTGCGCTAAAGAATTGCGGCCTTGTCGGATGTGCTGGACTATTTGTTGCTGGTGTGGTTTGACTAGTGCCTTTGATGCGTTTGAGGGCAGCAGAGCACCAAAAGGTTTTATGTTTATGAGTGTTACAAAACACCATTCTGGTGCTGTTCAACTTGACTGAATGAATGGACGAAAGAGGCCTTATGTGGCCTTCAGTCTGTTAACACTCTGGTGTAAAGCGGCAGACAGGGTCATATTCATTAGGGGCACATTGTAGCAAAACATTTTTGCTGTATAAAACTAAACCAAACTAAAGTGTTTTTTATTGGACAAATCCAGGTAGTTCCTCCCTGTTTTAGCCTGTTTTCTTCCATTTGCTGCTTAATGAATACGACCAGGTCAGCTAGATCCAGTAGCACACAGATGGCATGTCCCATTGGCAGCTGGTTAACCTCTTCCCACGCCCGAGCACATCCTATCTCACTGACACTACAACACCTATGGCCTGGAGAAACTTCAAGTTCTGAAGACCCTTTTAGCTTGGCAAGACAGCCCTCTACTGGCCCAAGTCGCCCAGTCACTAAACACAGAATAAGAGACTAGCCACAGCTTCATCAATTTTTACATTTTAGTCATTTAGCAGACGCTCTTATCCAGAGCGACTTACAGGAGCAATTAGGTTAATGCCTTGCTCAAGGCACATCGACAGATTTTTCACCTAGTCGGATCGGGATTAGAACCAGCAACCTTCGGCTACTGGCACAACGCTTTAACCACCAAGCTACCTGCCACCATCTGACCTATAGCCTCTGTAGACGGCAGGATTTTGCAATATCACGTCCTCCCGCAGTCAGAATATAATACAACATCTTTGCTGTAACATAGTTGAGTTGTTTGCCTCGGGTTCATCAGCCACAGCAGTCTGAAATTGAACACTAGGTGGAGGCAGAGAATCTTGAAAGGTAAGAGAGAATTATTTAGTTTCCTTCTGCTGAACATGCACAACTAGGCCTGTCTTTGTCAGCAGTAGAGGGAGGTGCTGAGCGTGTGACTTATACAGCCTGACTCCACTCCTCCAGCTGACTGCCCTTACCTGACCTGGTTATTAGTGTTACTGTATACATACTGTATTCACAGTCATGTCACAGAAAATACTGTGTATACAGTAGAAATAGAATGGCTAGGAATTCTGATTCTATGGTGGTTGTAGAAATTAAAATGACTAGAATTTTGATTCAATGGCTGTTGATTCTAGAATGGTGAATGTGGAAAGGCAAATTAGGCTCAGTGTTGTTGCTGTGTTCATATTCACAGTCAAGGCATAGAAAAAAAGGACCATGTCAACAAAATCATACCACATTAAATCAAATGTTTCAGCAGAAATTAGACTTTACTTACAGAACATTGGCACTTTAATGACATGATATTGTTCCTATTTACAACAAACACAGCATGTCACAGACCAGGCAGAGCCCATTGAGACAATTGAGAATCTGATATTTACCTGCATTTACAAGTACAGTAGTATGAAAATATTTCCTCAAAAGTCAAATGGCACATCCCTTTAAGTTTTTCGAACAACTAAAAGATTGAGATCGATACATTCAATTTCTGTACAGCTTCACATCAACAAACTTTACATTTGTACATCATCTGATTGAACTTAAACATATTTTACTAGTTCACAGATGAAGCATATATTTACATCACAGTTGTGGAGAATGTCTGATACTATTACTAAGTGATGATGATGATAAGGTAGAAATGCACTGTGCAATAAAAACAAAAAACACACAATCCAGGTCTCCCTTGAAAAATAGGTGCTTGACCTTAAAGGGATAACCTGGTAAAATAAAAATAAAAATTCCAGCGTTTTCAGTCTATTTCATGGTGAAGATATATACTGTCTAAGTCCCAAATCGCTTCCCTTATTTAGTGCACTACTTTTGGCCAGAGCCTGGTCAAAGGTAGTGCACTATATAAGGAATAGGGTGCCATTTGGGACACAGCAGTGAGTGATCTGATTGGACCAAAGTTCCCCATTGCATAACAGCTTTTGTAAACACACCGACTTTCAGTAGATACACATCCTTTAAAAATCACAAAACTAACTCATGAAACATTGTAAACATTGTCAGCATAGTACTGCACAAACCCACAGCAGAAGTCTCAGCAAAATCAAGTTTGACCAAGCCAACCAAGCCAGCTTTCTGATTTCAAAAGAACAATCACATCTATTGATTCAACCTGAAATCATGGGAATAAAATCACTATGTGGGTTTCAATTGTAAAAAAGAACAGTTTGATGGTGATTAATTAATTATTTGTCAGTGTACAGAGCTTCATGTTGCTCGTCCCAATTATTTGCATTGCCACTGACTTATGGAGAGCACTTTTATACAGCATATATCTATTGCAATGCTTTCCCATAACAATAATTTCAAATTCCAGCAGGACTTTACACAAGGGGAAACGCTTTCTTGAACTTTTCTGCTCTTATAAAAATAACTTATTTAAATTTCATTAAACCTTAATTTACGACATAGTAAATGTACACTAGTTAAATTACACAAATCTAGATGACACCATAAGCTTAAATTTCCCATAGTGGTGTCTATAGGGGGTCGAATCACACATAGCAGCTAATAGGCTACATGTTCAGCTGAAAAGTGCTGTCCATTCCCAAGAAGCAAAAAGGGTCTCTTATAAAAATATCTTAAGCAAATCTATAGCTTGAGCCTTTATAGCTTTTCAACACTTGGTTAATTTGAAAACATTTTGTTTTACCCACAAGGCTAAAAACCTATTGGTCCTGAAAGCTCAGTCTTTTTATGTAATGTATGTACCGCATCAAGTATATTTTAGTATGTACCGCATACCAACCCCTAAAATCCTAATGTACAGTACCATGGTACTGTTTATGCACCATTTGCCAAAAACCCAGATGCTCTTATTCAGAGAGATCTGAGTACCTCATATTCAATTTCAAAATCTGGGCAATGACACTTGATCAACCACTATGTACTGTACCAACAAAATCCTGCATGACAAGGTCATTTTATGTGACTAGCGATAACAAAACCTGCATAAAAATACTACCCTTTTTGGGATAGTGGTTTAGCATCTTCGAGAGACTGATGTACCATCTGAATCAAAGCTGAATAGCTGCCATCAAAAATAACAACAACCCCCACCAATGCCGAAGCCAACGACAGGTCATCAGCTAATGAGATGATGGTAAAGAAGGAGGGAGGAGGAGGACGCTCATAATAACGGCTGGAATGGAGTCAATGGAATGGCATCAAACACATCAAAGACGCGGTTTCGGCAGTTGCTGGTACCATTCCAATGACTCCATTCCAGCCATTATTATGAGCCGCTCCTCCCTCAGCAGCCTCCACTGCTCCTAACCCACCCTGCCTTACCCTGGTTTGGGAACACCTTCAAAGGACTTTGAGCTGTAAGAACTTGCACTGGAGATGACTCTAATCTGTAGACAAATACATATAAAAAGCCCAAGTACCCATCTGATTGAAACAATCAGACAACCTATAGCCTCAATGAGAGAAAGCAGGAGATGATAAGATGAGTAGTAGCATAGTGTAGAAGTCAGAGCGCTTTACTAGGACCTTACATAGAATGGAGTTTAATGACGAATAGTTTTGATTGAAAAGAAATTGACTTATTAAGTCTATGGAGTAATGAAAGACAGAAAGACTAGTCTGTAAAGAAGCCACTGATATGACAACATTGTGATGATGCACTGATGGGTTGAAAACAAACGCCAGTCCACTTTCCTTTGAGTTGCCATGTTCATTATTAAAGTTTGTCAAAGTAATGACACTATTAGCAATATTATCCAATCCATCTACTGTTCTGTTTCTCACTTCTTTCTTGATCCTGGACCCTTGCTAATATCCCCAATTCCAGTTGATCATTGAACCTTCTTCAAATACCTCTCCAAAGTATCACGTTTGTCGCCACAAAGTGCAACAGTGCTTTTGTTTCCCCTCACAGGCCAGTTCGAGTGGTTGTCGGTAGCCGCCTCCATGGTTGTGACTGTAGCCCTCTTGCCGGACCAAGGTGGCGGATGTGGGAAGAGACTATTGTGACTGAGACTGAGGGGGAGTCAGACAGACAGGCTCCAGACAGACAGATAGACAGACAGGCTGTGGAAGAAGAGGGTGGTGCTTAGGCAAATGCAGCCTTTCAGCCATCAATCAGTCAGTCTGTCCCAGCAGGGCTAAAAGCCGACTCTGTCTGTCTCTACCTCTGGCTTTGTGGGTGCCAGAGACTCTATGGGTGTCAAGGGCTTTGTAGGTGTCAGAGACTTATGGATGTCAGGGGCTTTGTAGGTGCTCGGAGACTCTATGGATGTCAGGGGTCTTTGTAGGTGTCAGAGACTCTATGGATGTCAGGGGCTTGGTAGGTGTCAGAGACTCTATGGATGTCAGGGGGCTTAGAGGGCGTCAGAGACTGCATGGATGTCAGGGCTTTGTGGGCGTCAGGGGCGACCAGTTACCCCTATACACCTTGAGGATCGCCCCCCAGACAAACCTGTACTGGCTCTGGAAGAAAACAGAGCAAAGAGACTGAGGTTAAATGAGAGTGACCAGTACTGATGAAAATGATTACTTCCTGTATTATGGCACGGTCGGGAGTGTGTACAGTAGTTACACAGTGATAACTGTAGCATTTGGACACCAAGGTTATAGAGTAACTAGATTCAGCCACTGGACGATTTTTTGTCGGAGCGGATGGTCGGGGGGCCAAAGAACATAATTATAATAATATGTACACTGCAAATTTACATTTACATTTTAGTCATTTAGAGAGGTTTATCCAGAGCGACTTACATGCATAATTTTTCATGTCCGTGGGAAACGAACCCACAACCCTCTGCAAGCGCCATGCTCTACCAACTGAGCTACAGGGGACTACAAACTGACCACAACTAAGCCCAATAAGAGACTGTAATTAAAAATAACAATAATTTCACACCTTGATTACATTGGCGACATGTTCACATCTCTTTTTATTCGGGGGAATGCTTGGGAACAGATTTCCTAAATTAAACAAATTTTTTTGCTGAATTCCTGGTGATTTTAACAGTCTTATTTGACCAAGAGTGTGCAAAGCTGTCAAAGGCAAAGGTGGCTACTTGAAGAATCTCAAATATAAAATATATTTTGATTTGTTTAACACTTTTTTTTGGTTACTACATGATTCCATATGTGTTATTTTATAGTTTTGATGTCTTCACTATTATTCTACAATGTAGAAAATAGTAAAAATTAAGAAAAAGCCTGGAATGAGATAGAAATGTGTGTCCAAACTTTGACTGGTACTGTATATCATGATTATTTGTGCTCAAGAAGCTAAACCAGACACAACTTTTTACGGAGATAACGGAATTGGGGAAAATACAAATTAGAATTGTTTATTAAGCATTACTTTACTAGGTTTATTGGACAGAAAATAAATATATTGTACACCAAGGACCCGGGGAAGAGTTGCAGGGTAGAGGACAATAAAATACTGATTTGAAAGCTAAAAACATATAGGTAGCTCGCGACATGATTAATTTTTTAAAAGTAGCTTTCATGCTAGAAAAGTTTGGAGGCCCCTGATCTAAGCCAACCCATCTTGCCCTATAGTTGCGAGACACGCCGCCGGCTTTGTTGCTAAACAACCAACCCGGCCATTGGAGGATAGAGCCTCTGCTGTTCTCTTATAGTCTCATTGCTATGCATCTATGCATCACAGATTAGATTACCGGGGTCTGGATCATCAGTGGCCTCTCTGGTCCTCATTGTCCCCCACGACATCCAACGGATACACGGGCTGATTCCACTCAATCAAACACATGGCTGTTTCCATGGTGATGAGCACCCCCGTCCGACCAACCCAAGCGCGCACAGAGTGACGAGGAGAGTGAGATGAGGCTGAAGATGGCAGCAATGATAGAAGAGGATTCAAATCCTCAATCCCCAATTCCTGTAATCAATCACTGTTGCTACAACAACATGCAAAGTGTCTTATCGCCTGATTCAAGTAAAAGGGAAAATGCTTTTTTAAGTCAGGTTATGAGGTAGATGTACAAAGGCTTATATTTAAAGATGTTGTGTAAAAGGTTAGACCTACTTCAAAGCTGTATCAACAGTGAGATGGCTTATAGATGTTAGTTGAGGGGATAAGAGCTTACTTGTTAGTGAGTGCAGTGTTAGTGTGAGAACTTACCTGCAGTGTACTATCACCGCCCCTCCTTGCCCTCCTCTTGCCTCGGACCAGACTGACAAAGTCCAGGAAGTCAGTGTAGCTCGCCTGGGGACACCGGGGTGGTCAGGCCAGGCCATGTACTGGATCTGAGTCAGCGCCTGCCTCCCACTCGAATAGAATCAATCAATCATTCAAATGTATTATTATGTTTTTTATACTTTTTTTCATAGCAGTTTTCACTAAGTGCAAAAAGTAATGTCGCTAACCCAGAAATAAAATCTCAAGTAATTTTAGTCAGATGCTCGATGTTTACGTAGTTGTCCATAAGAGATTATACAAGAAATGGTCCTACTCAGGTGTGGAGAGTTATCTCTTGACCAGAAATGCTGATTTCCCTTCTTCTGTCACACAGGACACCTGGAAGTCCCCATGGGTAGCGATGGCACCAGGGTTGGGCCAAACTGATGACACTTCACCTGGGAATGAAACAAAAGGATAATTGGATATAAGAGGAAGTATAGTTTGTCTATTTTCTTTGGGGAATGGAAATGTTTTAATTTCCACCTCATTGTTACCACTAGAAATTCCAAAACAAGACCAAAAGCATTGGGAAGGGGCTGAAATGTAGAGAGCAAACTGAAACCCTGGTTGGGGACGCGACATACCCGACCCCCTCTCCACCCGGGGCGTGGTGAGCACGACCACCATGTTGGAGCCCCTGTTCCCAAGTCATCCTCCAGAAGTCAGAGCAGGCGGCTGGGCAGAGGGCCCTGCAATGGCGCGAAGGTAGCGGTTTACGCACTGGACGCGGGATCACCATCTATGGGCCAGGAGAATGGTATGGGTTGGCAAACATACACATATGTATAGCTGCATATTGGCAAATTCATATACGTAAGCATAATCCATGTTTCAGTCTAAAAAATGGTCTTCTGATGTGATTTAGGTACTGACAGTGTTGAGTATCTACAAGCAAAGTTAGTCAATGTCTCTTTCCGGGGTGTTTGTGCGTGAGATACCACAGTCGAAGGAAGGTGTAGCGGTCTCGGTAATAAAATCAAATATTGTGGCGTATATATCAAAGAGGTGAGTATCAAGAAAAGAAGAAGGGAGAAGGCCCTCACATTGATGTAATTTGGATTGATATAGTCCCCATCCTCGCCCTTCAGAATAACCTGGTTGTATCATCTGTGAGACAGCAGATACAGGAAGAGAGTGAAAGGGGTGGCAGGTGAGACAGAGGGCATTTACGTACATCATTGAATGAGGAAGTACAGACATATGCGATAGAAGACGCCATTCTGATGGTTCAGTATACTCACATGGTGAAATGTCTCGATATCGATTTTTGGAAATGTTCTGAGGTAATTTCGCACATGACATTGTCAATCCAGGCCTTTTTCCGGTAGAGATTGCTGAGAAACATCAAAACAAAAACACAATGGTTAACATTTGTCATAGGTTAACTGAAGTTCAGACCGGGCTTGACATGAGCTTGGTTTCAGGTTACCAAACCACAATTCTCACTGATAACCCATCAGTGGAACACAAACAGGAAACGTTTGAGGCAGTGTGGAACAATAACAGGAAGCAATAAACTTTCAATATTTCCTTTCCTCTTTATTTCACTCTTTCCCTCTCTCTTTGGTTAATGACTAGATGCTATCTGATCGGTCTTAGCCTGTGCAATGTGAAGTTCACATTCTAGAACCAGTGGAAACTTTGAATAACCAACTGCATGATAATATCAAAGTGGACTGGGGAGCAGTTTAGAGACACAAGGGCCATGGGGCCACAGAAGTAGCACTAGTTATTTGGCCCATGTGAACAACAAGCATAATACTGTAGTTAGCATGAGTGGACTAACATCCCACAACAGACAGAGAAGAGCCAGATGTTACACTGGATGTATAAATCTGAAGCATCCTATTGGAATTTCCACTCCACACCAAATATAGTGGAGGAGAAAAGGAAGCTTGGTGGCCGCAGTAGGAGAGTATGGCGGAGATGGAACTGGGCCTACATTCTGTCGAATTCCTCACAAAGAAACATTTGAGTCAATACAGCATTCTGTTCCCAAAACAAGAATCTGTTTACGACAGAGTGGACTGTTTTGTGAACTTTACCCCTTGCCAACGTTTCCCAAAAATTGCGTTGTTTAGAAGGGGAGTGTAAGGGCGAATTGAGTTATTGCACACTAGCACTTCACAGAGTAGGCGTGCCCTAACGGAATTATGCAAATACATGCTAAAATACACCAATAGGAACGCACTAGCCCGCGCTTGGCACCTGCCGCACCTCCTTGCTTGTTCCCACCCACTATGCTTCATTTGCTCCCACTGGAAACAACACCTGTGGTGTATCTTGGGTTAGTTATAAAAATATTTGATCAGACTGGCCTGTACGACCTAGCACTCGCAGGCTGGTATTTGCATTATAATATATTGTGGTGGGTGCTTATATTTGTCCTATTCCATGTGCTTTCTTGCATATCCCAACTCCCTCTGAGACACCCCTCGGAGAGTGGGGTCACGGCCCAGGTCAGCCATTGCCAACGCCGATCCTGGAGCAATTAGGTTGGCACCTTGCTCAAGGGCAAATCACAGATTTTCACTTTGTTGCTCTAACCATTAGGCTACCTGCCACCCTCATTAATGAAATCCCTTATTGGGATGACTCATGTAGTGGAGGCAGCTCTGCAGCGAAAGTCACCAGCCGGCACAGCAACAAAGTCATGAAATCTGATTTTAAACCAACCCCCCCAAAAAAAAAAAAAAACACAACAACAACAAAAATATATACCACACTGCTAACCTTATGCCTAACCCTATACATGAAGTCCAAAAATATAATTTTTGTTTTCATGAATTTACAACACAGCCAATTTTGACTTTGCAACTGGCCCATCGAGCAAACGCCCAGCTCTGCCTCCAGGACAAGATTCACCCAATAAACGCCAACCTTCCAAGTACTCAGGCCCTCCTTCAGCTAAACATAAACTATATATTGTAGTATATATTATACATCATATGTAGTATATGTGGACTAACATCAAACTGTTGCTGTACGGCCCCAGTGCTCAAGCTTACTGTAGTATGGAGTCTCTCCAGCAGGATGGGTGGTGGTCTGGCTGGGGCTGGTCTGGGGAGCCTTTCTGGGGAGTATGGTAGTTAGACTCTGTATCTCCATCCTCCAGCTTCTCCTCCTCACCAGGTCATACATGGCTGGAGGAACAACAGGAAGGATGACAGCATGGCTGAACATTGCACATCCACTGCAGGTGACAGCACTCAGAAAACTAAGCAACAACAACAGCAAAACACAAAGAAAGGGTGTGGCAAAAAGGCAGCAGTCAAATTAAAAACGCCCCCTCCGAATGATTACACTGTCGACTGGATGCTTTGCCTAAAGCTGAGATCCGCACTAGACGAGATAGCGCCAATAGCTGCCCCAAGCGATTGATGATGTTGTTTTGGTTTTGAAAAGATGAGCTTCCAGAAACTTAATTTAAAAAAAATCGTAGCACATACTCTCTGTTCTATCACGCATGCAGTGATGTCCGAGGAATAAAACAGTGTTTGTTGTTTGAAGTACTGTCTTTGTTGTTGTAATATCACAAACGGACGCGGCAGTTTCACCGCAAAGGATTCCAACTTTAATCAAACCAATGCCTATAGTATAGTGGATCTGTATTGACCCAATATAGGACAGGCCGTTATGGTCCCTCACTCCCTCTTGTTTCAGGGACAGGCAAGCTATGGTCCCTCACTCCCTCTTGTTTCAGGGACAGGCAGCTATTCCTCTCTCTTGTTTCAGGGACAGGCAGAGCCATGGTCCCCCACCCCCTCTTGTTTCAGGGACAGCACTATGGGTCCCCTCACTCCCTCTTGTTCAGGGACAGGCAGCAGCTATGGCCCCTCACTCCCTCTTGTTTCAGGGACACTGCTGTAAAAAATTCGAACAATAACACATGCCATTTAGCAGAAGATTTGATCCAAAGTGACTTACAGTCATGCGGGCATACTTTTTTCTTATATATGGGTGGTCCCGGGAATTAAACCCACTATCCTGGCGCTGCCAATGCTCTACCAACTGAGCTAACAGAGGACCAAAGGATCATAAAGGACCATAAAGGACCACAAGGCTGTTCTGTTCTCTCCTCACCGCTGGGTCTGACCAGCGGGTTCAGCTCTCCTGAGTCAGCTCTCCTCCCCTGGTGATGAACATACCACCTGGTCGTGGTGTGTCGAGATGTGACCGTGATCAGAACCACCTGGTCCCCCTCGCTCAGCCGGGAACACACAGGTCAGCCTGGGGAGGGCATTAAATCAGAATAGAAGAGAACAGTGTGTATTTTTTCATTATTCATTATTGTGAAAGTCATTTGAGAAGTTCAGGGTTTTGCAGTGATGGTGGCCCAGGTAGTACGACACGCACCGCTGTTCCTGGGGCCACTCGGACACGATCACAGGCATTTTTGTCCAGCCCACCCTTCACATTGAATCCAAATCGCCCTTGTTCATCGGGGTACATTTTAATTAATACCAGATTGTCATGAGGAACCACTCCATTGGGCTGTGAGGGTGAGAAGAAAAAACACAAAGCAAAGCACAAAACAACGCTTTTAGCAAAACGAAATGTAGGATAAAACTGATGTACAAAGATGCCTCTCGTTGGTTTTACTAACTAGCAATCACTATGTGTGTGTGGTGAGTGTGTGTCTGTGTAGTGCGTAGGTCTCTCTCCTTACTATAGTCTTGTCTTCTGACAGAGGTGTGTCATAGCCTATTGATGTGGTTGTCCAACTCCCGCTGAGAGTGGGACTGGGACTGGCTGGACAGAGGCCTCCTGGTTGCTTAGGGGGCAGAGCGGGCGCTGGCCACCGAGGTCGAGCCTGGTGACCTGGACACAGACAAACCAAATGAGTCCTTGCAGCAAAATTCTAATACAGCAGATATCCAAACATCAACCTAGTGCAGGCTTTAATGAGAATAAGCAAATTAATACATAAATGATGTCGTATTATTGCGTGGTGCTTTCCCCTTTTGAGCGTTATATATGAACCTGGAAACACACACACACACACACTTAGGTCGAGAGCTCCCTGACTCAACATTAACTACACAGTGGAAACTGTCATGTTCCAGAGCTTAACCTCTCAATGGAATACTTCCTTTCACGCAACCCATTTGTCAGAAGGTAATAATCATATTCTGTGTCCACTGAATCATTACAAGGCTCAGCCAGAGCAGAGGGTTCTCAGTTCATAGGAAGTCTTCCCCTATTTCCTATCATTGCTCAGTGCCAAAGCCCAGCCTGTGTACTAGAACAGCTTACTAGCTCTTGGAGAGGCGCTGGGTGTCCTACCAGCATATTACCCAGCTTGATGTGTTCATGTACTTCCCCCCCAGTCAGAGAGACATCCATGTTGTTTAGCCTGCTGTGCCTCTGAGCAGCCCTGGAGCACAGATCCTGGTGGAGGTTAACTGGTTGGGACAGCACTCACCAAAACAAACAGCGTCTAGTGCTACAGACTCCCCAAAAGGAGTCTACAACAGAGATACACAGAGGACCACAGAGAGTGATAAGGCCAAAAATGACACGCACAGGTACACTGGAGAAGCGCTTATCCAAAGAAAAAGAGGGAAAGAGCGAGAGCGAGAGAGAGAGAGAGAGGGGTGAGAGAGAGAGAGAGAGAGAGAGAGAGAGGGAGAGAGAGAGGAGAGTGCGAGAGAGAGAGAGAGAGAGAGAGAGAAAGAGAGAGAGAGAGACAGAGAGAAAGAAAGAGAAAGAAAGAGAAGAGAGAGAGAGAGAGAGAGAGAGAGAGAGAGAGAGAGAGAGAGAGAGAGAGAGAGAGAAGAGAGAGAGAGAGAGAGAGAGAGAGAGAGAGAGAGAGAGAGAGAGAGAGAGAGAGAGAGAGAGAGAGAGAGAGAGAGAGAGAGAGAGAGAGAGAGAGAGAGAGAGAGAGAGAGAGAGAGAGAGAGAAAGAGAGAGAGAGAGAGAGAGAGAGAGAGAGATAGTGGGAGCAGAAAAACACAAAGCGAAACAAACATGCCAAACCACTTCAAAGATTTCTGCTCTTTTCAAATACACATGCAGAGAATACTGTCTGTGTGTCACCATCCTTCATTTTACAAGAGGGAAAGAGAAACTGACTAATGGCATATTTCGCTGTTATGAGAAGATTTGCAATGGTTCAGCCCACACTGTCTGTTTATTAACATAACAAGCATTCACATTGTGATGTGCCTGCACAATCTGCTGGCGCTCTGGCTTCAGCCTGCCTCCAAGTTCCAACCCCAATATGGACGCTTAAATGACAGCCATGAAAGAGGCCTATTTTAGGTAGTCTCAGGCAGGCAGAGCTTGGTGCTACAGCCCCGGGGTATTTACATAATAAAAACAAATGGTTTGTAAAGACATAGAAATTAGAGGGCGGTGTGTGTGTATGTGTGTGTGTTGACGGTATAAGGACATTCAACCAGACTCAAGTCTCTGATAAAAGAGATGCTCATGGCCTGTTTTTGGTTTGAAATGGGCTGTGTGTGTGTGTGTGTGTGTGTGGTCGGACAGACTTACGGGTAGAATCTAGGCTGGGATGGAGTTGGCCTGCGTGAGGGAGGCTGACTTGTGATTGGTGGGTTTGGCAGGCCGAGGCTGGTTGGTAGATCACATGGTCCAGCAGGTGTCCCACGAGGACGGCCGCAGGTGCTCTTGTGCAAACTTGGGTTTGCTGAGACAAGAGGAGAGAGAGGAGGAGGAACATGTAAGGTACCCGTGTTACTGTCATCCAACGCTATTTAGAGGTACTTGACATTGCTCCTCCTTCTCAACAGTAGATTACATCTATAGCCCAATTTCCTTACATTTACATTTACATTTTAGTTATTTAGCAGACGCTCTTATCCAGAGCGACTTACAGAGTGCACTTAGGCCTGAAGTGCCTTGCTCAAGGGCACAGACAGATTTTTTCACCTAGTCGGCTCGGGATTAGAACCAGCAACCTTCGGTTACTGGCACAACGCGTCTTAACCACTAAGCTACCTGCCGCCCTACTTACTCCCTCCGTTCCCGAAGTGTGCACTTGTTCAGTCCAGCCTATGGATTTGAAACGAAGGAATGTACTGTTTGCTTACACTTAGGGTTAGGGGCTACTCACTGGTTGGGGGTGCCTGGTGGGGAGCGTGGTGGGCAGGCTCTGTCTCCAGACGGCCCCCAGACAGAGAGGCTCTGGAGGTCCGGCTGACTGACTCCCAGTCCATCTCTCCACCCATCAGCCTCCGCACCGAGGGGCTTACTGGGAGACCTGATGGGTTGATGATAAGGGAGGTCATTGTTATTGATAGATTGGACTGCAGCAGGTAAAACAGTCATCGTATTTCAACTTAGCAGGATGAAAAACTGTTTACAACTAGACTTTTGGTCATTATTCAGTGGAAGATTCCGCCATCCCTGTCTCTCATGTTCTCACATCTCTGATGTCATTCTCTTACTATTAGTGCGCAATAAGGCGTCACTTCATTTGGGTTTCAGAATGTGTCTTACCTCGAACACCCTGTCCTTGATGGCCCTTCTTGCCGTACTGGACAGACTGCACCTCTGCCCTCCCACCGCATATAACAAGAAATATTATATTTTAACATTTAAACGGAAAAACACTCACCGCCAACCTCTGCCCTCACACTTTCATTCCTGGAGTAAGAGGGGACCAAACCAGTGTTGCACTGCCTACTTTTTTAGACATTTTACAAGTGTGTGTAGTGAGCCAGCAGGAAGTGCTAAGAAGGACACACCCCAGTGTGAAACCATAGTTCTCTTTACTCTGTCACATTATTTGTCGGCCACTCACGCGGCATGATATGGCATTGGCAAAGTGAGAGACTGGAGCTTTGGGTCTCTACTGGCAGATGTAGGAGGCAGCAGCAAACATATTCCTGTGTTATGCAAACCAGCCCACACGATTTCTGTGATACGCAGAGCACAATAGGTCAAATGGCACCGGGCTCATGATTGGTCCAAAAATGTAAATATGCTTCATCAAAATGATGTGTTATTGAGGGTAACACGAATTAGAGGCTGGATCTGAACTGTCGAGTGAGTCAGGGGAAATTGAAAGGATTAGGTAATGTGTAGCCTACACTCTTAGAAAAAAAAGGTGCTATCTAGAATGAAAAGGGTTTTCGGCTTTCCCATAGGAAAACCTTTGAAGAAACCCTTTGTTCCAGGCAGAAACTTTTAGGGGTTTCATGCAGAACCCTTTCCACGAGAGGGTTCTACCTGAACCAAAAAGGGTTCCCTATGGGGACAACCACAGAACCCTTTTTTTGTACTGTTTTCTCTGTGAGGTTTACACACCTTTAGACAGTAGCTATACAGTTACACACACTTAATGACAAGACTCATGTAAACATATGACAAACAAATCATAATCTTTATGGAAAAAATGGGTTGAAATGCCACCATTACAGCCAGTTCTGCCTGCTGGGATCAACAACTTGATCACGGACTCTCTTTCAAAACACATATATAATATGCACCAGAGACTATGCACTTCCAGGCAGAGTCCAAAACAGGGCCTGGTCAAAAGTAGTGCACAATATAGGGATAGGGGTGTAATTTGGGACACAATGACACATTCCCCTGGCTACTCACCAGTAGCGGCACTTGGAGCCCAGCTGGAAGACATGTGCAAAGAAGTTCTTCTGTGGTGTGGTAAGGGTCGGTCCAGCCTGAAGAAGGTGTGGGACTCTACACAGGCCTTCCATAGGTTCTCACAGGCTCGGTGTTCACCATGTTAAAGGTTACCGCCTCGCTCATTCTGAGAGAGGGAGGGAGGGAGAGAGAGAGAGGGCGAGGGAGGGAGGGAGAGAGGGCGAGGGAGGAAGGGAGAGAGAGAGAGACAGAGAGAGAGCAGAGAGAGAGAGGGCGAGGAGGAGGGAGGGAAGAGAGAGGCGAGGGCGAGGGAGAGAGGGGGAGGGAGGAAGGGAGAGAGAGAGAGAGAGCAGAGAGAGAGAGGGCGAGGAGGGAGGGAGGAAGAGAGAGGGCGAGGGAGAGGACGAGAGAGGGGCGAGGGAGGGAGGGAGGGAGGGGGAGAGAGAGGGCGAGGGAGGGAGGAGAGAGAGAGAGGGCGAGGGAGGGAGGGAGAGAGAGAGGGTCATGTGGTGGGCCCAGCACACTTAGGGCGTACAGTGCACGGCAATGAAGCATGGCACAGCCAGGTGTGTGTGATTATCACATATGATCAACTGATGTCACACAGATCTACCTAAAAGAATATGGATACAGAGGAAGAAATCACCCTTCGACTTGCATAATATCGGCCATGAGATAGCTTCTTCTAGGCTAGACACTATGGTATTTCTGTAGTACTTCTCTACTCGGATACATGAATTATAAGCGCATGACATCATTTTAATCTAGATGTTAAGTACTGTACAACAGCTTTTAAAGTGTTTTTTGTGTGTCTTCCACTACTAGAAGCCCTAGTTGGGATCAAATGATTTTAGATTTAGTTTCATATGACCAGCCTAGCACACAAGGTGCATTATGTATTCTCCAATATGAATAATGATGAGAGAGAATTTGAGCTCTCCCAATAGTAGGGATGTAATCACAGTTGAAATCAGGACATACTTACCAATTCTCTTCTGGAGTTGAATAAAAAAATTGTCTACATTTAAACGAGAATCTTTACAATCGTACCTGAAAGAAAGAAAGAAAGAAAGAAAGAAAGAAAGAAAGAGGAAGGAAGCTATTACTATAGGAAGGAATCTCTCCTTAATTTCATAGATAACAGAGACCATATCCAGTGTCCTAAGCCAATGGATGCGTATAGAATACATATTCCTCTGCCACCCATGTTATCATCCATAAGAATCTCCGCCATTCTTCATCAGAAACCAATCATTTTCAGTGTTCTATGTTCAGTGTTCTATAGTTCCATTCTGCCTGCTGGCCTATTTCCCTGGTTCCTAAAGCATGACTCAGAGAGAGAATCTAAAGATAGACGGCATTGTCACAACCTGACACAATTACACTATTACTCATTTCTCAGAAGTCTCTTTTCATGAAGATAAAACTCCACTGTACTGTACCATCAAAGGGAGTAGGGCGAAGATCGGAACAGTGGGGGAGAGGGCTCATGTTGCCACTTTACAGCAGAGTTAGCCTCAATAGAAGCTGTGGCTGAATCTGGACCATGGAAAGGAGGCAGAGCATCGTAAAACGCTATTGATTCATTATCGCTTTCATGCTACGTTTGCTACTACTGTTTGTTACTTAAGCAATAAGGCCAGAGAGGTGTGGTATGGCCAATATACCACGGCTAAGGGCTGTTCTGCACGATGCAACATGGAGTGCCTCAAACCAGCCTCTTAGCCGTGGTATATTGGCCATATACCACAAACCCCCGAGGTGCCTTATTGCTGTTATAAACTGGTTACCAACGTAATTAGAGCAGTAAAAATACATATTTTGTCATACTGTGGTATACGGTTGATATACCACAGCTGTCAGCCAATCAGCATTAGGGGCTCGAACCACCCAGTTTATAATACTTTAGGTTCTGTGTGTCCTATCCAATGGCTCCCCTGCATGGAGACCGTGGCTGAATGTGGAAACATACTCAATTGATTTGACTCACCATGGAAAGCAGTTGATTCGGACTCTGTTCTTATAGATGACATCCCAGTTGACATCACTCCGATTAAAATCTCAGTGTTGCTTTGATCCTGTAACGGAGGAGGGAAAAAGGGGACACGGAGGATTAAAAGCGCCCAGCTTTCTGACTTCCTATGGATGGGATCTACTTAACAGAAACCCAATAGTTGGGCAATGGAGGAGGGTGCTAACCACCACACTGTTAATGAAACCACATTGAAGAAGGTTAAATTGGGGGCAGGTAGTAGGTCATGCATCATCCATTGCACACACTGAACACTTACCCTTGCATAGTGTGCAATTGGACTCCAAGAGCCCTAAGTGTGTCCGTGCTGTGTTTAGATAGCTGAACCTGACTGGGCAGGAGACAGTCCCCTGAAAAGAAAGACAGAGAGAGTGTGAGATAGGGAGAGAGAGGCAAGAGAGAGAGAGAGACCTAGTTGGTTTCCACACAGGCCATTCAGAGAGCAGAGTAGGCCACCCTACCATCTCTGTGAGAGGGCTAAACAATGACAGCCCTTGTTCTGACTGGGCACAAGGTCTGACCGCCCCAGCCCCCAGCTGCAGTGAATGAGCAGTCCATTCTGTTTAATCTAGAAGTTACTTGATCTTTTTGTGCATTTCCTGTTTTACTCCGATGTATCCACACACTCACACAATATCAGTTGAGAGTTTGCCCATCTTACTTGCGTCATGATGCTGTTTGGCAATCTGTTCTCAAAGTCTTGTGGTGCATTGGGGATGAAAGAGTATTCGAGAGTAGCCGGGCAAGTTCTCGTCGTGACTGTAGTCCCCTAGCTCAGCTGCAACACAACACAAAGCACAGTGTGTGAGTGTTTGTGTGTGTGTGTGTGTGTGTGTGTGACACAGAGCACAATGAGGCCTTCTTCACGCCTCTCTTCCCTTCCTCCTGTACAGCTCCCATTCATTCACTCATTTTCTGTCAAACTTCTCCTTTGTGTGCAAACGGAAAGAAGCAGGACTTTTGCAGCCTTGAGAGGAGCAAACACTGCCTTTTGTCAATGTTTTGAAAAGAGAGACAGAGAGACGAGTCCTCCCTGCTGAGTGTCTCAGTGTTTCCATACTGCATAAACACTGCCTCATCCCAAATGGTACCCTATTCCACTTTATAGTGCACTACTCAGCTCATAGGGCTCTGGTCAAAAATAGTGCACTTTGGAACAGGGTGCCATTTGGGATTCACAAACCCTGTCTTCCGTAATGAAAAGGGAGCAGACATGAGGAAGTTAGGGTTAAGTGCATCCGTTTCCAGCACTTTAAGAAAAATATGTAGCTCAATAATGTGAATAAATTAACTAAATAGCCTTGCTCTTTCATTTTAATAGAAACTACACATCAGTATGTGAAAACAATGGGGAAAATGGACAGTAATAGCCCAACATACACTAACTATCCTGGTCAGAATTGTGACTGACAGACAGACTAGCACATGGAAATACCCTCCATGCTATTATTGTTATTACAGTTATTTCGAGACCACCATGGCCACTTTCCATTTCCTCCTGCGACCTCTATACCTCCCACATAGCATGATACGTTTACTACAACCCCACGAGGGACCCAGCCAGTCAGCCAGCCAGCCAGTTATCCCAGCATCCAGTCGCGCCTATTAGCTAACAACCAATGGGCAGTGTTCTTCTGCCCTTCTGCTAGCTGGTTGTGGTGATTGTGCTGCTCCTCCTCCCTCTCAGCAGCGTATTGGGGTCAATGAGCAAGGACCCGCAGCAGCCAGGTACATGAAAGCAGCCTCATTACAAGCCGTAAGTATGAAGTAGTATTATGGTTGTGTTTTGGTCTGGGGTTTCCAAGCTACTGTAATACTCTGATCCCCCATACTCTCAACGCTTGAAATCACATGGTGGATATTGGAGGGAAACAGAGAACATACACTACTGAACATGTTCTATCATACATTCAGTTAGTTACTCGGTTTGAGGCAGAATGTATAAGACCATAAGTCAGTAGTATATTTGAATAGCTAAGAGGAATTATTTAAGTACTTACATTGAACAGCGTATGAAGCAAGAAGAGCGGCTGTGGTGTATGGACACGGCAGCCTGCAAGCCCAGGATTCAGTTATTACTCAAATTCATCACAAGAAGATTATTAAAATGTTTGAATAAACCAATCAAATAAGGAGCTGTGTGTTTATCAAATTCACACTCACCTTCCACTAAGTATGTCCTGTTTAATCTGCAAAAAGTACTGGTACCTAAAGGGGACCCAGAACAACAAGATCAATATAGGCTTTTGAGTCCACTTATAATCAAACTGTATGGAGAATAGCCTAGATAGCATAGAGGAAGGCCTATAGTGTATTGCCTTTTTATTTACATTTACATTTTTTGTCACACCATTAGCACTTACCGTGTATACTCCTCCTGAAGTTTATTGGGGTCGGTTACAAAGAATTTAACCCTAAAGTTCAAACTGTGTGCAGACCCCCCTGAAGTAAAAACAAACAAGCAGATTAATGGAACGAAAACTAGCTATAAATATAATATTCAAAATACTAGAGAATATTCCAAATGTATCAAACATACTTTTTAATTGCTTTCTAATCGGTTTGGTTGGATCCAGCCAATCGTAAAATATGGATGAAGACAACCTCAGACACAGTATGGGACAAGAGGGAAAATAGGCCATACAAAATGGAAGATACATTTCTACTCATAACATTAGAGCAAGTTTAGAATAGAACTCTACGGTTTTGCGAGATAGCATCATCAAAATCTACATTGTATAAAAGTCTGAATTTCAGCAGTCACAACTGAATAATTGCATTGTTATTTGTGAACTTTCAGAAACACAAATCGGTAGCCTCTACATACTATTCTAGCCGCTGTTTCAACTCTATTGTTTGCGGATCATGACCCATAATCTTCTTAGCATCTCAATCCGTTTGCTGTAGAAACGCCACAGTTTGCTGACAGGGCTGGAGAGAGCCTATTCATGAGATGCTGCTATGCCCAATCAGCGTGTTTGAGGGGATCAGCCAGAGCAAGGCCCTGCGTAGATCCACTAATCCTGATCACATAATAATTAGTAATTTCGGAAGCCAGTTGATTTGTAGATCAGTGATTCTGCGCCGTCCGACTGCAATGTAGTCTAACATGCACAATCTCAAGGCCTCACCTAATCTCGTGACAGACTGTTCAAATAAACGAGTAAATCGAGGAGCTAGCTAGTTACCTAGCGTAGGCAAGATTTGGTTCTGGGTTCTGATAAGATGCCTCACCTGACTGTCTGAGGAGTCAGTCGGCCAGCTCTAGGCCAAGTAGTCTCTCTCCGTCAGCTCCAGGTGTTTGAACACTACATCCAGCAGGACCTGTCCTTGATCGTAGCTTCTGCAAGGAGAGAAACCAGACAGACATATGGCTATCTCATAATACAGATCACTGAAGCAACGTAGGACTGGGAAGTGTGTTGGCCATAAAGCGATTGACACCTCCAATACAGAGTAGCCTAAAAATACTTAATTGATAGAGGGTTATTGCCAACTATCACACAAGTATGTGTAATGCTTAGCCTACTGGATTTCTAACTGGAGGTTGGGCATTGTAAGCTTTTTCATAACAAGGCCTCACAGCCTGCTTTCTAGAAGTGTCAGGGCAATGTGCAACCACAGGCTTCTGGAACACAGAACCAGACCATGTATTATTGAGATGGGAGAAGGAAGGAACACAAACTATACTACACACAGTGACTTCTCTTTGCCTGATTTGATTGGCCAATGTCATATAGGCTACCCACTAGGCTACTAGTGGTAGGAAGACCATTGGTCCGAACTATTGAGCCTTGAGGAACACCATACTTCTCAATCTCAACTGAGGCTCCACAATCATATCCTGCCATTAAATCCCCAGTGTACCTTGTAATGCCAACCAGGCAGGAAAGCAGGAAAGCAGAAAAAGCATGTTTCAATCACCTAACTACATACACGCCAATCTCTCAGTAATGTAAAGAAGCCGGACCAACCAGTTGACTGGTATGTTTCATTGAAACAGTGATTTCCATGGAGCTTCACTATGACCCCCATGCACTGAAACAGATGTACTTTCATGACTGTGTTTGACTGTGTCACTGACATTAGGTGATCAATAATGTAGAGGAAATTAATAAAAACGGAAATAATTAAGTATCTTTATAAATAAGTAAACACCACTAGGGCTGTGGCAGTCATGACATTTTGTCAGCCGGTTATTCGTGCAATAGTAAAAAAGGATGTAATTGAACTTTAGCTGAATAAAATAGAAAGGATATTTTTCCCATTACGGAGCGAGTGCTATGTTGAGTGTAAAAGTGATAATATACGCTAAATGTAGAGTTATTTGGCAACTTTAGTTGTGAATGATACAAACCTTAGAATGCCTTAGAAATCAAAACATATATGGGCTGCATGATGCCACTATAGGCTATTGATGATTTGAGAAAGTCGCTAAAAAAGCTTGCGCTCTGTTCCTTGCCTCAGGCTGCACAGCTGTTCTCTCATCAAGTGATCCTATTTTCACCCATCAGACTATTTTCAATGTAATCTTGTCTTTACTAATATGTAAAATTAGTTTGGATTTAGATTGGCCCATTATCAACTGGGCAGGGACAGGGGCAGGGGAAAAAAGACATCCGTATGCACGCGAATAGGGTTACTCGGTTTTTATAGCGGAGCTGTGCTTAATATGAGCAGATGAGAAATAAATAGAACACTTATTTCACTCCACGCATCAACCACTGTTTGAAGCGCATGCTCCGCTGCAGATGGTTATATTCCACCCAAACTCTGTATGCCATGGGCTCTCAAACCCCTGTTCCTGCCACTACCCAAGAAACCAAGTGAAATCTGTTCAGGAACATCAATATGAAACATATTTCACTAAATTGTTGACAGCCCCTCTGTGTGCTGGGAAGAAAGTAATAAAGGAGAGAGTGGAGGAGACGGAAATACACAGTTGTGAGATATTCTGTAGCAAAAGGTCATGTGTCACCCAATTAATAAAAACACATTTTAAAAAGCACTATTACTAGGCCATTCAAAATCTAATTCACTATAATTGTAGGCTAACCGTAAGCAGCCCTGCACAATCAATGAACCAACAGCATCGCCCAGGGTTATAAGTTCTCTCCCAGACCCGTGGATAGACATTTTGGAGCGTAGCATAAGGTAACCAGTCCATCCAGTATGCAAAATAATACAGTCCACACTCAAAGGCGTTTACTCGAATGTGTTTAATTATGGAGTATAGGCTAGATCAATTATGTACCAAAGACATCTTAAATCAGTTTTGTTTATTTGCTATGCGTAATATGAATTAATCATCACCTTAGAAAGCGCTGTCCATTTCTTTGTTTTAGTCTTTGAAACAACATCCACAATGGCCATGTTTTCCACTCAGTTTCAACCTGCTGTTGAACTTCTTTCTTCAAATTGATCATCACAGCGATGTGAGTTTTAAAGCATGATATTGTTTTGATGAAAAGTGTTTGATGTGATTTTTGATTGCATTTGCATTGATGTGAGAGTGGTTAGAGGGGACAACAGAGCCCTGAGTACCAGGCCATTAGCGACCTGATCGTTAGCGAGTTGGGCACCACCACAACATGTCCAGAGTGCATAAGAGGAGATTACGAGTCACGTGGAATTTTACTGCGGTCATGACTCATGACTGCCGGTGTGGCGGTAATACGGTAACCGCAACAGCCCTAAACCCCACACACAAGTCTATGTGGAACCAACGGGTTAAATCAGAGTGCTGTGCGTCAACCTGGAGATTAGCTTTAACCATAGTGGTCAGCAGCAATCAAGTCATACTCTCTCCAGCCACTAGGCTAATGCACAGCAGCCACGTTGGGAATCAAACTACCAGCTAACGAGGGGCTTTAAAGGCAGGAGATGAAAACTGGAACAATGAAGCTCTACAGCTCTAGAAGTTAAACAGACGCCTGTTAGAAGCCTTCTTGTAGATTCCCAGTGCAGTGCAAGTATTGGAGGTGGTGCACGCGTGGCAGTAGAATGCCAGAGGACATGATGATGGAGCTGTCAGTTGTCATTCAGTACTGACTTCCCCTGTGGGTACATGATGTGTCTGTGCACACTGGATGGTTCCCAGAGGATAGAACCGACATCAACGCCAACAAAGCATATGAAACACATATGCACACAAACGTGATGCACACAACCCGAGATATAGGCCTGTATTCACCTAATCCTGACTGGCAGTGAAGCATTGACCTGGTTTACCCCCGCATGGCACTAGTAAAGACAAAGGACTCCATAATGGCAGCTCTGTAGTCCCAGAAATGGACTCATCTTAATTCATGACCAGGGGATTAGAGGGCAGTAGCTGAGCAGATTTATTTGCCCCAGAACAGAACAAAGAGTATCGGGGCAACAGAGATGCTCGGGGGTTAGACTGAGGTGCTGTGTGTGTGTTGTAATTAAGAGTACCTCACAGAGGGGACTGCACTAACATTGTTCCTCTCTGCCCCCACCCACGGTACACCACACGGGCCAGATAGCCCCCACACTTGGCTCGGAAAAGCCATTGTGATGTGTGCAGTTCAGTCCTGGTGTAAGTGTTTACTCCATTGGCTAGTAACCCCCGAGACTCCTTTTAAACCAAAATGCCAAACATTCTGCTATGTCTCTGCTATGCTGCTATTAATGACAGATATCTAAAATTACCCAGGCTCCTTCGGTCCTACTACTGCAATGCATCTGTACTTTAAAGGGCAACTCCACCACTTTTCAACCTCATTTGCATTATCTCCAGCACAATACCAGTGTATACATATGTGAAAATGGTGCCTTTCTACATTTTGTAGAAAAAATATATAAAGTTAAAAGGTTCTACCCAATGACATCATTTTCAAACACTATAAGATTTGTGGGGGAGCAAGAAAACACCCTCCCTCTGTTTTTCTTCGTTTTAATCCTACCCTGTGATGTCACAGAGAAGCATTTTTTAGGACCTTTCTTATCTTTTTAACCACAGATCATAGAAACGTGCCGTTTTCACATATTTAGAAACTGTATGGTGCTGGAGGTAATGAATATGAGGTTGAAAAGTGGCAGAATTGCCCTTGAAACAAAGTCTAATGTATCTTTATAGGCCTACTTGGTTACTGTGTAGCCTATTGATAGACAACTAGTCTTGATAGACAACTAGTCTTGAGAGAAGGCCCTAACTCAGTCATTCTCTATGGTGATATGTAGGGCTGTACAGTCAGTGTAGGTGCTGGGGTTAGTATAGTACAGTACGTACGTTAACTTTGAAGGCTTGAATTGTGTTATCCAGCAGAAGAACATTACAGACCACCTCTGTGTCTGCCTGTCTTGTGCCAGCTCCGATGCTCGGACATTGTGGTTACTGCCAGCTGGCAACCGGGAGCGTGAGGTCATTACTGTCCACACTGGGTCTGCAACACAGAGAAACAAAACAGCAGGGTTAGGGACCTTATATTATACTGCATTTAAATACATTACATTGCATTATGGAATGGAGAATGGCTAGCCTTGTCTTCATTTTTATTTAAAGCAGTCGGCAACGGCATATTTGAGTCAAGTAAAAAAGAATAAAGACAACGCACTCCTTAAATCTGTGACTGATGCTGATGATGTCATACGTCATTATAGCATTTCTAGAAAGAGATCCCTATCAGATCCATTGCCCTTGATCCTTTACGGTCCATGGTCTTACAGTCAGGCTGCAGTACAATGAAAGGATTCAGTGATTCAGTGAGGCATGACCCAGTTCACCACCGCTGGGAGGAAGAGAGCTACACACACTATAGGGGACTTCCCCAGGAGGGTTAGCAGTCTTCACGTCCCCACCAGAGTCCATACACACACACACCACACACACACACCACACACACACAGATGGATGCTGTCAGGCCTAATGCTGAGTTATAAAGTTGTAATAACAGGGGGAAGGGTGATAAATACATATAAAAATCATATTTCATAGTCATATCAAATATTAGGGGAGAACATTTACTGCAGAAACATAGAAAGAGTTTTACAACAACCTGGATAGGCTATATCACCTTTGACCTTTTTCCTGCATGACATCATCCATTGACAGCACACAGAAAGGTCCCGAAATAAACCATGGCCACACCAGCAGCAGAGCTTTTGTCAGTGACAATGGTGTTCCTGTGAATGTCACAGTGCAACACACAAAGACATGCTGAGGCGCTGTACGGTGTTGTCACACTGGCCCCGTCTCTAGAACTCACATGGGTCATACCCTGTCACGGGTCTCATCTTCTCACAGTTAGAGAGAGGTTAAAGCAGGGGGATCAGGGATCATACGCTTCAAAACCTACTAGGCTATTATTCTATAATGTTTATCATTGCCATTATTTTTAACTTGTTTTTAACAGTTCACATGCGCTTTGTCTATGTTTTCCGTGTTATAAATTGTCTTGAATTCTTGAATGAAATAATCAATATCTAGGGAGTGGAGCTGTCCTGGCCTGAACCATATCTTATTATCTATTCGTCTATTCAGGACATGACTGTTTTGGTTTACTATCGCTTACCTACAGAAAAAGGCAAATGTCCCAATGAGTCTCAGGTTAAGACTAAGGTTATTTACAACGTAGAGCCCTCCTTTAAACAAAGTTGCAGTCCCAAAATAATCACAAACAGTATGCAAATGTCAACACAAGGAACAGTCACAGTAGAATCCCTATAAACATACTGATCCATAAATACCTACTTTGACCTTTACTGTCTGTCACTGTGTTTGTTTACTGCACTTTCTGTCCCTATAGCATGCAGGACAACCACACATGAGTTGGCAGTGAATGGCTATGGCAGCTTGCCTTGAGTGGGGGGTGGGTCCATCTAATACCCATGAACTTGAGGGATGGGAGCAGATAGACTGTGTGTCAGTGTAACCTAAAAGAGCTGAGCAACCCACTTCCAACCTAGCTCGCCTGCCAACACCACCACCCACCCACCATAACAGAGTCCAAATCATAGGCTGAGTCTCAGGGGGCTGAGTGACCTTTCAGTAATAGAGCCACAGCTCTGGATTACTGGAGCTGGATGGAGAGACCAGACCGACACCACGCCAAATGCAGAGGAGCTAGCCTACCTTGAATCCCAATGCAACCCCTAGGCCCTAGACCGAAGCTAGTAGCCTAACCCCCTAAATAAATTAGGCTAAACATTGTTTTACATTTCCATCAGGTGATATGTTGGCCTACCATTGTCTAAGTATTTTCACACCAAGTACGACAGGGCAGCATTACCTATCTGATACAGTAATCACTATGGGTTATAAAACAGAAATCCCTTAATGTACTTAGGCTACATTCATTCTTCAAAGCATCTGTGTACAATAAGCTGTTATGACAGCTAAGGGACATAATCGTTTTATCAAACCGTGGCTCCTGAAACACTCCCACCCACTCCAGCACTGGATTAACATGCTGTGTGTACAGCTCAGATACATCTGTCCCCCAAGATACTACAGTACAAACAACCAGGGTCATGTTCATTAGGCATGAAACGGAAGACAAGTGACTAAAACAAGGAGGGACTACTTGTACTTGTCCAATAACAAACACTCATTTTCGTTTCAAAACGTTTCCCTACAGTGCGCCCTACTGAACACAACCCAGGTGGGTTATGTTCCACACACAAAGGGAGTTCCCCATCCTCTCAGATCTTCCACTCTGCAGACCTCAGTCACCACAGACACATCCCAAATGGCACCCTATTCACCATAGGACTCTGGTCAAAAGTAGTGCACTAAGTAGGGAATAGGATGCCATTTGGAGGGCTGCCATCATTAGATCAACTGTGGAGTGCAACACATGCATCACAGATCACACACTCATGCGTGATACTAGAGAGCGTATGCACTCTTTTTTTCTATCTTTCCACTACTGTGTTTTTCCATGCGTGGTCTAGTAAGCCTTCTTAGCTCTGTGAGGCTAAAGCCAACAGTAGCTAACAAGCCATTTAACCCTGGGCACAAATCTAAACAACATTGTTCACGGCAGAAGAGATTCACTCTGAAAAGGCTTCTGGGTCGCAAATGAAATCACTTGCACTCCTGTGCAACATAGGCTATCAATTATGTCCACATAGAATTGAGCATAATGATGAATAGCCTAACAAACACAATTAGGTTATCGATGACTGTGAGCTAGAGGTTAGAGAGCGTTGACATTGATTTAAAAAAAAACTTTGCGGCCATTCTCATTCTCATTCTCCCCGATTCCTTCCTTCCGCCTCTCCCTCCCATTCTTAAAGCTCCAGAGGCGTTTGTTGCTACCGATCTCATTCATTCAGATATTTAGCCCCAGCAGCATAGTTATTAACTCACCACCCCCAACTGTGGAGGTGGGGACACTACAATGTAGACCCCCTAGTGATTCATCCTGTTTTAGAGCTTAATGAGCACATATGTGTTTTATGTCATTTACCACCGTTTTCCGTTGTCTGCAGCACACACTACGTTGCTCGGTTTCATCTGTTTCAGCACATTCCCCCTCCTCCCCCATCACAGCCCATGTACCCCATCACTCTCATTCATTGCACTGTCAAAAGCCTTGCACTTGACAATAACTGACCCAGTCTAAAAATGTGGGGCTGCTTTAGACAGATGGGGAGGGATGGAGAGATGGAGCCGTGTGTGTAGGATACAATCATCCTCTTATTTCTACTCTCTCTCTTCATTCTCCACTATAGCCCTGCAGCTCTTTATCAGAGAGATAGAGACCGTTGAGATTGTCTGATAGCAAATGGCTGCTCCTCTATCTCTATATTCCACTATGGTCAGCAAGGAGGCAGAGAAGGGAATATTAGGATGACATCTGTGGGGATTCTATAGATTCTAGGGATGATGCCATTTCTGTGAAGCTCTATTCGCTCAGTCTTTCTTTGTAGTAGCAGGTAGATTAGAATCCTAGTGTTTCTATGAAGTCAGTCAGTGCACTAGACTAGAGCGTCCATATTTCTTGTGATAGTACCGAGCACAGGGTCTTGCATTCAGCAGCATAAATACAACATGAATACGTGTCATAACTGCATTATTACAGACAAACAAGACTTGTATGTAATCCGAGTGGAGTTTATTATGTCAACCAGCTAAACCACTGTGTAGCCTACCTGTAATCAGAATCAGTGGGGTCTCTCTGTGTACTTATTCAAGAAAGAGGTTTATCCATCTATTGACCCAGACATATATTTAGGCTCTACCTTCTCCCCTGGCCTACACTCCCTCCCTCTCCCAAAACCAGACATAGGTTAGAAGTGCACACTCTATTCTGTTCTGTTCTGTTCTATTCTAGTTAACTGTAGCCTATATGGCTGTCAGCTGCCATTTGACAGGGACAGAAAAAAAAAGGTGATGTTAGCTAGCTAGAAAGCCAGCCACCAGGCCATCAAATATATACCACTAACGTAGAGGTGTAGCTATACTGTCTCTGGATAGATTAACATCTAGTTAGCTAGCTTGCTACATCAGCTGTGCTATGCAGCTAGCAAACGAACCATGGCATGACGTTATTATTATGCAGGCTGCTTACCTTCATAAACTGCTCCGGTTGAGTCCAGGTTTTGAGGGATAAAATCAAGAACACAGCAATAAGTGGGCGAGGTGGTGCAATTCAACCGCTGCAGATCCACACAAATCTCCTCATCGTTCGCAGCAGCATACACTCGCTACGGCCGCAAGGGTTCGTTTCTTTTCAGCACCACAGCGATGATGGACCCATGCAAACGTCAATACAGGACGCAACCATTGTAATGCGAGCAAGGCATACACGAGCAGGTAGGTATGATCACACAAAAACAGAACTTATTTTCCGCAGTCTCCAAACTGTAGTTCAATTAAAAAACAATCCCGTTTGAAGACGTTGATCATTTATATCGCTGCAGCATAAACCATGGGGCACCAACGAAATATGGCGTAAACTCCACAACACATTTTTTGAACGGGGGTGGTGTCTGTCAACCTAGAAGGCGTAGCATTTGTGTCGGAGGCGCAGATTTCACACCACGCACGCGCGCAGTTTACATTGTGAGAAATTGGTAAAATATAAAATATAAATATTATTATTATATTATTATTATTATTATTAGATTGTACGTAACTTCACATATTTTTCCATAAAGGTAGTTTGTGTGTGATATATTAAAAGCTTGCTAAATATTTAGCTACCTTTGCAAATAAATATCCTATACTCCCATCTAGTGGCCAATTCTATGTTCATGCCACTTCTTTTTGAGATGAAATAGTAATAACTGGTATATTGTATCTAGTTTCAAAATGAAAATGCAGGAACTCTGATAGTGATCCCCATTATTGTACGCCTCCATTTAGAACTGCCCGCTTTTAGGTAACACGTAAGTAACATTAGCCTACTTACAATTATTTATGGAGAGTTTGTAAGTTGTTAATAAATGGTTCTTTATTCGTTTTTGTAGATAGTTTATAGATACGTTGTAAATAAGCATTAGGCTTATTGGTTGAAAATTACTTACATTATTTTTCTATGGTCACATCTGGATTTGAGTCATTATGGAATGCTCCATTTCGACATCAGGGGGAGGCTGTTCAAATATTGTTATACTTTCCCTCCAGAAATGGCAGATTAAAAACATAACACATTGAAAGTCAATAATTTAAGCACTTACATTAAGCCTGACAAACTCTAAATGAGACCTATAATCATTAAAATAATGGCTTATTTGCTCAAAAATAATACACATTGACCCCCCTTCTTCAGCGTGAAGCAAACCTATCGTATCAGCTGTTGCAACGCAAAGTAACTGTTACATTTTTGTGGCAGATGCTGGTTTTACCAGCTGCTGTGATATGAAATGGATTAGATAGAAATTTACAGATCTGAATGAAGTCAGTTTTACAACATGAGAAGGCAGGAAATGTGACTTCATGCAAGCGACTTTACCGTAAATATATTGGGGTAAGTTATTTTATTTAATCGGCTACTACAGATTGCGATGCTTTGGGATGTCTGGTGTTTTCAGATGTAAAGTCACGGCTAGTATCCTACTGAAATTAGTGTGGAAGTCAAATTATACCATGGAATAATATGCTATGGCGAAGCATTTTACAATACGGAATCCCACTTTATCTGGTTATGCTGAAGCAAAGAATTGTCAAATTTTGTTATGGGGTCGAATTTGGCACTATGAAAACAAAAGTGTTAATTGGGGATATGGGATTTGTGAATCAGAGATGAATGGGGATTTATGAATCACAGTTCTGACTGATCACAAATGAGGTGTATGTGTGCGCGAAGTGTGTCTGAGAAATAAGGAATCACGTGTACCCATGTCAGACTACATAGTCCGTTTGATCAACAGGTTATGCTGGGCAGGCAGGTCTACATAATATGAGATTAGAACAGCCATTGATGACATATAACTGAAAAAGAACTTAAAGGCCTATCTTGCATACTTTGAAAAAAATAAACTAGATTCAGCCGCGGGCTGATTTTTTTTCTTGAGCGAATAGTCGGGGGTCTGGAACATAATTACAAATAATTTGTAGACTGCAAATTGACCACATGAAGCCCAAACAGATATAATGTTTGCCTAAAACAATCAATTAAAACCTTGCTACGGTTTGTATAAGATCACGTGTCTCTCTATTGTGCGTGGGAATACTTGGGAACAGATTTCTTAAATTAAAATAACTTGGAGCTGATTTTGGGGAACACTGCCCTAGAGAATATGGTACCCCTTGGAACCCAGAGAACTACCCCTCAGAATAGGGTCTCCCCAGCCCCCAGGTTTGACTGAGAATTGTTTAAGTTGGTTGGCCCTTGGCCCATTCTCTGGCTACAACATTGTTTTGGAGGGCCTGTAAGTTCCACAGGCAGCTGGGTCCCTTTCCTGCTCTGGCCAGGGACACAGGCTACAGTATCCACTGAGAAAGGAAACTCGCCACTTCCCGCCATTGATGACTGCAGGAAGGAAGAACTCTCTGTGTGACCTCATCCTGTTAGACCCGTGCCATTGTATGGAGCTGCAGGCTGGGTTTGCTTACTCATGGCGTGGGTGTGGGTGGGTGATTCCCTGACTTAAGTACGTCAGTGAAGATCCAGCAGACAAGGAATAGACAGCTACAGTACAGACCTCAGCCTTGTTTGAGTGTTTGATGTTTTCAGTGAAAAGGTGTGGGTATTCCAACATAAGAATTATACTGTTTTGGCCCAGTGAGTAAGCGACTATATAAGGGATGGAATTAAACATTATGATGATCATGTTTACTATACATTGCAGTGAAAAATAAGGATTTCTGCTTTTATAATATTATTTAAGATGTATATTGATCTATTACCACACTATTACCTCTGCCATTTCATTTGTGATTTTTGTCAGGTGTTTTTGTCCAGAACAAGAGAGGGGCAAAAAGCCCATTCTAAACAGCATCAGTCAGACATACACCATCTTCCCTCTTCCCTCTTCCCTCTGTGTTCCAGGTATAGCATAGCTGTCGCTATGGCAACGAGCGCTGTTCCCAGCGACAATCTCCCCACGTATAAACTGGTAGTGGTGGGGGATGGGGGAGTGGGGAAGAGTGCTCTCACCATTCAGTTCTTTCAGAAGATCTTTGTCCCTGATTATGACCCCACCATCGAAGACTCCTACCTCAAACACACTGAGATTGATGCCCAGTGGGCCATATTGGACGGTAAATGGATTTATAGATAGCACATACAGTACCAGTCAAAAGTTTGGACACACCTACTCATTCAAGGGTTTTTCTTTATTTTTACTATTTTCAACATTGTATAATAATGGTGAAGACATCAAAACTATGAAATAACACATATGGAATCATGTAGTAACCAAAAAAGTGTTAAACAAATTCAAATATATTTTATATATTTGAGATCCTTGAAATAGCCACCTTTGCCTTGATGACAGCTTTGCACACTCTTGGAATTCTCTCAACTAGCTTCACCTGGAATGCTTTTCCAACAGTCTTGAAGGAGTTCCCACATATGCTTAGCACTTGTTGGCTGCTTTTCCTTCACTCTGCCGTCCGACTCATCCCAAACCATCTCAATTGGGTTGAGGTCGGGGGATTGTGGAGGCCAGGTCATCTGATGCAGCACTCCATCACTCTCCTGCTTGGTAAAATAGCCCTTACACAGCCTGGAGGTGTGTTGGGTCATTGTCCTGTTGAAAAACAAATGAGAGTCCCACTAAGCCCAAACCAGATGGGATGGCGTATCGCTGCAGAATGCTGTGGTAGCCATGCTGGTTAAGTGTGCCTTGAATTCTAAATAAATCACAGACAGTGTCACCAGCAAAGCACCCCACACCATAACACCTCCTCCTCCTGCTTTACGGTGGGAACTACACATGCAGAGATCATCCGTTCACCCACACCGTGTCTCACAAAGACACGGCGTGTCAGTGTGCAGCGGTAGGACGGAGTCAGGCGCAGGACACAGAACTGAGGAATAGATTAACTTTACTCGAAAAACAACAAATCTAATTTCCACGCAGGGAAATACATCAGCTCACAGCAGTATAAACACCAAACAAAGAACAATCACGCACAACACCATGAGGGAACCAGAGGGTTAAATAGGGAAACAAATTAACGTGATGGGAAACCAGGTGTGTACAATACAGACAAAACAAATGGAAAACAGAAACGTAGATCGGTGGCAGCTAGAAAGCCGGTGACGACGACCGCCGATAGCCGCCCACACAAGGAGAGCCACTTCGCCGGAAGTGGTGACAGTACCCCTCCCTTGACGCGCGGCCCCAGCCGCGCGCCGACACCGACCTCGGGGACGACCCGGAGGACGAGGCACAGGACGATCCGGGTGGAGATGGTGAAATTCCTGTAGTAAGGAAGGGTCCAGGATTTCCTCCACCGGCACCCAGCATCTCTCCTCCGGACCGTACCCCTCCCACTCCACGAGGTACTGAAGGCCCCTTGCCCGACACCTTGAGTCCATGATGGCTCGCACAGTATACACCGGGGCCCCCTCAATGTCCAGCGGGGGCGGAGGAACCTCCCGTACCTCAGACTGCTGGAGCGGACCAGCCACCACCGGCCTGAGGAGAGACACATGGAACGAGGGGTTAATACGGTAATCACGGGGGAGCTGTAACCTATAACAAACCTTGTTCAGTCTCCTCAGGACTTTAAATGGCCCCACAAACCGCGGACCCAGCTTCCGGCAGGGCAGGCGAAGGGGCAGGTTTCGGGTCGAGAGCCAGACCTGGTCCCCCGGTGCGTACACCGGGGCCTCACTGCGGTGGCGGTCGGCGCTCGCCTTCTGTCGCCTGATGGCCCGTTGCAGGCGTACATGGGCAGCGTCCCAGGTCTCCTCCGAGTGCCGAAACCATTCATCTGGCTCTGATGCCACGGTGCCAGGACCGGCTGATACCCTAGTACACACTGAAATGGAGAGATGTTAGTGGAGGAGTGGCGGACGGAGTTTTGGGCCATCTCTGCCCAGGGGATGTAAGCCGCCCACTCCCCCGGCCGACCCACATCCTGGTTAACTCTCTCCACCTGCCCATTACTCTCGGGGTGAAAACCTGAGGTCAGGCTGACCGAGACCCCCAGACGTTCCATGAACGCCCTCCAGACCCTCGATGTGAACTGGGGACCCCGATCAGACACTATATCCTCAGGCACCCTGTAGTGCCGGAAGACGTGGGTAAATAGAGCCTCCGCAGTCTGTAGGGCCGTAGGGAGACCGGGCAAAGGAAGGAGACAGCAGGACTTAGAAAACCGATCCACAACGACCAGGATCGTGGTGTTACCTCGTGACGGAGGAAGATCCATCACGAAGTCCACCGATAGGTGTGACCACGGCCATTGTGGAACGGGTAGGGGTTGTAATTTCCCTCTGGGCAGGTGTCTAGGTGCCTTGCACTGGGCGCACACCGAGCAGGAGGAAACATAAACCCTCACATCCTTAGCTAAAGTGGGCCACCAGTACTTCCCACTAAGACAGCACACTGTCCGACTGATGCCAGGATGACCAGAGGAGGGTGACGTGTGGGCCCAACAGATCAATCGATCGCGGACATCAAACGGAATGTATAGATGCCCAACCAGACACTGGGTGGGAGTGGGCTCCGTACGTAACGCCCGTTTGATGTCCGCGTCAACCTCCCATACCACCGGTTACACCAGGCAAGAAGCTGGAAGTATGGGAGTGGGATCCGTGGACCGCTCCTCTGAGTCATACATCCGGGACAGAGCGTCTGCCTTAACATTCTGGGAACCTGGTCTGTAGGATAGGGTGAAAACAAAACGGGTGAAAAACATGGCCCACCTTGCCTGGCGAGGGTTCAGTCTCCTCGCCGCCCGGATGTACTCCAGATTGCGGTGGTCAGTCCAAATGAGGAAAGGGTGTTTAGCCCCCTCAAGCCAATGTCTCCACGCCTTCAGAGCCTTGACAACAGCTAACAGCTCCCGGTCCCCCACATCATAGTTTCGCTCCGCCGGGCTGAGCTTCTTTGAAAAGAAAGCACAGGGGCGGAGCTTTGGTGGCGTACCCGAGCGCTGAGACAGCACAGCACCTATCCCAGCCTCGGACGCGTCCACCTCTACTATGAATGCTAAGGAAGGATCCGGATGAGCCAGCACGGGAGCCAAGGTAAACAGAGCCTTCAGGTGACCAAAAGTCCTGTCCGCCCCAGCTGACCACTGCAGTCGCACCGGCCCCCCCTTCAGCAAGGAGGTAATGGGAGCCGCTACCTGACCAAAGCCCCGGATAAACCTCCGGTAGTAGTTGGCAAACCCTAAGAGTCGCTGCACTTCCTTTACCGTGGTTGAGTCGGCCAATTACGCACGGCTGAAATGCGGTCTTTCTCCATCTCCACCCATGACGCGACAGGCGGTACCCTAGGGAAGGAGACGGACTGTTGGAAGAACAGACATTTCTCAGCCTTGACTTACAGGTCATGCTCCAACAGTCGACCAAGCACCTTGCGCACCAGGGACACATGCTCGGCGCGTGTAGCGGAGTATATGAGAATGTCATCTATATACACCACTACACCCTGCCCGTACAGGTCCCTGAAGATCTCGTCTACAAAGGATTGGAAGACTGATGGAGCATTCATCAACCCGTACGGCATGACGAGGTACTCATAGTGCCCAGAGGTGGTACTAAATGCCATCTTCCACTCATCCCCCTCCCGGATACGCACCAGGTTGTACGTGCTCCTGAGATCCAGTTTTGTGAAGAAGCGCGCCCTGTGCAATGACTCGGTTACACTGGCTATGAGAGGCAACGGGTAACTGTACTTCACCGTGATCTGATTTATACCCCGATAGTCAATGCACGGGCGTAAACCTCCATCCTTCTTCTTCACAAAAAAGAAACTTGAGGAGGCAGGTAAAGTGGAAGGCCGAATGTATCCCTATCCCAGAGATTCGGAGACATATGTTTCCATAGCCGCCGTTCCTCCTGTGACAGAGGATACACGTGACTCCTGGGAGGTGCTGCGTCTAGCTGGAGATTTATCGCACAATCCCCCCGTCGATGGGGTGGTAATTGAGTCGCCTTCTTTTTACAGAAGGCGAGAGCCAAATCGGCATATTCGGGAGGGAATGTGCATGGGGGAGACTTGATTTGGACTTTCCACCGAAGTTGCACCTACGGAAACACCTACACACCTCCCTGAGCACTGACGTGACCATCCCTTCAGAGCCCTCTGTTGCCACAAAATAGTGGGTCATGAAAGCACAACCAGGGAAGCCCCCAACACCACAGGAAACGCAGCAGAATCAATCAGGAAGAGACTACTCTCCTCATGACCCTCCTCGTTATCATATATGTGAGCTGTGACCTCCTAATCAGGCCCGATCCTAAAGACGACTATCTAAGGCATGTACAGGAAAGGGCACATCAACAGGAACAATAGGGATCCCTAATCTAAGTGCAAATGCACGGTCAATAAAGTTCCCAGCTGCGCCTGAATCTACTAGCGCCTTGTGCTGGGAATGCGGGGGAAAACTCAGGAAACTTTATACAGACATACATGTGCGCAACAGGGAGCTCTGGGTGAGTCGGGTGCCAACTCACCTGGGATGATCCACCAGTGCCCTGCCTGCTGCCTCGACTCCCTGGGGAACCTCCCCAGCACCGACCAGCAGTGTGCCCTCTGCGGCCACACTTGGTGCAGGAAACAGCCCCCTCCGGTCACTTAGAGCAGCACCTCCGAGCTCCATAGGGGGTAGGGTCGGAGGTGCTGGGGGAGTGGAATGGACGACCCTGATCCGGACGTCCGCGGGTGGCCAACAGGTTATCCAGCCGGATGGATAAATCCACCAGCTGGTCAGTGTAAGGGTGGTGTCCCTGCAGGCCAGCTCCCGACGAACGTCCTCCCGTAGACTACACCGTAATGGTCTATCAGGCCTCTCATTCCATCCCGTGCTGGCAGCCAGGGTCCTGAAGTCCAGAGCGAAGTCCGCGCTCCTCTTCCCCCTGTCTGAGATGGAACAAGCCTTCCCCACCGCTCTCCTCAGGCGGGTGAAATCCTCATGCGAACCAACGTAGCGTTTATCCCTCCCCATTCGCGTTGGGCCCACTCCAGCGCTTTCCCGACAAACAGGAGATGAGGGCGGACACTTTCTCGACTCCCGAGGGGGCCGGGTGGACGGTCGCCAGGTAGAGCTCCACCTGGAGCAGGAACCCCTGGCACCCGGCAGCCGTCCCATCATAGGCCTTCGGGAGCAAGAGCCGAATCCCACTGGGTCCAGGTGACGGAGGGGTGGACAGCGGTGTGGGTTGAGGTGAAGTTGATGGGGTTGTGGAAAAACCCTCTCTCTCCCATCGCTCAATGGTGTGCAGCACGCGATCCATGGCTGTGCCCAGATTGTGGAGCATCATCGCGTGCTGCTGGACGCGCTACTCCACCGGTAACGGAGGACTGGGTGTACCTGCTGACTCAATATGGGGTGCGTGATTCTGTCAGGTGTCAGTGTGCAGCGGTAGGACGGAGTCAGGCGCAGGACACAGAACTGAGTAATAGACGAACTTTACTCGAAAAACAACAAATCTAATTTCCACAGCAGTATAAACACCAAACAAAGAACAATTACGCACAACACCATGAGGGAACCAGAGGGTTAAATAGGAAAACAAATGAACGTGATGGGAACCAGGTGTGTACAATACAGACAAAACAAATGGAAAACAGAAACGGATCGGTGGTAGCTAGAAAGCCGTGACTGGACGACCGCAGTTGGAACCAAAAATCTCAAATTTGGACTCCAGACCAAAGGACACATTTCCACCGGTCTAATGTCCATTGCTCATGTTTCTTGGCCCAAGCAGGTCTCTTCTTCTTATTAGTGTTCTTTAGTAGTGGTTTCTTCGCAGCAATTCGACCATGAAGGCCTGATTCACACAGTCCCCTCTGAATAGTTGATGTTGAGATGTGTCTGGGACTTGAACTCTGTGAAGCTTTTATTTGGGCTGTAATTTCTGAGGCTGGTAACTCTAATGAACCTATCCTCTGCAGCAGAGGTAGCTCTGGGTCTTCCATTCCTGTGGTGGTCCTCATGAGAGCCAGTTTCATCATAGTGCTTGATGGTTTTTGCGACTGCACTTGAAATTTTCCGTATTAACTGACCTTCATGTCTTAAAGTAATGATGGACTGTCGTTTGTTATTTGAGCTGTTCTTGACATAATATGGACTTGGTCTTTTACCAAATTGGGCTATCTTCTGTATACCCCCCTACCTTGTCAAAACACAAATGATTGGCTCAAATGCATTAAGAAGGAAAGAAATTCCACAAATTAACTTTTAAGAAGGCACACCTGTTAATTGAAATGAATTCCAGGTGACTACCTCATGCAGCTGGTTGAGAGAATGCCAAGAGTGTGCAAAGCTGTCATCAAGGCAAAGTGTGGCTATTTGAAGAATCTCAAATATAAACTATATTTTGATTTGTTTAACACTGATTTGGTTACTACATGATTCCATATGTGTTATTTCATAGTTTGATGTCTTCACTATTATTCTACAATGTAAGAAATAGTAAAAATAAAGAAAAACCCTTGAATGAGTAAGTGTGTCCAAACTTTTGACTGGTAGTGTACATTACAAATAAAAGCCCAACCTGTTAACCGGCCAAAGTACTATATCGTTTTCCAGAAATAACCTTTGTAATGTACTGAAGAACAATATTGAATGTTCTGTTATAAGGAGAAAAAAAGGAACACATTATTGTGCTACCATTGTTAGATGTGAGGGATCAGCACACAGTTACACATATTTATGAATAACCAAGATCATTCATAATACTGTTCTCAGTGTAGATGTTATGTGTGTGACCCGGTCTGATCGTCATGTGTCTGTCTCTGCAGTTCTGGATACGCAGGCCAAGAGGAGTTCAGTGCTATGAGGGAACAGTACATGAGGACTGGGGATGGGTTCCTCATCGTGTTCTCTGTCACAGACAAGGCCAGCTTTGAACATGTGGACCGCTTCCATCAGCTCATCCTCAGGGTGAAGGACCGGTGGGATTTACTACTTTACCTCCCACTGGTGGCCTTGGCCAGGACAACAGTCATTCATTCAGTTATTCATGCATTTATTAGTCCGTCCATCCATCCATTCGTTCATCCATTCGTTCATTTGTTCATTCGTTCATTATTATTTTCCTTATTTTTTAGGGAATCCTTTCTATGGTTCTTGTGGCTAACAAAGTGGACCTGCTGCACTTACGTAAAATACCCAGTGATCAGGGGAGGGAGATGGCTAGTAAACACAGTGTGAGTGAATGTGTGAACTTTACATATATAAATTTACAGATATTGTTTGATCTCCTTACTCAATTCTCATTTTTTAATTTACAGATAGCTTACATTGAAACAAGTGTTAAGGACCCACCATGAATGTTGACAAGGCATTCCATGAGTTAGTTAGAGTAATCAGGTATGTTACCACAACAGATTATTTAGAGAAGGTCTGTTTGATACAAAAGCTATGAAAGCCATTTTAAGCTCCCTCTCTCTCTCTCTCTCTCTCTCTCTCTCTCTCTCTCTCTCCCGCTCACCCAGGCAACAGATTCCAGAGAGGAGCCAGAAGAAGAAGAGGATAACCAAGTGGCGGGCCGACAGGTCCACTGTCTCCCACAGACTGCACTGTGTCGTCCTATGATGGCTTTCGTTGTACAGCGGCTCCCTACAGGACAAGGGGGGAAGATTATTATATTTAGGAGTGTTTACTCTCTACACAAAGTGCCAGGATGCAGTTTGTACCCTCTACCCTGGCACATGAGTTAGGTAGTAGGGTCAGGTCCAACAGCACAGCGTTGTGAGTGACATGGGATGTGAGTGACTCACCCTAAAAGGACCAGCGGAAGTATTACACCTCTTCTGGGGATGTGCACTAACTAACTTGACTACATGGAGATAAAGTGGCATCAATACTGCCATTGTCTACCGCTGAAGCTCTTTGAGAGAAATACTGGATATATGGACTCACAAAGATCATCGGTAAATAATTAGGACATACTGTAGCAGGGTCCCACAAACGTTGTTTTACTAAGAGGTAGGCCTTTAAAACTTGGTCCATGTTTTTAAAAATTATTTTCTTGTGATTGTCCCTCATCTGTGATACATGTTTTCAATTAAGATGGAGGCGATTGAGTAAAGCACTGTAAGGAGGGAGGAAACAGAGAGCTTTCCCCAGCGAGGGGGAGTATAGTAGAGAGGGGAGTGAGAGGAGGGGAGAGGATGTGTCTGTTTGTGTTGGAATCAGTGGGCTTGTCAGACAGCAGAGAGAAGAAGGGTAAGTGAGGAAAGAGATACAGAGAGAGAAAGACAGATTCCAAATGGATAGCAGGGCAAAGGGATTCAGACATTGTCTCAAAGCCTGGGAGGCAGCCAATGTGTAGCCCCAAGATTTATACAGGGCGAATATCTTTATAATCTCTGAACAAGACTGTTATTTAACCGTATTGTAGCTTATTGAACACACCAAATGTCTTATTTGAACGTACACTCTGTGAACCATGACCATTTTGATGTATCAGTGCTCACTGGATATAGTTGTGTACTTCTCAAAAACGCTTTAAACACACTTCTGTGGTGTGTGTGTATGTGTTTGTGTGTGCTGCGGATATGTTGTATCCGAGACGATGAAATCATTTTCACATGTGAATATTAGTTTGCTTTGCTACTATTTCACTATTTATTTTATATAGTAATGTATTGCTATGTTATCATTAGTACAAGGCTACTCCAGAGAGGCACAAAGCACAGAGCTTAACTAAGAAAATGAAGGAACAAAAGATTTGTAAGTAATAAATGTGTTTAATACATTTTGTGTTCTATTATATGTATGTACACACATCTTGGGAAACTGGTTTGTTAGGATGAAAGCATAATTATAATGGCACAGAAGACTGTCTGTCTCTGTCAATCTCAGTGAATATTAGTGTGTTGATGGTGCCCTCTAGTGGATATAAATGTATTTGCAAGAATTGGTTGTACATTATTTCATATTTAACTAGGCAAGTCAGTTAAGATCAAATTCTTCTTTACATCTCAGTGCTAGAGGCATCACTACAGACCCTGGTTCGATTCCAGGTTGTATCACAATCCGGCCGTGATTGGGAGTCCCATAGGGCGGCGCACAATTGGCCCAGCGTCGTCTGGGTTTGGCCGGGGTAGGCCGTCATCGTAAATAAGAATTTGCTCTTAACTGACTTGCCTGGTTAAATAAATAAATAAATTAAACATCTCTGTACCCCACACATAGTATTATCTGTAAGGTCCCTCAGTCAAGCAATGAGTTTCAAACACAGATTCAACCACAAAGACCAGGGAGGTTTTCCAATGCCCCGCAAAGAAGGCCACTCTTATTGGTAGATGGGTAAAAAAGAAAAGAAAATCAGACATTGGAATATCCTTTGAGCATGGTGAAGTTATTAATTACACTTTGATGGTGTATCAATACACACAGTCACTACCAGGGTCGGCTCCAGCTATAAAACGACATAAGCGTTTGTGTTTTTTTTTGGAACCAGTTGGGGTCTGAACTTACTGTTGCAAGTTAGAATAGTGAATATACAATTTGTGGCATCAGCAGTTTTTCTCTTGGTTTTGTCAGTCACTGACAGTCACTCAATTAGCCATGTCAGCTAACAATTTTTTGGATTGATAAGTTTGTCTGGCCAGTTATCAAACTTGGGGCATGCCTAGGGGCCCCTGATTGCCAGGGGGCCCCTATTGAATTTGTTAGTCACTCTCACTCAGATATCATTATCAAGGCATACTGTAAGTCATGGCAAAATTTGTAGAAATGCAGGAAATGAGCTTCAAAACTGCAAAAAGTTATGTCTGCCACATGGCAAAATGAGTAGAATTGCAGAAAAATATATTTAAAACTGCAAACATTTCTAGGTGCCTCATGGCAAAATGAGAACATTTGAGATTTCTTTTTTATCTCTGCCCCATGGAAAAATGAGTAGAATTGCAGGTAATTTGCAACTCCACCACTTTTCAACCTCATTTGCATTATCTCCAGCACAATACCAGTGTCAACATATGTGAAAATGGCTAATTTCTAAGTTTTGTAGAATTAAATATAAAGTTTAAATGGTCTACCCGATGACATCATCAAAAGTTAAAAACAGTGATTTTCAAACAATATGAGATTCAAGGTGATAGTGTGACACTCTGGCTCTAGGACTTTTGTATGTGAGCTAGAGTGTATGTTGTTTTGTTGGGGATTTGGGTGTTTTTCTATGTTGGTAGTTCTGTCGGGTGTATTTCTATGTTTGCAGGTCTGTGGGTTGTTTTTCTAGGTGTTGTATGTTGTAGTCAATGACTCCCAATCGGAGGTAACGAGTGTCAGCTGTCGGCTCGTTATCTCTGATTGGGAGCCATATTTAACTGTCAGTTTTCACCTTTGTTTTGTGGGTTATTGTTCCAAGTTCAGTGTTTGTTACGTTAGGACTTCACTATCGTCTCTTTGTTGTTTTTACGTTTGCTTTATAAATAAAGTCATCATGTTTACTCCACGCGCTGCGTATTGGTCCGCTCCTTCCGACGATCGTGACAGATAGAAAATACCCTACCTTGGGCTAGAAACTCGTTCCAGGTTTTGAAAATCACAATTTTTTACTTCTAATCCTACCATGTGATGTCAGAGAGAAGCATTTTTTAAAGACCTTATCTTTTTAACCACAGATCATAGAAGCGCGTGTTTTCACATGTAGACACTGGTTTGCCTGAAGATGATGAATACGAGGTTGAAAAGTGGCAGAATTGCCCTTTAAAATTATCCACCCATGGCAAAATGTGTAGAATTTAAGGAAATTAGCTTTTCCAACTGGCAACATGAGTAGAATTGCATGAAATGTGTTATAAAATTGCCAAATTTTCTCTCCACCCCATGGCAAAATGTGTAGAACTGCAGAAAACGTGTTTTAAATGTAAATTTTTTCTTCTGCCGTCAGAGGGGGCTGCTATAACATTTTGCCCTTCTTGGTGATGGGGCCCCCAACCAAATCTCTGCATAGGGCCCCCCAAAAGGCTAGAGCCAGCCCTGGTCACTACAAAGACACAGGTGTCCTTCCTAACTCAATACTAACTAATGACAGAGTGAAAAGAAGAAAGCCTGTACAGAATAAAAATATTCTGTTTGCAATAAGGCACTAAAGTAAAACAACAAAACATTTGGCTAAGAAATTAACTTTATGTCCTGAATACAAAGCGTTATGTTTGGGGCAAATCCAACACAACACATAATTGAGTGCCACTCTTCATATTTTCAAGCATGATGGTGGATGCATCATGTTATGTGTATGCTTGTCATCAGCAAGGGAGTTTTTTTGTTTTGATAAAAGTAACAGAATAAGCACAGGCAAAATCCTAGAGGAAAACTTGGTTGAGTCTGCTGTTGTCCCACCATGGTCTGAATTTGTCCCACCAGACCATGGTGGGACAAATTCACCTTTCAGCAGGACAATAACCTTAAACACAATGCCAAATATACACTGCAGTTGCTTACCAAGACAACATTGAATGCTCCTGAGTGGCCTAGTTACAGTTTTGACTTAAATCAATTTGAAAATCTATGGCAAGACTTGAAAATGGCTGTCTAGCGATGATCAACAACTAACCTGACAGAGCTTGAATAATTTTTTAAAGAATAATGTGCAAATATTGTACAATCCAGGTGTGCAAAGCTCTTAGAGACTTACCCAGAAAGTCTCACAGCTGTAATCGCTGCCAACAGTGATTCTAACATGTATTGAATCAGGGCTGTGAATTCTTATGTAAATGAGACATTTCTGTATTTCATTTTCAATAAATGTGCAAAAAAATGTCTAAAAACGTGTTTGCACTTTGTCATTATGGGGTATTGTGTGTAGATGGGTGAGAAAAAAATCAATTTTATCCATTTTCAATTCTGGCTTGTAATAACAAAATGTGGAATAAGTCAAGGGGTATGAATAATTTCTGAAGGCACTGTATCCCACAGAAAGCTAAGCACTGAAATAACCAAATCTAGTTTATGTAATGAATCAATTTGTTGTTTCTTAGATTTAGAGACTGAAAATCTTCTGAATATATCAAATTAGATTAATATAGCCATTTATCTAAGCATGCTGCATTTTAGCCAGTGATGTTCAATTCATGAGTATCCAAATTAGTGTTGTGATTAAGTGTACTTCATAGTCAAATTAGTGTTGTGACTAAGTGTACTTCATAGTCAAATTAGTGTTGTGACTAAGTGTACTTCATAGTCAAATTAGTGTTGTGACTAAGTGTACTTCACAGTGAAGGGGGTTGATGATGAACAATGTGATCCTTTGTGATCAACCTCTAAAAGTGTAATTTATGGGAAATGGTCTAGCTCAGGGAGTAGTACAATGGATCACACAGAGCATAACCTACAGTACAAAGACCAACAGCATCATAGAGAATGAACATGCTTATTTCAATAGGCCAACATAATGTCAAGGAGTTCTTGAGAATATATCAGATTTTTCATATTTGCTTGCTAGGCTTACATATCCATTTTATTCTATATTTTCTATATATTTTTATTTTATTCTATTCTATATTCTAGTTTTCTGGAAGCGAATAAAGTGAGAACATTATTGTTTTAACCTGTTTTAAACATACAGTATACTACCATTTCATTTGGCACATTGTCAGTACAGCGCTGTAATCAATTATTTGCCCCCTTTCTAATCTTCTCTATTTTTGCATATTTTTGATACTGAATGTTATCAGATCTTCAACCAAAACCTAATATTAGATAAAGGGAACCTGAATGAACAAATAACACAACAATTATATACTTATTTCTTTTATTTAATAAACAAAATTATACAACACTCAATGCCCCTGTGTGAAAAAGTAATTACCCCCTTACACTCATAAACTGGTTTTGCCACTTTTAGCTGCAATGACTCCAACCAAATGCTTCCTGTAGTCGTTGATCAGTCTCTCACGTCACTGTGAAAGAATTTTGGCCCACTTTTCCATGCAGAACTGCTGTAACTCAGTGACATTTGTGGGTTTTCAAGCATGAATTGCTCGTTTCAAGTCCTGCCACAACATCTCAATTGGGATTAGGTCTGGACTTTGACTAGGTCATTCCAAAACTTTTTAGCCATTTTCTTGTAACTTGATTGTATGTTTTGGATCATTGTCTTGCTGCATGACCCAGCTGCGCTTCAGCTTCAGCTCACAGACGGATGTCCTGACATTCTCCTGTAGAATTCTCTGATACAGGGCAGAATTCATGGTTCCTTCTATCTAAGGCAAGTCGTCCAGGTCCTGAGGCAGCAAAGCATCCCCAAACCACTCACACAACCACATATAGCCTATTAACTAGCCTTGTATATGATTTTTCATATATAAACTTAACCCAATGATCCTTTCATTTGAGTGATAGGCTACCCATTCCAGTACTGTACGTATTCACGTCTGACACTGTACCTGTGTCCTTGCTTTAAAAATAACATGTTTTTTTATCTGGTTATTTTCCCGCAGCACTGTCTTTATCATTCTCATATTGCTGTATAAAAGGAGGGTCCGGAGGAAGGAGAGTTACACTGAAACCAGCAGAGGTCCAGAAGGTAAGCTGGGCTAAAGGGCACTGACTTCACACTTTTTGAACCTGTTTGTAATGTCTGTCTGAGCCTAGGACACAACGACGTTAAGGTTTTGAACAATATGTTATTTTTAATGTCTATATAGGTTACACTATTGATATGTCTCTCTATCTCTTAGAACCACATCCAAACATGAAAGTCGTTGCTTTTGCTCTCCTGCTCCTGGTGGCCGTCATAATGTTTTTATTTTCAAAAGTTCGGATAAAAAACCTTGATAGTAGTTCAGTAGTCTGTACTAGACTACACACTATGACTATGGCCAGTGACTTTCAAAGTTTAGTCGTGCTTTCCTAATGTTTCTATTTTTCTTCTCTCTCTCTCTCTCTCTCTCTCTCTCTTTCTGTTGCACTGACGTCTGGGCCCAGTGGGTTTCGTCATCATCATCTCTCTCCCCCCCCCTCTCTATCTTTCTCTCTCTATTTCTCCAGAGAACACCTTCCACAAGTCCTGCTTCAAGATGATGGAGTGCCTGAAGCTTGGTGTGACCGAGGGTCTGAGAGTCACCTGCTGCAACTGGGACAACTGTAACGTATAAGAGCCAGGCCTCTACTCACCTTCTGTATCATTGGTATGCATGTGGCTGGAGCCCAGTTCAAATGGCAATAAAATACATTCAGTATTGCAAAATGTTATTTTAATATTTTATTCCTGATTTCAACATACTGTATGTATAAATGTCATAATAAGAACTTGTTTACAAATGATTCATCATCCAATACCACCTCTTACATAAACTATGTACACCAGTCAGTTGTTCTGTTGATGTTTGATATTTCAAAATTCTCTTAACACCCTTTCCCAATGTGGAATTTCCAGCGTGGAACACGACACTGCAAACCTTGTGTCTTGTGAAATCTGTTCATTTACAGAGATATAGGGAACTACTTGTGCTAAACCTGAGTAAATACATTGCCCAATATCTCACACAAAGGACTCATAGATAGCAGGTTTATTAGCATATTATGCTGTATAAAAGTAGAGGGAAGTAAAGGGAGCTCAACACACCTACAGCAGGAAATAAAATCAGGTAAGCAACTACCTCCACAATCTATAGCTCCTAATAAATTTGCCTCATGATATTGTGCTACTGGGGGTTGTGGAATGGTTGGTTTCAGAATGTTCCTGCACATTTAAAATGAATCAGACATACATGGACCTACATGTTGCAATTGTTGAACATGGCATAATCCCACCACATAGAGGGAGTCTTTGGTGAATCCTTTTTCTATTGTTGGAACGACAGATCAAAAGACTCCCGAAGAAAGACAGAGGAAAGATGAAAGCCGTATGTTTTTCTCTCCTTCTCCTGCTGCTGGCATGTAGCTTTGGTGAGTCTGCCCATCAAGGTCTTCTTTATATTATTTCATTTCTATGACAGGGACAATGCCAAATAAACACATGTACCAGATTAAAGCTTGATTTCTTATATTCTTATCTCCATTCTTTAATCTCCAGTCTCTCAGTTTACACAATGGATAATCAGATGCACTCCAAAACAACAGAGATAATACTGTTCTTCTGTTTTTTCCAGGAGAGGGCCTGAAATGCAACCGTTGTATTGGCAAAGGCTGCAGAAACACAGTGGAGACCCCGTATTGACCATGACACCTGTACGGTCATATTCAAGCCCCCCACTCCGTGCGTATCTATTATCCTCTTCACTAGGTCAGTATCCACCCTGAGTTTCATCTGTATATATCCCTTCACTAGGCACTTTACTATGTGTGTAACCCTAGGATCAATAACCAATCGGTAAAACACCAAATACTCGGATCCTTTTTGATTGACATCTAAGGGAAAACATTTGCCCGAGCCAATCAAGAAAATGTGCTGGTTTGTGTCTTCTGTATCTGGTGTTTTACCCTATGTCTCGCTTCTCTCTCTCCACAGCTATCTCATATTTCAAGAGATGCATGAAGATGTCAGAATGCAGGTTGCTGGGAAGCAACAAGGACATTGATGCCTATTGCTGCACCTCCAACCAATGCAACTGAGAGACACATCCTCTGTCTAACATACTGTATACTATACAGTCCATTAATTGTACTAAGCTGAATGTCATGAATCAATGCACATGATTGAAACTGTCAAGAGGTTACACAAATAAAGTTGTACTTTTGCGTCTTTGTTCCAAACAGTTTGCATTTATTTATTATTTATGTTTGACATAATTAACATGTGATTAGCCAGGTGATGGCCTGGAACATGAGCACTGCACTGAGCAAGTTTAGTTTATATATGATAAATCATATACAAGTCATATACAGGACTAGTTTATAGCCTATATGATGTATTACCCAGTACCACCACAGAAAATATAGACTCCATTCAGCTGTTCTGTTGAGGGTTTGATATCTTAAAATTATTATTACACACTCTGTCCCGATGTGGAACAGAGCAGACCTGGGATAACTATAGTTTTATCTCTGCGTTGCGGAAAGTAACTATTTTTCCGGGGGAACAAACAACTATTTTAATACAGATCCCCAAAATGAATACTTTTTAAAACTATTTGAATACAGCTCTCATAAATTGACAACTTTTCAAAACTATTTGAATACAGATCTCAGAAAGTGACAACTTTTCTGAAACTACTGGATTGGCTGCCTTCAACTAATGGCAGGGCTGTATTTGGAACTGTCACGCTCGTTCATAGACGGGTCAGACCAAGGCGCAGCGTGATATGCATACATGTTTATTTGAACCGAATAAACAACGACAAAACAACAAACTAAACGAAACATGAAGTCCAAGGTACACAAACAACATACCTCACACGGAACAAGATCCCACAACCCACTAGTGCCAATAGGCTGCCTAAGTATGGTCCCCAATCAGAGACAACGAGCGACAGCTGCCTCTGATTGGGAACCACACCGGCCAACATAGATCTATACCTACTAGATCTAAACATAGAAAATACAACATAGAAAATCACAACAAGGAATATACACACCCCTGACTCAACATATAAGCGTCCTCTGAGTCAGGGGGCGTGACAGTGCCCCAAAGGTGCGGACTCCAACCGCACAACATACACATAACAGGGTAGGGGCTGGGTGGGCATTCCGCCTCGGAGGCGGATCCGGCTCATGGCGTGACGACCTCTCACTCTTGCCTCCCTGTTGCGCCCTGGTCTAGTCTAGACCCGGCGGTCCCCCTCTCCCTTCCTCCTACTATACTCCAAGCCCTGTCTGGACCTGGTGTGAGAGACCGAACCTGGAGAGAGGGGCTGACGTCTGTCTGGACTGGAGCCGCTACCCGGAGCTGGACCGGCACCGTGGAGCGGACTGCTCAGGCTCGGACTGGCTTGGTGCGAGGAACAGAACAGGCCGGGCTGGGTTGACGCCGCACCACTGGCTTGGTGCGAGGGCAGGAACAGGTCGGGCCGGGCTGGCGACGCGCACCACTGGCTTGGTGCAGGGGCAGGAACAGGCCGGGCCGGGTGGCGACGCGCACCACTGGCTTGGTGCGAGGGGCAGAACAGGCCGGGCCGGGTGGCGACGCGACCACTGGCTTGGTGCGAGGGGCAGGAACAGGCCGGGCCGGGCCGGCGCGCGCACCACTGGCTTGGTGCGAGGGGCAGGGAACAGGCCGGGCCGGGCTGGTGACGCGCACCACTGGCTTGGTGCGAGGGGCAGGACACACCGGGCCGGGCTGGCGGCAGCACCACTGGCTTGGTGCGAGGGAGGAAACAGGCCGGGCCAGGTTGGTGGGCGCACCACTAGCTTGGTGCGAGGGGCAGGAACAGGCCGGACCGGTGGCGAGGCCACCACTAGCTTGGCGCGGGAGTGTCGTAGAAATATTTGACAAAAAAATAGTCAACTCAGAAATATCTCTCAAGAGACTGGAGCTTGTGAATCCAGAAATTAGACTTTATTATTGCGTAACAAAGACGAGCCACTCCATGGAACGGCTGTCTCTCTTTGGCTTAGAGATCTCTTATATACACACACAAATGCACAGTCATGTTTACATAGCTTACAAAGCTACTCCCCGTTAAGATCACTGATTAACATCTTTAACTGCCACGCCACTATTATCTTTGAAAGTCCAATAACACATGTTGTTTACTCCAAAAGGCCATGGGCGCTTTTCCTCTTTCCTTATCTCATTATATTGGTGGCATGGCTCAGACACTTTTTAAAAATAAAATACATACATTCATCAAAGCATGTTTACACATTGTATTGACTATATTCCTTATTTAGACATGCATCTGGACTTATAAAATGTCAATCATGTTTACTATATTTTATCTTTGACATTTCCCAACATTTTCCTTAATGATACATAAAACATTACCATAGGAACAGGAATGGGCCGGACCGGACTGGACACGCACCACTTGCTTGGTGCGAGAAGACGGGACTGGGTTCCTTTATTAACCCCGCTCCTTCTGCTGCCTAACCAGCTCCTCTCGCCGTGCCTCTACACTTTCCTTCTCCCTTTAGCCTCCTGTAGCCTCATCATCCACCCCGTGTGCCCCCCAACATTGGGGTTGCCTCTCGGGTCTCCGGCACGGTTGGCACCAGTTCTCCTCCTGCCTGGGCATCTACCTTCGCCCATGGCCCTTTCCCCGCAAATATCTCCTCCCATGACCACCATTTGCCCACCTGTGACATGGCTATTTGCTCTTCCTGGGCACGCTGCTTGGTCCTTGTTTGGTGGGATCTTCTGTCGTCGCTCGTTGGAGGACGGGTCAGACCAAGGCGCAGCGTGATATGCATACATGTTTATTTGACTTATAAACACAACGACAAAACAAGAAACGAACCGTGAAGTCCAAGGTACACAAAAAACATACCTCACTCGAACAAGATCCCACAACCCACTAGTGCCAATAGGCTGCCTAAGCATGGTCCCCAATCAGAGACAACGAGCGACAGCTGCCTCTGATTGGGAACCACACGACCAACATAGATCTATACCTACTAGATCTAAACATAGAAAAATACAACATAGAAAAATCACAACAAGGAATATACACACCCTGACTCAACATATAAGCGTCCTCTGAGTCAGGGCGTGACAGGAACTTTTGTTTCTGATTTCAACATATGTCTAAATGTCATAATAAGAACTTGTTTACATATGATATGAATGATTCATCATCAATACCACCTCTTACATAAACTATGTACACCAGTCAGTTGTTCTGTTGATGTTTGATATTTCAAAATTCTCTTAACACCCTGTCCCAATGTGGAATGTCCCAGCGTGGAACACGACACTGCAAACCTTTGTGTCTTGTGAAATCTGTTCATTTACAGAGACATAGGGAACTACTTGTGCTAAACCTGAGTAAATACATTGCCCAATATCTCACACAAAGGACTCATAGATAGCAGGTTTATTAGCATATTATGCTGTATAAAAGTAGAGGGGAAGTAAAGGAGCTCAACACACCTACAGGAAATACAATCAGGTAAGCAACTACTCCACAATCTATAGCTCCTAATAACTTTGCCTCCCATGATATTGTGCTACTGGGGTTGTGAAATGGTTGGTTTCAGAATGTTCCTGCACATTTAAATGAATCAGACTAACATGGACCTACATGTTGCAATTGTTGAACATGGCATAATCCCACAACATAGAGGGAGTCTTTGGTGAATCCTTTTTCTATTGTTGGAACGATAGATCAAAACACTCCGAAGAAAGACAGAGGAAAGATGAAAGCCGTATGTTTTTCTCTCCTTCTCCTGCTGGCATGTAGCTTTGGTGAGTCTGCCCATCAAGGTCTTCTTTATATTATTTAATTTCTATATTTGACAGGGACAATGCCAAATAAACACATGTACCAGATTAAAGCTTGATTTCTTATATTCTTATCTCCATTCTTTAATCTCCAGTCTCTCAGTTTACACAATGGATAACCAGATGCACTCCAAAACAACAGAGATAATACTGTTCTTCTGTTTTCTCCAGGAGAGGGCCTGAAATGCAACCGTTGTATTGGCAAAGGCTGCAGAAACACAGTGGAGACCTGCCGTATTGACCATGACACCTGCGCACGGTCATATTCAAGCCTCCACTCCGTGCGTATCTATTATCCTCTTCACTAGGCAGTATACCCCTGAGTTTCATCTGTATATATCCCTTCACTAGGCACTTTACTATGTGTGTAACCCTAGGATCAATAACCAATCGGTAAAACACCAAATATCGGATCCTTTTGATTGACATCTAAGGAAAACATTTGCTTGAGCCAATCAAGAAAATGTGCTGGTTTGTGTCTTCTGTATCTGGTGTTTTACCCTATGTCCCGCTTCTCTCTCTCCACAGCTATCTCATATTTCAAGAGATGCATGAAGATGTCAGAATGCAGGTTGCTGGGAAGCAACAAGGACATTGATGCCTATTGCTGCACCTCCAACCAATGCAACTGAGAGACACATCCTCTGTCCAACATACTGTATACTAACAGTCCATTCATTGTACTAAGCTGAATGTCATGAATCAATGCAGATGATTGAAACTGTCAAGAAGTTACACAAATAAAGTTGTATTTTGCGTCTTTGTTCCAAACAGTTTGCATTTATTTATTATTTATGTTTGACATAATTAACCTGTGATTAGCCAGGTGATGGCCTGGAACATGAGCACTGCACTGAGCAAGTTTAGTTTATACAGTATATGATACATCATATACAAGTCATATACAGGACTAGTTTATAGCCTCATGATGTATTACCCAGTACCACCACAGAAAATATAGACTCCATTCAGCTGTTCTGTTGAGGGTTTGATATTTAAAATTATTATTACACACTCTGTCCCGATGTGGAACAGAGCAGACCTGGGATAACTATAGTTTTATCTCAGCGTTAGGAAAGTAACTATATTTTTCCAGGGGAACAAACAACAATTTTAATACAGATCCCCAAAATGAATACTTTTTAAAACTATTTGAATACAGCTCTCATAAATTGACAACTTTTCAAAACTATTTGAATACAGATCTCAGAAAGTTACTACTTAAAATTTTTGAATACAGACCACAGAAAGTGACTACTTTTCTGAAACTATTGGATTGGCTGCCTTCAACTAATGGCAGGGCTGTATTTGGAACTTTTGTTTCTGATTTCAACATACTGTATGTCTAAATGTCATAATAAGAACTTGTTTACATATGATATGAATGATTCATCATCAATACCACCTCTTAAATAAACTATGCACACCAGTCAGTTGTTTTGTTGAGGTTCGATATTTCAAAAGGTTCTTTACACCCTGTCCCAATGTGGAATGTCCCAGTGTGGAACACAGTTACTGTTTTGTGGCACGCCCTGTTTCAGCAAAAATGTTGGGAAAACCGGGAACTTCCATTGATTTTGAGATACATTTTTATTATTGCTGCAGAACCATATTCCAAGTTTGAATTTCCATTTTTACAACAAATTATATTTTCATCATAAATCCCACACAGCTGTGAGTAGCTAGGCCTACCTTTTAGAGTATGGATAGCTCTAGAACGGCTCATAATAATGTCCGAACGGAGTAAATGGAATGGCATTAAATACCTGGAAACCATGTTTGATGTATTTGATACCATTCCACAAATTCCGCCTCCAGTCATTACCACGAGCCCATTCTCCCTAATTAAGGTGCCACCAACCTCCTGTGATGTATAGAGTAGGCTAGGGGAACTACTTGTGCTAAAGCTGAGTAAATATAGCCAATATCTCACACAAGTCACTCATAGATAGCAGCTTTATTTGCATATTATACTGTATAAAAGGAGAAGAAGAAAGAGGGGAAAGTGAAGTAAACAGCAGCTCAACACACAACTAAAGGAAATACAACCAGGTGATCAACTACTCCACAATCTATAGCTCCTAATAACGTTGTCTCATGATATTGTGCTACTGGGGTTGTGAAATGGTTGGTTTCAGAATGTTTCTGCACATTTAAAATAAATCAGAGGTAGACCTACAGTTTGTAGACCTTCAGTACATGTTGTAATTGTGGAACATAGCATAATCCCACCATATTAAGGGAGTCTTTGATTAATCATTATTTTCTTTGTTGGAACGACAGATCTAAAGACTCCTGAAGAAAGACAGAGGAAAGATGAAAGCTGTATGTTTTTCTCTCCTTCTCCTGCTGCTGGCATGTAGCTTTGGTGAGTCTGCCCAACAAGGTCTTATTTTAGCATATCAAATAAAGTAAAATGTTATTGGTCACGTACACATATTTAGCAGATGTTATTGCGGGTGTAGCGAAATGTTTGTTTTTCCTAGCTCCAACAGTGCAGTAGTATCTAAAAATTCACAACAATACACACAAATCTAAAAGTAAAAGAATGGAATTAAGAAATATATAAATATTAGGATGAGCAATGTCGGAGTGGCATTGACCAAAATACAGTAGGATACAGTATACACATATGAAATGAGTAAAACAGTATGTAAACATTATTAAAGTGACTAGTGTTCCATTATTAAAGTGACCAGTGATTCCATGTCTACAAAAAAAAATGTAAATGTACAGTGCCTTGCAAAACTATTCATCCCCCTTGGCGTTTTTCCTATTTTGTTGCATTACAACCTGTAACTTAAATGGATTTTTATTTGGATTTCATGTACTGGACATACACAAAATAGTCAAAATTGGTGAAGTGAAATTTAAAAAATTACTTGTTTCTAAAAAATAAATAACGGAAAAGTGGTGCATGCATATGTATTCACCCCTTTTGCTATGAAGCCCCTAAATAAGATCTGGTGCAACCAATTACCTTCAGAAGTCTCATAATTAGTAAAATAAAGTCCACCTGTGTGCAATCTAAGTGTCACATGATCTCAGTATATATACACCTGTTCTGAAAGGCCCCATTGTCTGCAACACTACTAAGCAAGCGGCACCACCAAGCAAGCGGCACCATGAAGACCAAGGAGCTCTCCAAACCGGTCAGGGACAAAGTTGTGGAGAAGTACAGATCAGGGTTGGGTTATAAAAAAATATCAGAAACTTTGAACATCCCACGGAGCACCATTAAATCCATTATAAAAAAATTGAAAGAATATGGCACCACAACAAACCTGCCAAGAGAGGGCCGGCACCAAAACTCACGGAATAGGCAAGGAGGGCATTAATCAGAGGCAACAAAGAGACCAAAGATAACCCTGAAAGAGCTGCATTACCACTACTATAATGTATTTCAAAACCATACATACTTTAAAACAAGCTAGCAAACACACCATATTTTCTTCAGGATATGTAATTTTCAGTGATCCCTGTTAGCCTAAAGAGTTTATTTACTAGATAGAACTACAGCGAGCTATCAGTAGGTCTGAATACAAACCTATTCTACGACCACAAAATAATTTCAAAGAGCTGTCATCACTAGATGCACCATCATATTTCTCTCTCCAAATTATAGCTTAAAACTTTCTAATCATTATATAATCATTCAACTAAAATCAAACTTAATTCACAGTGAAAGTTTTACAAATGTAAATCGTGCATTTATTTATCTGAAACCCACAGCATGAATGATTCAGAGTTGCTTTACTTTCCTAAGTGTTGATGATGATCCTGCTTTTTATCCCCATCTTCTGACAGAAGATCACTTTGTCTTTGTTCTTTTAGTTTTCACACGCAACAACTGTAGTTTAGACATGTTTGTGATTTAGCTGCCCAACAATCTAAAGTAATTTGGTTGATATAGTAGTCTATCAAAGTAATCAAACCAATAATTTTACTACAGTGCCTTCAGAAAGTATTCCCTTGAATTATTCCACATTTTGTTGTGTTACTGCCAAAATATTATTTTTTTCTCACCCATCTACACACAATACACCATAATGACAAAGTGAAAACATATTTTTAGAAAATAACACATGTATTGAGAATGAATACAGAAATATCTAATTGACATAAGTATTCAAACCGCTGAGTCAATACATGTTAGAATCATCTTTGGCAGCGATTACAGCTGTGAGTCTTTCTGGGTAAGTCTCTAAGAGCTTTGGACACCTGGACTGTACAATATTTGCACATTATTCTTTTAAAAAATCTTCAAGCTCTGTCATGTTGGTTGTTGATCATTGCTAGACAGCCATTTTCAAGTCTTGCCATACATTTTTAAGCCAATTTAAGGCCTTTAACTAGGCCACTCAGGAACATTCAATGTTGTCTTGGTAAGCAACTCCAGTGTATATTTGGCCTTGTGTTTTAGTTTATTGTCCTGCTGAAAGGTGAATTTGTCTCCCAGGGTCTGTTGGAAAGCAAACTGAACCAGGGTTTCCTCTAGGATTTTGCCTGTGCTTAGCTCTATTCCGTTTATTTTTATGCTTAAAAACTCCCCAGTCCTTGCCGAAGACAAGCATACCTATAACATGATGCATCCACCACCATGCTTGAAAATATAAAGAGTGGTACTCAGTGATGTGTTGTATTGGATTTGCCCCAAACATAATGCTTTGTATTCAGGACATAAAGTTAATTTCTTTGCCACATTTTTTGCTGTTTTAATTTAGTGCCTTATTGCAAACAGGATGCATGTTTTGGAATATTTTTATTCTGTACAGGCTTCTATCTTTTCACTGTTAATTGTTGTGTTACTGTCACGATCGTTATAATTAGCGGACCAAGGCGCAGCGTGATAGGCGTACATCTTTTAATTAGTACTTTCCACCAACAACAAAACGATACGTGAAGTCAAAAGGTTCACCAACACAAACCTATACAGAACAAGATCCCACAAATAACAGGTGCCAACAGGCTGCCTAAGTATGATTCCCAATCAGAGACAACAAGCAACAGCTGCCTCTGATTGGGAACCACCCCAGCCAACATAGAAACACATGAACTAGAACATGAACATAGAACAAACAACATAGACACTACACACCCTGGCTCAACTTTCAAGAGTCCCCAGAGCCAGGGCGTGACAGTACCCCCCCCCCAAAGGCGCGGACTGTGACCGCGCCAACCAAACACAAGAGGGTAGGGGCCGGGTGGGCATTCCGCCTTGGAGGCGGATCTGGCTCCGGGCGTGACCACCACTCTCTCTCTACCCCCCCCCCCGTAGCGCCCCTGGTCTGGTCCCGCTGGCCAGAGCTGGACTGGACATCGGTGGAGCGGATTGCTCTGGCTCTGGTGTGGAGCAGCTGACCGGTGCCGGACCAGGCACCGGTGGAACAGGCAACACCGTGCCCGGACTGACGCGCGCACCACTGGCTTGGTGCGGGGAGCAGGAAGCGGCCGACCGGTGGCTGACGCGCACCACTGGCTTGGTGCGGGAGCAGGAACGGGCCGGACCGGGCTGGCGGCGCGCACCACTGGCTTGGTCGCGGGAGCAGGAACGAGGCTGGACCGGGCTGACGGCGCGCACCACTGGCTTGGTGCGGAGCAGGAACGGGCCGACCGGGCTGGCGACGACGCACCATTGGCTTAGTGCGGGGAGCAGGAACGGGCCGACCGCACTGGGAACACGCACCACTAACTTAGTGCGGGGGAGCAGGAACGGGTTGGCCGCATGGGAACACGCACCACTAACTTAGTGCGGGGAGCAGAAACGGGTTGGGCCGTGCTGGGAACACGCACCACTAACTTAGTGCGGGAGCAGGAACGGGTTGGGCTGTACTGGGAACACGCACCACTAACTTAGTGCGGGGAGCAGGGACGGGTTGGGCCGTACTGGGAACACGCACCACTAACTTAGTGCGGGAGCAGGAACGGGCCGGGCGACTGGGAACACGCACCACTGGCTTAATGCGAGGAGCAGGAACGGTCGGGCCGTACTGGGGAACACGCACCACTAATTTAGTGCGGGAGCAGGAACGGGCCGGCCGACTGGGAACACGCACCACTAACTTAGTACGGGGAGCAGGAACGGGTTGGGCCGTACTGGGAACACGCACCACTGGCCTTGTGCGGGAAGCAGGAACGGGTCGGGCCGTACTGGGAACACGCACCACTGGCCTTGTGCGGAGATCAGGAACGGGTCGGGCCGTACTGGGAACACGCACCACTTTCTTACTGCGGGGATCAGGAACGGGCCGGACCGGACTGGTGACACACACCACTTGCTTGGTGCGAGGAGCGGGACTGGGTTTCCTCATAAACCTCCGCTCCCTCTGCTGCCTAACCAGTTCCTCTCACCGTGCCTCTACACTCTCCTTCTCCCTTATCGCCTCCAGTAGCTCCTCCCTCTGACCAACTAACTCCTGCTCCCTCATGACCAATAGCCCCCGTAACCTGGTGGCCTCTTCTCCTAATCCGCCGATACGTCCTGTAGCTGCCTCCAGCATCCCCGTCATCCATGCCGTGTGCCCCCCCCAAAATGTTTTATTGGGGTTGCCTCTCGCCTGTCCGACGACGGCACGGTTGGCGCCGTACCTCCTCTCTCGCCAGGGCTTTAACTTTTGCCCATGGCCCTTTGCCCGCGAACATGTCCTCCCAAGACCACCATTCGCCCACCTGGGACATCGCCAACTTCTCCAGTTCCTTTCCCGGTGTTTGCTCCTGAACACGCTGCTTGGTCCTGTTTTGGTGGGATCTTCTGTCACGATCGTTATAATTAGGGGACCAAGGCGCAGTGTGATAGGCGTACATCTTTTAATTAGTACTTTCCACCAACAACAAAACAACAAAACGATACGTGAAGTCAAAAGGTTCACCCACACAAACCCATACAGAACAAGATCCCACAAATAACAGGTGCCAACAGGCTGCCTAAGTATGGTTCCCAATCAGAGACAACAAGCAACAGCTGCCGCTGATTGGGAACCACCCCGGCCAACATAGAAACACATGAACTAGAACATGAACATAGAACAAACAAGATAGACACTACACACCCTGGCTCAACTTTCAAGAGTCCCCAGAGCCAGGGCGTGACAGTTACAGTCATTGGACTCCCACCAATTAAACTTAATGTACAATTACGATCTAGATTAATTTATTTATTTGACAGGGACAATGCCAAATAAACACATGTACCAGATTAAAGCTAGATTGGTTATTCTCCATTCTCTCATTTTTCAATGAATAACCAGATTCACTCCAATACAACAGAGATGAAGCTGTTCTTCTGTTTTTCCAGGAGAGGGCCTGAGATGCAACCGTTGTATTGGCATTGGCTGCAGTAACACAGTGGAGACCTGCCGTATTGACCATGACACCTGTGGCACGGTCATATTCAAGCCCCCACTCCGTGCGTATCTATTATCCTCTTCACTAGGCAGTATACCCTGAGTTTCATCTGTATATATCCCTTCACTAGGCACTTTACTATGTGTGTAACCCTAGGATCAATAACCAATCGGTAAAACACCAAATATCGGATCCTTTTGATTGACATCTAAGGAAAACATTTGCTTGAGCCAATCAAGAAAATGTGCTGGTTTGTGTCTTCTGTATCTGGTGTTTTACCCTATGTCTCGCTTCTCTCTCTCCACAGCTATCTCATATTTCAAGAGATGCATGAAGATGTCAGAATGCATGTTGCTGGGAAGCAACAAGGACATTGATGCCTATTGCTGCACCTCCAACCAATGCAACTGAGAGACACATCCTCTGTCTAACATACTGTATACTATACAGTCCATTAATTGTACTAAGCTGAATATCACTAATCAATCCACATGACTGAAACTGTCAAGAAGTTACACAAATAAAGTTGTATGTTTGCATTTATATATTATTTATGTTTGACATTTAAGTTTGACATTATTATTATTATTATTACATAATTAACATGAGATTAGCCAGGTGATGGCCTGGAACATGAGCACTGCACTGAGCAACCACAGAAAATACAGACTCCATTCAGCTGTTCTGTTGATGGTTTGATATCTTAAAGATTGTCATTACACACTCTGTCCCGATGAGGAATGTTCCAATGTGGAACAGAGCAGACCTGGGATAACTATAGTAAATATAACCAGGTCAGAGATTCTGTTTGAGTTGTAGCCTACCTGCAACTACTTCACTATTTATTGCTCATAACAACACACTATAACAAAGCTAATAAATCGCTACGAGAACAAACACAAACACTAAAATGCTTAAAAAGTGGTAAAATGTCACAAATATTTGTCTTCTTTGCTACTTGGGTTTCACCATGTCTATCATTATACACAAGCCTCCATGTAAAGCACCAGGACAGGACCAACTGTATATGTTAGTCACACTAAGGTGACTTTGACATCTTTTCTATAGTTGAAACGACAGCTCAAAAGACATGTTAAGAGAAGGAAAGATGAAAGTGGTGTGTGTTTCTCTCCTTCTCCTGCTGCTGGCTTAAGCTATGGTGAGTCTGCCCAAAAAGAGTACTCTAGGTCTTACTAGGTTTGATAACCTGTCTCACTGAATACTTGCCTGGTTATTAACCATCATTTTTTCACCATTGTGTAACGTGGAGAGTTCAGTCAGGTTTAACCAAGCTACTAAACAAATCATTTCACCACTGTTTAACGTGGAGCGATCAGTCAGGTTTAACCAAGCTACTAAACTACACCAGAGATAATGCTGGTCTACTGTATTTCCAGAGAGGGCCTAAGGTGCAACAAATGTCTTGACAGTGGCTGTAGAGACCATAGCTGCGACACAGTGATGACCTGCCAAAGCGAGGAAAAGGCCTGCGCAAGAATCACGTTCAAACACCCACTTCATAGGCAGCTCCCTCCTTCACTTGGCCTTCTTTACCTTGTGCTTCATCTGTGCGACCTACCAAGGTTAAATGATCAGTAAAACACACACATTTTGGAGTAGGAGTGCTGATCTAGGATCAGTTTAGCCTTTTAGATCATCATTAATACGATTGTATGGACACGGAGGACCTATTCCTAGATCAGAACTCTGAAATGCTTTATAAATACAGGCCCAGGTTATGTCTCTTCTGTATCTGGTATGTTCAACCCTCTCTCCATAGCTCCCTCAACATTCAAGAAATGCATGCAGATGTCAGAATGCCGGATGTTTGGAGACGAGAGTGAGAACATTCATGTCTGGTGCTGTTTCTCTGACCTATGCAACTGAGACATAACCCTCGACTACCATAGATTATAGAATTTGGTGTGATGTCTGGCACTGCAAGAGTACCACATATGTAGTCCATTTACCATCTATTACTGTTGTTGTGAAGCAGTTACAAAATACAAGTTGCTTCGTTCCCCGACAGTTTGCATTTGTTTATTGATGTCAGCTTTAACTTGAAAGCATGATTCAGTTTGATAAAATAGATGGGCCTATACAGATATCATGTGACTCTTTAGCATGTGATTGGTCAGGTAAGTTGATGGCATAAAACATGAGCACTGAGCAGCACTATTTGCCTCTACCCAAGGCTTGAGCTGCTCTGCCGTTACTATAGTGACCAAGTGGGAAAGAATCCAGGTGGCATTCCTAGAACACTTCCCATGGCAGCCTGCCGAGTCACAATTCCCAGAACACAACACCATCTTTATCAGGAACTTCAACGATAACGTTGTATTTATGTAACAGTGAAAATACGGTCTATATGAGGACAGCGCTGTGTTTAGACTAGAGTCACACATATACCTGTGAAGCACCAGAACTCAGGTGAGATTATTACATTCTGTAAGTGACATTTACATAACCATTCTAAAATACCTTGTAATGGAAATATCCCTGACTGTCCTGTGTTTGGTGAAGCATTGTAGATGAGAGTCGTGGCTATATCTTTCCTTCTGATGAGTTCTATTTGTGGTATGTAAGTGAATAGAATGTTCCGGAAATAACTTCAAAACAACACTGAAACTCTTCCACTCTGTGTTCATGATAATAACATGCTGTATAGTGTTTGTGAACTGAATTAACAACCTAATTGATTCAGTGAATATACAATATAGTGATATATAAGAACACAATATTAAAGTTTTACAAAACATTATAATAATTAAAACTGAGTTTGTGGTACTGTATTGTCTAGGTGTAGGAGAGGCCCTCCAGTGTTAGCGGTGTCTCCCAGACACTCCTAATGAAGACGTGTGTGGAGATGTGCTGACAGGGCCATGGCACCTGGCCCCTCTCCGTGAGCGAAATACGGGGTTACACTAACTCTAGTCTTACATTGCCACACTTCCAAGTCTCAGTTATCACTTGGTTATTGGAATGAACTATTTCAGAACAAAGGTGAGAAAGCCACAAATCATGGTTCCACTCACTCTAATTCCTCATCTTCCCCAATATCTCATCATCTACTACATTAAGATCAGTGAAATCTTGTTTTTATATTGTTTGTGTATGTTTGTTGATGTTGTGATTGCATCCGTTTTGTGTCCCACGTCCACCTCTCTCCTTGTGTCATATTTCCGAGGATGCATCAGCAGCAAGGAGTGTGAACATCTCCAGGGCATCGAGGGAGGACTCCTCCACACCTACTGCTGCAAATATGATCTCTGTAACCACTAAAGGGACAGTGCATTTAAAATGTCTTCTCTAGTCTTCCATAAATTATATCACATGCAGCCTAAAAATAAAATAAATACATATCTGCATGTTTATACAGTTTGTTGATCTTTTTTAGGTTATAGTCTTAGGTTACAGATCTTTTTTAGGTTGCAGTTTCACACTTCAACTCAATTACAACATGATTTCAGGGCCGATTTGTCAACAATGAAAAATAACTGATACATAATTCTTCCACTAGATGTCAACAGAGCTCCTACTTACAGCATAGTCCAATAAAATGAGAGTTTATGGTTTAGCTGGGCACAGCATAAAGATCACTCCATAGTGACAGACATATATTATTAATACGCTGAATGAAACTACATTTATCAGTTTCCTACAATACACTATGATCATGCATTTGAGATTAATAAAACCTAAATGTATTAATAATTCAAACTCTATACAGATAATGATTATTTGAATGTGTCCCAAATGGCACCCTATTCCCTATATAGTTCACTACTCTGACCAGGGCCCATAAGGTGAAACGTAGTGCACTATGTAGGGCATATGGTGCCATTTGGGACTCAACCCTAGTGTCAAGAGACTCTGTATAGCAGTTCTGTATTGACTAAAACACCCATGCTGAGAGACAAGCTCCGTCTGTGCAATAGTTAATTATTTAATTCATTACACTACAATAACCGATCGTTACACCTCCTAGGGAGTTGTATGCTCACGCTCCACATGTGATTGTTGTTTTCTAAAGACTAACACAGTCGAGGGAATATTTGTATTTGTAAACAAAGGTTGCCAGCAGAAATCCCCCCACTCACACACTCACGCAGGCACGCACACACGCATGCACGCACACACACACACACACACACACACACACACACACACACAATCACACACACACACAAACACACACACATACAAACGTTGATGGCTGACGTAGGCAGCTCGTATCACATCCATTCCTCTCTTCCCACATAGACACAGGGGTTCCCTGACCCTTGTTTTATGACCCATACTGTAGGGGACACCCCATTGGCAGAGGCTTCCCCCAGTCAGGAAAGTAAACCACCAGGGTTGTGGAAAATACCATTTAGCAGCCTGCAGGAGACTACAGGACCCCACACCAACTAGCTACTTCCTCCACCACATGCTTGCAAGGATCCCCCCTCTGTACACACGCATGCATATAAGTACACATTCTTGAACCATTTTTTAAAAGGAGCAGGGGGTATTCCTCCTCCGGAAAGTTGCAGTGTGGTTGGACCACCAGGTGAACACAATGTACATGCGTAATTGATTGAGTAACTCTGGCATTACCTGAGATATAGCCTTAGAGCTTAAAGTGGCAATCCGCAGTTGAAACAATAACAAAGTGGTTACCCCACCTCTGTTTTGGTAAAAATGCAGAGCTCTTGATGCAAGGACAGAAAAAATATAGTTTTAAGCATATTTTGAGTGTTTATTTACATTTACAATGTTTATACACATTGAAGTAGAACAAGCTTATATTTGGGGTTCTGATGGGGTACGAAAATTTAACTAAGCTCATGAGGCATTTATAAGTTATATTCTTATTTTATAAGGCCAAAAATGGATGTAGCATTTGCGGATTGCCCCTTTAAGATATAGTCACACACTGTCACTCAGCGTTGCATGACCAAGGACTTAATAGGGGTCCCATGCAATTTCTACTAAATACATGATTACATTTAAACATGCAGTTGCGGTCCAAATGACAGAAGACAGGGACTGAGTTACCAAACACTTCATCATTCACTCTCCGCAGTCTCACTCGGTGTAAACTAAAGCTACTGTAAATGGACAGATTGAACCTGACTCTGCTTCTGAACTGCAGCCAGTGTCAGAAACACTCCTCACCTGTAGACTAATTATAACACTGTTGTTAAAAGACAGCACAGCTGCTGTGATTCCACACAGCTCAGCACCACTCATTAAAAGCTAACATAGAAGAGGTATGGGCCAGTCATTATCACCCCAGGAGGCTACCGCACCAAGCAGAGACTATTTTTCAATGAGCATGAGCGAAAAATACCAACTACGTGAGGATTTCTTCAATATTTCCTACACGTCATATTCTCTCCTTTCCGTGGGCAAGAAAACAGTGCCAAAACGTGGAGAGATACTTTGTGAGATATGGTAGTGGTTAGTTTTTATAGTTTTTGCCCATAAAAATGTTGTTCTCTGCTACCGGTGAAAATGGTGGGGTTCCCTGGAAGCTGTGTGACTTCCCGCCCCCCCAGATAGGTTTCCATGAGGCAACAAACTGTTCTACTAAATAACTATTACACTAAGAAGCTTGTTAGTCAGGTAAGTTTCAATGCATGAACGAATGAATGGATTAATTAATTAATTAATTAATTAAAATTAAGGGATGAATCCCAAATAAGACACAATGAATATGTAGAAAATGATTTTTCAGTACAGTCAATGATAACATTTAAGAGATTCTGAAGTGATTGTTGCAGTTCTATGTTTTTTTTTGTCTCCATTAAAAGTATTGGGCAAGACCATAAACAGGTGTAGTGAGTTGCAGGTGAACAGGAGTGCTGAGGGGTGGTTTCTGTAGATTTTGTTTATGTGTTATTACCCTTTATCAAAATGCATTCTTCATTTGAAGCAGGACATTATCATTCAAGATAAAGATACTACTAGACCTGATTTTAACTCCTGAGTGGCGCAGTGGTCTAAGGCTGCAGTGCTAACTGTCCCACTAGAGATCCTGGTTCGAATCCAGGCTCTGTCGCAGCCGGCCGCGACCGGGAGACTCATGGGCGGCGCACAATTGGCCCAGCGTCGTCCAGGGTAGGGGAGGGAATGGCCAGCAGGGATGTAGCTCAGTTGATAGAGCATGGCGTTTGCAACGCCAGGGTTGTGGGTTCGTTTCCCAGGGGGGGCCAGTATAAAAAATATATATATATATATTTATGTATTCACTAACTGTAAGTCGCTCTGGATAAGAGCGTCTGCTAAATGACTAAAATGTAAATGTTTTATAATGTGAGGTAGATTAGCCCTTACATTTAGATTGTAATTTTGGAGGTTATTTTGGCAATGATAACTTAAACAATTTCAGCAATTAAACAATTAGATGGCATCAGTCCAAACTTATCACACACATCATACCTGAGATAATTAGCTGTTTATCGTAGATTTCTTCCATTGGCAGACTGAGCTCAGATCCTGGCTCCTCCCTTCGACATAGAAGTTTCATCAGTTTCCCGGGCTGCATCCACAAACTGTCATAAACCTGTCCTGTCGCTAAGAGGGGAAGCACGTAAGAGAAAAGGCCTAGACAATGTTATTATCCAAAAATAGAGGTGTATTTGCGAGTCTTTGTTTGTGGAGTATCTTATTCTTGAGTGTCAATGCGAAGACGAAGAAGAAAGACGAGACCCAGTCGATGAACGACATCTACCGAGGGAGATGCGCTTCTAGGTGCCTCAGCTTGCACAGCACTCGCATAGCGACCCTCTCCAAACAATCTCAGGTTGAGGTAAGGCCAAAACAAGCGCGCGAGCATGCTACTGTCTTCATGGAATAAAATGAAAGTTGGATCAAACGCAGGCAATCCGATTTGTTCTACTGCATTATATAATATTCCCTTTACTTTTTATGTGTAAATGAATTAATATACAATAATGTGCTTGAAATAGACCATTGCATTAATGATGAGGACATGTTTGTTTTTCTTGTTTTTCTAATTTTGTTGATTATTATCTGATAACTGATGTTTTGTTTTTGGCCTCACAATAACTACTTTAGATTTGGTATGTGTGCAAACTAGACAATATTTGGAGACAATTCAGTATCATGTTCTGACAGAGGAAACTGACTAGACACTGTACTCCTCATTAGAATGTTCTCTTTACCATGTCCCATTTTTAAAATCTGACTCTGCATTGAGAAGTGGAGCAACCTACTGGCTGATGGAGAAGGGGGGAGAGAGAGAGGCTTGTTATCCTAATTACGTCCATACCAAGCCCTTCACTACCCCTCCAGTCCCAAGCCTATGACACTGTAACTGAGCCAACCAGTTCACATGATCAAGTTCATGTCCTCGTCCTCCTTGGATGACATACAGTACATGGAGATAACTAATCCTTAGCAGTGAACATGCCCAGTTACCCACTATTCAGCCTCAGGATTTGGAAGGATGGCCCCGCGAGAATACCCACTAGTATACTCCCACATAGTAGTCCTATATAGTTTACTGAATGAATTGATCCATAGGGAATATGGAATGGTAAACTAGTGAGACACATAGCTATGGTTTATTATCACGGGTCTGGAACTGCACTGACATCACATCATTAGCCACACTGTCATGCACTCGTGACCTCTCTAAGGGTCAGGATGTGACCTTTAACCTGTTTAATCACTACTTCCCACAGATCATGTAGCAGGGTCGATTTTAGATTGCAGGGGCAGTCCAGCTATTCTCTCTGTGGTGGAATTCCTGTCATAGATCAAATCTATCCATTGTAGGAGTGGGTAGGATACTATGTAATGTCAGCCTATATAATGGCAAATGATCATTGCCAGACTTGGGTATACCTACGCTTCAGCTATACGTTTTCACCTTTTTGGCACATGTGCATCAATTCGACACAGTAATGGACATGAAGCATATTGTTTGAAAGGTCTCTGTTGGCAATGTGCTGGAAGCAGCCATGGAATTACATCTTGGTACAGATTTGATGGAAACTTTTTAATATGACAATCTACTCCAGACAGTGAATTAAAATGATGTTAATGTCACCATCAGTCTGGGTTGTAGTTGTTGGACAGGACCATTAGTCTGCTTTGAGGTGGTTAAAACTTAGGCCTGCATCCCAAATGACACCCATTCCCTATGTAGTGCACTACTTTTTACCAGGGCCCATAGGGCTCTGGTCAAAGGTAGTGCACTATATAAGGAATAGGGTGCCATTTGGGACGTAGCCTTGCCCTTGATTTCCAGTCTTTCACATTTGATATTTCTGAAACAATTGTCTGACTTGTGAGATTAGTTCTGACTTGCGTCAGAGGTTATATTGTGCTCCATTCATTTAGTCAGTGACATAACAAAAATGCCCTTATCTGTCCTGACTTTCATGTCCCTTGGGCTGCCATAGTAGCCTTCATAACATGGGTATGACTCATTGGCTGAGTCCCAAATGGTACTCTATTCCCTTCCTAGTGCGCTACTTTTGACCAGAGCCCTATAGGCCCTGTTCAAAGGTAGTGCACTATAATAGGAATATGATGCAGACATTCATTGACCTGATAATGACAGAGAGGTCAGGTGACTATCTGTCTTTAGCCTGGCCGGCACTGGATACAGTGGTCTTTTCTGCCCACAACCACCCCTCCCAGACCCTTGTGCCTGCACTGGACAGAGGAAGGCCAGGGTGCCTTTGACTGGCCTGCGCGATCTTCTCAGACGTTAGCTCACTTAAGATCACTTTCACTTTAGGTCACTTTCTTTACCACTCCAAAAGCTGTGTTGCTAACATTAATTGGTAAAAAGCGTGTTTGTACACTTTGGACTTTTGTTACATTGTAGTTAAGATAATAGTTAAGACTTTTTTCCACTGCACTACATGTTTTGTGTTATGTAATTATACTTCATAATAGAAACTGAAATACTGACTGTCCTCTTCTCTCCCTAGTAATTATACTACTGACTGTCATCTACTCTCCCTAGTAGTTATACTACTGACTGTCCTCTACTCTCCCTAGTAATTATACTACTGACTGTCCTCTACTCTCCCTAGTAATTATACTACTGACTGTCCTCTACTCTCCCTAGTAATTATACTACTGACTGTCCTCTACCCTCTACTCTCCCTAGTAATTATACTACTGACTGTCCTCTACTCTCTTCTCTCACTAGTAATTATACTACTGACTGTCCTCTACTCTCTTCTCTCACTAGTAATTATACTACTGACTATCCTCTACTCTCCCTAGTAATTATACTACTGACTGTCCTCTATTCTCCCTAGTAATTATACTACTGACAGTCCTCTACGCTCTACTCTCCCTAGTAATTATACTACTGACTGTCCTCTACTCTCCCTAGTAGTTATACTACTGACTGTCCTCTACTCTCTACTCTCCCTAGTAATTATACTACTGACTGTCCTCTACTCTCCCTAGTAATTATACTACTGACTATCCTCTACTCTCCCTAGTAATTATACTACTGACTGTCCTCTACTCTCCCTAGTAATTATACTACTGACTGTCCTCTACGCTCTACTCTCCCTAGTAGTTATACTACTGACTGTCCTCTACTCTCCCTAGTAGTTATACTACTGACTGTCCTCTACTCTCTACTCTCCCTAATAATTATACTACTGACTGTCCTCTACTCTCCCTAGTAATTCTACTACTGACTGTCCTCTACTCTCCCTAGTAATTATACTACTGACTGTCCTCTCTTCTCTCACTAGTAATTATACTACTGACTGTCCTCTACTCTCTTCTCTCACTAGTAATTATACTACTGACTATCCTCTACACTCCCTAGTAATTATACTACTGACTGTCCTCTACTCTCCCTAGTAATTATACTACTGACTGTCCTCTACGCTCTACTCTCCCTAGTAATTATACTACTGACTGTCCTCTACTCTCCCTAGTAGTTATACTACTGACTGTCCTCTACTCTCTACTCTCCCTAGTAATTATACTACTGACTGTCCTCTACTCTCCCTAGTAATTATACTACTGACTGTCCTCTACTCTCCCTAGTAATTATACTACTGACTGTCCTCTACTCTCCCTAGTAATTATACTCACTGACTGTCTTCTACTCTCTTCTCTCACTAGTAATTATACTACTGACTGTCATCTACTCTCTCACTAGTAATTATACTACTGACTATCCTCTACTCTCCCTAGTAATTATACTACTGACTGTCCTCTACTCTCCTAGTAATTATACTACTGACTGTCCTCTACTCTCCCTAGTAATTATACTACTGACTGTCCTCTACTCTCTACTCTCCCTAGTAATTATACTACTGACTGTCCTCTACTCTCCCTAGTAATTATACTACTGACTGTCCTCTACTCTCTATTCTCCCTAGTAATTATACTACTGACTGTCCTCTACTCTATTCTCCCTAGTAATTATACTACCGACTGTCCTCTACTCTCCCTAGTAATTATACTACTGACTGTCCTCTACTCTCCCTAGTAATTATACTACTGACTGTCCTCTACTCTCCCTAGTAATTATACTACTGACTGTCCTCTACTCTCCCTAGTAATTATACTACTGACTGTCCTCTACTCTCTACTCTCCCTAGTAATTATACTACTGACTGTCCTCTACTCTCTATTCTCCCTAGTAATTATTCTACTGACTGTCCTCTACTCTCCCTAGTAATTATACTACTGACTGTCCTCTACTCTCTTCTCTCACTAGTAATTATACTACTCTGACTGTCCTCTACTCTCTTCTCACTAGTAATTATACTACTGACTATCCTCTACTCTCCCAGTAATTATACTACTGACTGTCCTCTACTCTCCCTAGTAATTATACCACTGACTGTCCTCTACTCTCTTCTCTCACTAGTAATTATACTACTGACTGTCCCCTACGCTCTACTCTCCCTAGTAATTATACTACTGACTGTCCTCTACTTCCCTAGTAGTTATACTACTGACTGTCCTCTACTCTCTACTCTCCCTAGTAATTATACTACTGACTGTCCTCTACTCTCCCTAGTAAGTATACTACTGACTGTCCTCTACTCTCCCTAGTAATTATTCTACTGACTGTCCTCTACTCTCTACTCTCCCTAGTAGTTATACTACTGACTGTCCTCTACCTCCCTAGTAATTATACTACTGACTGTCCTCTACTCTCTACCTCCCTAGTAATTATACTACTGACTGTCCTCTACTCTCCCTAGTAATTATACTACTGACTGTCCTCTACTCTCCCTAGTAATTATTCTACTGACTGTCCTCTACTCTCTACTCTCCCTAGTAATTATACTACTGACTGTTCTCTACTCTCCCTAGTAATTATACTACTGACTGTCCTTTACTCTCCCTAGTAATTATACTACTGACTGTCCTCTACTCTCACTAGTAATTATACTACTGACTGTCCTCTACTCTCCCTAGTAATTATTCTACTGACTGTCCTCTACTCTCTACTCTCCCTAGTAATTGTACTACTGACTGTCCTCTACTCTCCCTAGTAATTATTCTACTGACTGTCCTCTACTCTCCCTAGTAATTATACTACTGACTGTCCTCTACTCTCCCTAGTAATTATTCTACTGACTGTCCTCTACTCTCTACTCTCCCTAGTAATTGTACTACTGACTGTCCTCTACTCTCCCTAGTAATTATTCTACTGACTGTCCTCTACTCTCTACTCTCCCTAGTAATTGTACTACTGACTGTCCTCTACTCTCCCTAGTAATTATTCTACTGACTGTCCTCTACTCTCCCTAGTAATTATACTACTGACTGTCCTCTACTCTCCCTAGTAATTATTCTACTGACTGTCCTCTACTCTCTACTCTCCCTAGTAATTATACTACTGACTGTCCTCTACTCTCCCTAGTAATTATACTACTGACTGTCCTCCTACTCTCCCTAGTAATTATACTACTGACTGTCCTCTACTCTCCCTAGTAATTATACTACTGACTGTCCTCTACTCTCCCTAGTAATTATTCTATTGACTGTCCTACTCTCTACTCTCCCTAGTAATTATACTATTGACTGTTCTCTACTCTCCCTAGTAATTATACTACTGACTGTCCTCTACTCTCTATTCTCCCTAGTAATTATACTACCGACTGTCCTCTACTCTCCCTAGTAATTATACTACCGACTGTCCTCTACTCTCCCTAGTAATTATACTACTGACTGTCCTCTACTCTCCCTAGTAATTATACTACTGACTGTCCTCTACTCTCTTCCCTCCCTACAGAACAATGGATCCCTGGGCTGGTGTCAAAATCATAAGCAGTGTGCCAAGGTAACGTACTGATGTTTACATGCATACCTATTACCTAACATGATAGAAATCACACAAACGGAATAATCTATTTTCAGACAGGAAAATCTTTCAGGGAAAGTCAGCAGCTGAACAAATAGCATGATAAATCATTGCCTTAGTCTTAGTCGTAGTGGTTCCTACCCAGTACTCTATGTACCATTCAATACCATATATCACTAGATCAGCTAATATACTGCAGCTAGCTATGTACTGTACCTCTGTAGATCATAGAGCCTAAATAATATACAATCACAAAGTATAGCGACGGGTGCTTTAGATGGATGCTTGGCTGTTAAGCTCTTAGTCTCTCCACTTCTTATTCTGCATATCCTTCTCTGGAAGTCAGAATTGTCTTTAGGTAAAGAGCTGCACTCATTTTTGGTAATGAGCACAGTAACATTCTCTAACAGCCCTTCAGTATAGTATCCCCACAGTGTACAGAAGTGAAGCTGACATGTTGCCTTTGTGATTATTCCCGCTTCAGTATACTGTAGTATACAAAAATAGAATGGTTGCACAGTTGTCATATCTCATGACGCAAACAGCAGTCAAATACCATCATGAACAATATTATCTCATGTTTTTGATAAACGGAATTATGTTTTTTCAATAACACGTTCACACTCGTAGCTATTTATTCTGAAGCCACATTCCTAATTAGTTTGGAATTGTCTTTGTGACTGTATTGTTACTTTGTTTACTACAGTATAATACTCTGGCTAGTTGTGTGTTTGTGTCACCATATGGGAGATGAGCACAACCACACGTCTCTCTCTGTGACAGACAGACACACCCCAGGGTAGGCTTGCAGCAGAAACACAGTCAGCCAGGCGCTGACCTCTCTTGGTGGGTCCATGAAAACATTTGGCCAACTGCTCAGCAGATTTCTCCAGAACTCCAGAGAGCGTTTTCACTCAAACTTTAAACCAGGTCAATCCTTGTAGCATGATAGCATCCTCTACACTAGGTCCATGTATTATAGCCTGGAACCAAAACGGATATGCTATGTTTTTAATGGTGAAACTGAGCATATCAGTTTGGATACCAGGCTACAGAGAATAAGATGTCAGCGCTTTCCTTGTTTTCTTGAAGAGTGATAATGCTATTTTATTCTCGTTAAGAAAGAACACAGCCAATTAGAATCCTCTTCGTTGTAGAATGTTCATTACACGGCAGCTAATTGCCAAATTAGAGGCTCTGAAGTGGAGATGAAGAATACATTTATTCTAACTAAGGAGATCTTAATGTCTCTGCAGTCTCACTTTAAAAGTAAACTTGCTTTGCTTTCAGTGCAGTTATGTGTCACCAATGGTTTGGTATATCACTACAACTCAACATTAGATTTTATAGGCTGCCCAAGGATTTCAGTCTGATTTAAGGTGTTCCGGAAATGTCACTACCTACTATGTAAGCTGTAGTTCCAGCTCATCCACAAAATTAGAAGTCAGACCTCATGTTTTGCAATATTTGATTACAGGAGATTATTTGTTTCGCTGCATAAGCCATCGCATGTCTGCACAAGCAAGTGGCTCATTTGGTTATTGCTTGCAGCAGTGTTTACGGCCACACTGAAAGTCCACCCACAACTTATCGGAGACAAAAACAGTGCTGCCATTTTAAAGCCCCCAATGATTACATCCAGTAGAGCCTGATAATGTTTGGTCACAATTGTCAGATCATCCTGTACTTTGCCCATGCATACTCAGCCTCATGTTGTCTCTATGGACCTCCCTGGTAATGATGAGTGACTGTTAATCCGCCTGTCACTATCTCCTCGAGGCAGCCAGTCAATTAAGGCTACTATAGATGATTACCATAGTCTGTTAAAATAGAGTCCGGTCACATCTTCATTTAAAGGCTTAGCAGGGGATGACAGGATCGCTTCAGTGCCTCATTTAGAGAGCCGTGGATGGTCATAATTGCCATGCTATTACACTGGGACTGCTCTGTCAGCCTCTCAGCTCTGCTGATATGAATGCTTAGTTGAAGTCATTATTTTTATCACCTCACGACAAGCCAAGGCCCCTTCAGATTGGCGTTTAGGCAGCACTTTGGGAGTCATTAGTGTACTAACTAACACTTACTGGTCTAGCAGTTGGGATGATGTGCCCTAAGGACAAAAAATAGGCTGAAATGGCACCCCATTCCATATATAGTGCACTACTTTTGACCAGAGCCCTATGCAGGCAATAGTGCTATTTTTAACACGGCACATTAATGCATCTTCTTCCTTCCACCAACAGACATGACCGTATGATATAATAAACAGTATTAGACTACAGAGAGGTGGAGAACTGCATGCGCTTGTCCTCTTGAGAAAGACTCTGGAACCCCCTCAAAGCCTGTTCAATTTGTAGAAACAGGAAGGGAGAGACAAAGGCAGGGTCTCATCTGGGCATGGTATCAAACACTGTTGTGTGCTACAGTATAGACAGAGTTGCATCCCAAATGGCACCTTTTTTCCCTATTTAGTGCATTTATTTTGACCAGGGCCCATGGCGCTGGTCAAAAGTAGTGCACTATATTAGAGAATAGCGTACCATTTGGGGACGAGGCTCAGTCCACACCACCCAAAAAGAACAGCAGCATTATGCACGGTCAGCAGAGAAGTCACTGAGGCCATTATCTACTGACATTCACAGAGGAGACGGTTCAATCTCGTCCTACTACGTACAGAAATGGCCATGTGCACTCTGCACTTTTCATGGTTTCCCTTGTTCCTTTGTAAAACAGGGCAGGTTTTCCTGTGTTCAAAATCAAGAGTAAGCATTATCGACTTTCAAATGTCTATCAAATGTCGGCCATCGAGGGGTAATACTCCTTTGTCTTTTGCAATCAGTGGAAGAGAATCCTTAGAATGTCTAGGAATTGACAGAACACCTATCAAGAGTCCTAGAACTCTGCTTTATTTGCGATCGGTCCTAGTGGAAAGGAATGCTTGGTTTGAGTTTGAAATGGGGCGGAAAACGAGCGTAGCCGGCACGAATAAGAACGAGGAACGAGAGGTCTGAGCGTCAGTTGGGATTAGAGGAAGAATCTCCCGTTGGAGACCAGAGAAGGGAGATAAGAGATGACAGGACAAACAGGGACACTTAGTAGTACAGAATGGTACTAGGCTATGTCAGGGAGCCGAGGACCTAGACACGATGTGAGAGCTTTAGACATGCAGTACATTGTAGTATGGAGGGACTGTAGGAGAGATAAAGCGAGGACAGGGTACTACAGGAGAGTAGAGGGGTTAAGAGAGCTAGTTGAATGTTTGAGCAATGTATGAGCATGTTACTGAATGGGAAAGGGTACAACGTCAGGCTTTAGCAGTTTCAGGATTTTCCTTCCATACAAGTAGCAGTGGGCCTGGGGCGAGCTCGGCAGGGTATCCGCGTTTCCCTCACCATAAAGTAGGCACCTCAGCTGCATTTAAATGTGTGCCTCCTTCCTTCACATTATTCAGAGTTTCCGACAACTACCAACACCCTCCACCCCATTCCACCCTTCACACATTTGCTCGCACACACACACACACACACACACACACACTTGCTCATGTTTTCACAGCAGCTGAAGATAAATGTGTTTCCCAAACTCATTCAGACCAAAACGTTGCCCCAGGATAACTCCAATCTTCACTCCACGCCTTGAAAACTTTCAACAACAGATTGCATGGTTGAGGCTTTCTCTACAAGGTTGTAGGAGTGAATTGAACATGCTGTTATACTTGTGTCAAGGCATAAGTAAGTAAGAAATAATAAGCATACTGAGTTTATATACTGAACACAAATATAAACGTAACATGTAGTGTTGGTCCCATGTTTCATGAGCTGAAATAAAAGATCCCTGAAATTTTCCATACGCACAAAAAGCTTATTTCGCTAAACTTTTGTGCACACGTGTTTACATCCCTGTTAGTGAGCATTTCTCCTTTGCCAAGATAATCCATCCACCTGACAGGTGTGGCATTTCAAGAAACGGATTAAACAGCATGATAATTACAAAGGTGCACCTTGTGCTTAGGCCACTCTAAAATGTGCAGTTTTGTCACACAACACAATGCCACAGATGTCTCAAGGTTTGAGGGAGCATGTAATTGGCATGCTGGCTGCAGGAATGTCCACCAGAGTTGTTGCCAGAGAATTGAATGTTCATTTCTCTACCATAATCCACCTCCAACGTTGTTTTAGAGAATTTGGCAGTACGTCCAACTGGCGTCACAACCGCAGACAACGTGTAACCACGCTAGCCCAGGACCTCCACATCCGGCTTCTTCACCTGTGGGATCGTCTGAGACCAGCCCCCCGGACAGCTGATAAAACTGAGGAGTATTTCTGTCTGTAATAAAGCCCTTTTGTGGGAAAAACTCATTCTGATTGGCTGGGCCTGGCTCCCAAGTGGGTGGGCCTATGCCCTCCCAGGCCCACGCATGGCTGCGCCCCATGTGAAATCCATAGATTAGTGCCTAATGAATTTTAAATTGACTGATTGCCTTCTATGAACTGTAACTCAGTAAAATCGTTGAAATTGTTGCATGTTGCGTTTATATTTTTGTTCAGTATAGTTAAACCTGGATAAAGAGTGACAGCACATATCAGATGGAAATTGTTACTGTAATATGGTAACTTTCAAATTACCCCTAGAGCCACCAGCCTTACTGTACATTGCGATGCAACATTCCCCACTGCCTTTCCTCCATGGCTACCAACCACTGTGTTTCATAACAGCATGAAATTGGAAATGTGAATATTCCCCTGGGCTGTCTAGCCTGGGTTACTCATGCAGAAAGAGTGTCTCTCAGGGACAAGGACAGCAGTACAGATCTACAAGCCGCTACAGGAAGCGCATAGATAACAAACACACTGTGGAAGAGTGGTGCTCTTTGATTTTCAAACATCCTATTTATTTCCCTTATACTGATGTTTTCCAAAGTAAATGTGGGTCCAGCAGCCTGCTGTCCAGTTCTTTAGCCGTTCTCTTCTCGAGAGTCAGGAACGACGACAAGGCCACAGATGTCAGATACATACAAAGATTCATCCCAATAAACGTCAAACTGCTAAAGTTTGTGGCAGCACTTTTTGCTGTTATATTGAGGGCGATTGAGGGGAGAAGAAGTATGCAAGGGAAAGTGTTCCGTTTCAACCTTTGATGATCCTGTATAGTCTGTGTAGGACATAGAAGTGATTACTACTGTATTTTTCTGAATACCTTGGTGACACGTCTTTACTGTAATAATAACATCTCCTGTGGTGGCATGGAATGTGTGATGAGCCCTCACCTCCATCTCTGTTTCTCTCACCTTCAAAGTGCCTGGAACCATGCAAGGCCTCTTGGGACCTGAAGAGGAGCCAGTGCCGGAGCTCTGGCGGTATGATGACTTATGACAGCCTCGTACTACGTTAAGTTAGGGGGAGGAATGCACTGAGGAGAGGCTCAATGTGGTGAGGCTAAATTAGTAGAGTTCAGTTCAGATTCTCCTCCACATCATTTTGTTGTGCACAAGTAGTCAGACACAGGCATCTTTACCTCAGTGCTTCCTCAATTTCCTCACTCAGTCGAAAGTAATCAGAAACATCACTTTTTCCCACGATTTCTAACACAGTTTTGGTTCTGTTATTTTAGTAGTAAAGCATCTGTGCTTTCAACACTTCTCTCTCTCTCCCCCCAATCCCTCCACGCCAGCGCTCAATTCCCAAGAAGCACTGGGAGTGTGTGACGAGTTGTGAGTTCCTGCGCTCGGTGGTGGCAGTGAAGCAGGGGGTGACTGCCCTGCCCCGAGAAGGCCAGCGATCGCGGGCGGCGTGCGTGGAGGGATGCGAGGAGGACAGCGAGTGCCCTGCCAAGAAGAAGTGCTGTTCCAACGGCTGTGGGCATACCTGCCAACCTCCCAAGAACCTTTACAAAGGTACAGCAACCTCCAGTACACACAGTATGTTTAGGAAAATAGACAGGAAACTACAGTAGGTCCTTTTTTTGTTTGTTGATTACAACCAATATACTATCTGCAACCAATTTGCGGGCCAATTCAAAGATGAGATAAGAAACTCAAACTTTTGCTTAGATAATTCACTGATGTCAATGGAAGACATGGAATTTAGAATTAAGCGTGCAGAGTTCAGAATTAACCTAATACGCATGTGGGCGGCAGGTAGCCTAGCGGTTAAGAGCATTGGGCTAGTAACTGAACGTTTGCTGGTTCGAATCCCTGAGCCGACTAGGTGAAAAATCTGCTGATGTGCCCTTGAGCAAGGCATCTAACTAATTGCTCTGAATAAGAGCGGCTGCTAAACGACAAAAAAAATAATGATTTCATGTAACCTTTGACCTTGAAATGACCCACTTCACCTTCCAGGAGCCCCTCTGAAGCCCAGGAAGGAACTGAGTTTTGAGGAGCTGAGGTCTGGTCAGATGGAGGTGAGCTGGTCCTCCCGATTCAACGTGTCGGCCGAGCCGGTCATCTACGTGGTCCAGAGGAGGTGGAACTACGGAATCCAACCCAGTGAGGATGCTGCTACACAGTGGGAGGTGGTAGCACGGGTTAGTCAGACTTTTTGATGCTTACTTATTGATACTGTATGTAGTTGATTATAAGGGGACAAATGTATGTAATCTACTTAGAATTCAATGTGTGGCAATGTATTGATTGTTCATGAAGTTGAACAACTCTCTGTCTCTGTTTTGCTCTCTCTCCCCCCCCTCCCCCCAGACCACGGAGGTGAAAGCGCGGCTTGCTGATATCCGGGCAGGCCGGTGGTACCAGTTCAGAGTGGCAGCAGTGAACGTCCACGGACCAGAGGGTTCACCACTCCCAGTCGCCACATCCACACCAAGAAAGGTCAGGCAGAGTGTCTGTGTGTTTGTTTGTTTGTGTGTGTGAGCTGGCTGGCTTAAACACCCTGGGGGTGATATTGCACTGACTGTAATGAAGATGAATACATTGGCTTTTGGCCATTTCTGAAGTGCTGTATTGTGGCTTTTGGCCATTTCTGAAGTGCTGTATTGTGGCTTTAGCCCCTAGAGCTGTAATACCTTCCAGTCAATATATGAATAGCTTTAATAGACAGTTACTTAACCTTAATGTATTTGGCAGCTGTAATGTGCGGTGTGGGTTAGCTGTGCTGCATTTGTCAGTGAGAATGCCTCCATGATTGATTAACCTTTTACTGCAGTGGGCTAAATCAGGGTCACACAGAGTGATTCCTGGGAGTCTTAAACACATTTTGACATAGAAACACCGGATTTTCGGCGGGTTTCTGAAATAATGTTTATTAATTATGAAATTATGAAAAATATTAATAACATTCTACCCATGAGGTAACTAAGTCATTTGACTGCAGGAAAGGGCTACTGATGTCTACATCAGACCAATGACACCTGATTGATTAATAATGTATTCACCAGACCCCTCCAGTCCCCCCACCCCATCTGAGCTGAGGGTGTCCAACGTGACCTTTGGCCCCGGCGGCAGGACGGTGTCGGTCCGGCTGCACTGGTCCATCCCCTCAGACCTGGATGTCCCTGTACACCACTACAAGGTGTCCTGGAGCTGGGCCACAGGCAGCACAGGGGCCACAGCACGACCTAAGACCAAGAGGAGGAAGATGGTCAATGGGGTAAGTCATAGAGGAAGTCCCCTACACTGACATGTTGGGCCCATGGGTTAGGTCAGTCATACCCATAGAAATGGAATGACGTGGTCTAAGGGGCTTTTGCTGGTCTAGTCATTCTATTTCCATGGTCAAAGCCTTTTGGAAAAAAGGCGCTATCTAGAACCTAAGTGGAGTTCTTCGGCTGTCCCCCATAGGAGAACCCTTTGAAGAACCCTTTTGGTTCCAGGTAGAACCCTTTTGGGTTCCACGTGGGACCCTTTGAACAGAAGGTTCTATGTGGAACCAAAAAGGGTTCTATCTGGAACCAAAAAGGGTTATCCTATGGGGACAGCCATATAACCCTTTTTTCTAAGAGTGTACCTACCCTGACATGTAGGCACTCATTAATATGGGACATTCCCCTGGGACAATGTACAGTGGAAGCCTGTTGTTTCAGAGCCAGTTTCTTTCCTCAAGCCACAACAAATGTAATGGAAGGATACACAATGGGAGTGTGGGTGGCTTTGATGACATAAACCCTCCAATCTGATGGTGCTTAGTGCTTACACACCAAACCAAGCAATTGTATAGTTGTCGCTCTGGCAAATTAATCACAGATTGATGCTATTAAATAGCCAAAATCTGCATTATCTTATGAGCTCACGTCTGTTTTGGAAAATGACATTTTCCCGGCAAGTTATTACTGTGGTTATTGGACCTACTTTGTACCTTTTTTGTTGTGTGGATATAGAGGATACAGAACGGTCTTTCTGACCCTATAACCCCTCTGTCCTGTATATGTATCCAGGGGCAGAGAGGGATGTGGAGCTGGAGAGTCTGCAGAGCTAACAGGAGTTACAGTGTGGAGCTACAGGCCGTGTCCTACTGGGGACAGAACCCACTGAAAAGTCCAAAGGCCACCCTGCACTTCACCACACGACCCAGTACGTCAACAACAGTCAAAGCTTATCAACTGTCATTTGTTAAGGAAAATAGTTGATAATTAGGCTCGCCATATTCTGGAAACGTTCTCAAAGTTCTCAGGTTTTTTCCAGAAATCCGGTTGGAGGATTTTACAGAATATTTACCCAGTATATCAAGGTTGGATGCGTGATATGTTTGCATCTGATATAACACGCTTTCTTCCCATTTTCATTGTTGCACAATCAGGGAGGAGCAGACGTCTGGCGCGCGCCCGGTCCCCGTCCCCGGGGGCTTTATCCCTGATGTGTTGGATGTGGGCACCCCCTTCTACCAGGATGGCCAGCTGCAGGTCCGGGTCTACTGGCAGAGGAGCACAGGTATGCAGGTGGAGACCCAGACACAGCCACACACACAAACATGCACACACACAGTTAATGAACGCACGCACGCATAGGCGCACACACACACACGCAAGCATGCTTGCACGCGCACACACACACACACACACACACACGTGCATTAACCCACGCATGCAACACCCACACACACACACACATTTGATTTGGCCTTTGACAAAAGCAGTGTGGCTGAGGAAATAATCCTCTAACCACCACCTCCCTATCGTAATGTAAACAGAGAGATTATCGTAAATGTACAGGATGCTTGTGGGTAATTAAACATGAAACAAAAAGGCTGCTTTGTTACAAGCTGATAAGATGCACAGATGTACATCCTGAATCCCTGTTCATGCAGGAACATGAGCACAGTAAGCTAGCATCGCTGACTCACTGGGCCACCCACAGCACCAGGGCTACCCACACGCCACACACGGCCACCCACAGCACACACACTGGGCTACCCACAGCACACACACTGGCCACAGCACACACACTGGGCTACCCACAGCACACACACTGGGCTACCCACAGCACACACACTGGGCTACCCACAGAGCCAACTGAGGAACAGCTTCTCTTACATTTGCGTCAAAGAATCTGTTCTGTCTAAACAAGTTGAGCTTTATAGAAGTGAACCATTGACTCTTATTTTGAAAGGCCAATGTGCTTTGTCACCAGTGTTATGAGACAAATCAGCAGTTGATTGATGATGAATTGATTGATACTCCTTTCCATCTCTCTCAGATCCCACTGTAGTTCGGTATCGGTCCAGTGGGTACCAGATTACTGTGGACACAACCAGACCAAAGGAGTGGACAAGATCATCACACAGGTAACCAGTTTCATTCAGCCGATTTATGGTGAAACTTCAAGTAATAGAAGGGTATCTATCTCTATTGGAGTTACAGTATAGGGTGCTCTCATCATATGTGTCCGCTGTCTTTAACCTCTTATAGGAGGGCTTTGCCAGCCTCCCTGGCCCATGCTCTTCTCCTGTAAGTACAGCGTGAACCTCCAGCCACTCGGTACTAAGGGACGTGCCCAGGCAGAAACCACCTTCTTCTTCACCCCTCCTGTGCCACCATCAGGGCCAGAGCTCCAAACACACTTCGCCTGTCCAGGGCAGGAAGGTGAGACACCACTGACCACCCAAAGATGACTTTGTCACTTTGTCATTGACCTAGTGAACCTTCAATTCACATTTCCATTGGTGTAACGCTCTATGTTTAAGATCAACTACATTGAAGTTGGACTGTGTAGAATCACTGATCTACATATCACCTTGCATCCTAAATAACTAGTAATTATGTGATCGGCTTCGAGATTCTGCGCTCGCTGCTCAAACTGATCCCCTCCATTTATTAAGTGTTTGTCCCATAGGACCCTCTCCTCTCCTCCTCCCAAGGTGCTGTCCAAGGCAGAAAACCCCTGACCGCCTCCTTCATGGCCGACAAGGGTAACATCACAGCTGTGTTTACATGGGAGGTGTCCACATCCTCCCACCCCAACAACCGCAACTCCCCACGGGTTTCCAGGTCACTGGGGCGGGAAGTGACCTCAGCCAGTCCATCAACAACCTTTCCAACAGCCTAAATCTCACAGTCCCAGATACTACCACCAGTAAGTCCCACCAGTATAAACCCGGATAGTGCTGTCCCGAGTGGGCACAGACGTCAATTCAACGTCTATTCCACGTTGGTTCAACATAATATCGTTGAAAATGACGTGGAAACAACGTTGATTCAACCAAGTGTGTGCTCAGTGGGGTGCCACCATACTGGAAACCCATATCAACTCAACGCATTAGCCCACCTTTATGCAACAAATCCTAACCACATTTTGTCTCGGTAAATCAAAACCCTGTAATAACCAACAAATGTCTAAGTAATCAATTTTCATTTTCACAAATTCCCACGATTTGTTGTGATTTAAATAAGTAGCTTCACGGAATAGTTGGTAGTGTAGTAGAGGAAGGTGATTAAAACATCCACATATAGGAAAAAATCAACCAGTTCCCCCTTTTAACAATTACGAAGCCCCTGCATTGCTGTCTTCCCTGTTCTCTCAGGAGCGTAACGTCCTGGGTAGTGTCAGGTCTGGCAGCTAGCCACCCCTCTACAGGCTGGAGATCCAGGTGATTGGAGCAGGAGGAGGTCGCCACCACCAAGACCTTTTACACTCCCAACCACCTCGTCAGTCCTGCAGCACAGTAAGATGCTGATTTGATTATCTTTCTCTTTTCAGATGCTAAAAAGAGATTTACAATGGTAACTTTCAAGGAATGTATGAATTTTACCAGATGACATCTAAAGTGGTTTTTTGGGTACTGCCGATTATCATAAGGTGTCTGTAATTATCTCTGGCCCTCGCTGGCGCTTATCAATAAAATAGATTACACAAAAAATCCAATATGATGATAAAAAAATAAATAATAGAATGACAAAGCTGTAAAACATTATCCTAAATATAAACCAATTTAGTGAATTAAATATGTGTTTTAATACTGAGGATTTCAGCATGAAAAGATCCTTTATATATTTTTTACACACTTATTTATTTGACTATATCAATATGTCTTTGTTGTAAATGTTTTGGGTACAGACTGGTTGCAGTGAAAAAAGACAATAGTTGGAAGAGTAACAGAGTTAATTGAAAATAAGGCCATTTTTGCATTAATTAGGCTATTTCCTCTTGAACCATATGGTCTATCCACTAGAAACTCATGGACAATATGGACACAGACATAACAAATGTATACTTTATATATGAATAAATAAATACATTGTATTTAAGTATAAATGACCCAAATTACCATGGATTGCAATAGATTACCTGTTAATTACCATTATTACTGAATAATCTGGTAAATTACCAGTAGGTTTGCAACCCTAACTCTGACCTTATCATTGACCTGCTTGGCCTATCTCAATGTGACCATTCAGGACCCAGACTCAGGAATCATCACCAGCTCCAGCCCACCATAGAGAGGCACTGAGAGATCAGCTGACCAGAACTAACCTCCCAGACTCAGGACACTGGAGAACAGCCACCAACAGAAGGAAGGGTCCTCCTTCAGACATTACTCAGTCATGTCTCTACTGTTGTATGTGCACCCTACCAAACAAAGAAATTGCTAACAAGTAGCCCACCGATAAACAGTTCACCCAACCCTTCAATGAGGAAATGCTTCTGAATTTTGCATTTGGATATGAGTCTATATACAGTAGATAAAGATTCCTTAGAGACCTTGGCTTTGCATGTAAAATCCTAGTGTTTCCGGCATGAAATTATTTGTATTACAATCTCCTTCTCTCCGACAAATAGACAATGACTTGTCACTGTTAAATCATTACTTTTTTCAATATAAAAGTGATATTATTTTACGTTTTAATAGGCTGAAGATGTAATATTGTGTCCCAACTCTCATGTACTGTAAATGCTGTACATATAGTTTGTCTATAATTTATTTGTCTACAGTGGTTTATTTGTATGTATTACTGTACACAGTTGTCTTTGTGTTACATTTGACTGTGTATGTTCTTTCCAGATCACCCTTTTGTAAACTGACATACCCTGTATATAGATGTTTTAAGTAAAAGTAAATTCCATGTCAAAAAGCGTCCTGTCTGTGCATATTTTATCATGTATGGTTCAAAAGTCCATAGTTATAAACCAGAGAAAATGGACGACCATTGTGTTTCTATTTACATTATATTTTGTTTGGTGTGCAAACAAAAGGGTAGCTAGTAAAACACAGGTCTCCTGGGGACATGTGGAAATACAAACACACCACCAGGCAACGCAGTCTGTCAGTGTTCTATACCCATGGTGCATGGCGTCACACTTATTCCCATTCAACCCAACCAACTGGGTCTCTGTATTTCTGCCTGTCTAACTACAGTATGTGTGCACATGCATCTGAATATGACTCTGCTATGGTCTCTCTATCTCTCTATATATATATATATTTTATGTCTTTGGGTTCCTTTAACTTTTTCTTTTATGGAGGATCTTTTTAGTCTCATTTATTATATGAAAATGCCTTTGAAACAGAAATGCCTTTATGCACAAATATTGATATAATAACCATCATTTGGAAGCTTAAACTTGAGTCACACAATGACATGGTGTGTGGTCCTCCCACTACAACACAGGAAACCTGGCAGTTTAAATGAGGCTACAGATGAAATAAGTTATGATGAACTTCACAGGGTGGTGAAAGTGCATGGTATGAGCTTGATGCTCCTTTCCAATAAATGGTGAGGGTCATATTCTGGTGACATGATGATCGATGCTTGACAGCTGTTTTGACAAATAAAAACATTCTCACTCTTATCCATAATTAATGTATCTGCGAGTTGTTGGCTAGAGTTCACATGCCAAGACCAGAGGATAGGCACATTTACTATTTAATGCAACAGATTTTGTGACAGAACTATCGGTAGAGTTGAAATGCGATGGAAACACATTGAACATTAGATTTCTATTCTGTACATGAAAACTTAAGTGTGTGTGCACTACGTCATCACGCACTAATTATTATCTGCAACAAGTCAGTTTCTGATGGAAATAACTTGTGGGAAAATGCAGATTTGAGAATATTCATGAAAATCTTTTGCCAAATTGGATGGAAACCTAGCTTATGACAGGTAACGGTTGTAAAACACTTTGTATGAACAGTAAACGCTGAATGCTCTAGTATACACTGTACTGGGAGTCCTGAAAGGCCTTGCTGCGAACATTCCAGCTCCATCTTGGTTCAAGAGAATGGTCCCTCATGTTTATGACCTTCCCTAGGGAGGGAGAGAGAGAGAGAGAGAAAGGAGGTAGACAGAGGGAGAGAGCGAGGAGGATGGAGGAAAAAGAGAACATATGGGATATATATCAAAGAGTTTAGAAGGCATGTTAAAATATAAAAATATATTTCACATATTTCTTTGACTCTTTAGCACCTAGCAACACACTTCAATATCCTAGCTACTAACTAACTTCAAAATACATATTTTCAGGCGTTATGACCTTCCTCACCTGATGATGAAGGAACTACAGATGGAAAGTAGCTATTAGCTAAATCTGGTTGAAACACATCATTTCTCAGTGCTCTGAGACTTATGTTTTTGTTGTGCATTGTCCCTGCTAAACCATTGTAATAAATACAAAATAAATGATACCTCCACCTTTGTCCAATGTTTTTACTACCATGAAATGAATGTGTAACCTCATTTGGAATTTTCATATTCAGAATATGAACAAATCTTTCATTATCATTCTACAAGGATCTCCTCCTAACTGAGAAATAGTCCATCATTATATGTCAAGCTTAAAGCCCAACGGCTCTGTTAGTAATGTGTTAAGGGAGGCTGTTTTCCAAAACATATAAATCTTGTGTGGTTTAGAAGAATTTATGCAAACCAACTCCCCTAAGAGTCGACTTAAAGCGGGTCTTTATGTTTTTTTAAACGACCCAGTGTGAAATGTATGTTTCAGTGAGTCAGAATGATCTGACACCACATTGAGCTGTGGGGTTATGTAGGCTTGCAAAGAGAGGGTTTATTACTGGAAAACTTTCAATGTTTACCAGCAAAGTACCAGAATTTTGGTAACTTTCAAGGATTTTATATAATTTATCACAAGACATCTAGTAGCCCTTTTGGGTACTTCAGATTATCACAGGTGTCTGTAATTATCTCCGACCCTCTGTGTGGCCTCAGCACATGTAAAATATATAAAATAATCAAATAAGATGATTAAAAAAATAAAAAAGATATATATATATATATAATGACTACGCTGTAAATATTATCCTAAATATAAACCATCAACTTAGTGAATATCATTGCTGTCAGTGGAGGCTCCTCAGAGGAGGAAGGGGAGGACCATCCTCCTCAGTGAATTTCAGAAATACAAACATAGTGAAACATTAAAAAAAGTTCTCATTTTTAGATAACACTATACTAAATATATTAATGTCACCAAATAATTGATTAAAACACACTGTTTTGCAATGAAGGTCTACGGTCCCCCAACAGCACTCTATAGGGTAGCGACCATGGTGTAGCTGGAGGACAGCTAGTTCCATCCTCCTCTGGGTACATTAACTTCAATACAAAACCTAGGAGGCTTGTGGTTCTCACCCCCTTTCCATAGACTTGCACAGTAATCATGACAACTTCTGGAAGATGTCCTCCAACCTATCAGAGCTCTTGCAGCATGAACTGCTGATATAATTAGCTGTCTATGGCCAATGTAATGGCAGAGGGGAGAGCAAGAGAGATGAGGCAGAAACATAGATGGAGAGATGGAGAAAGAGAGGAGGAAGGAAGGAAGGAAGGAAGGAAGGAAGGAAGGAAGGAAGGAAGGAAGGAAGGAAGGAAGGAAGGAAGGAAGAGAAAAACATATGGGATGTATATGAAAGTTTAGACAGCATGGTTAAAAATATTAAAATATTTTTCACATATTTCTTTAACTCTTCTAGCACTAGTTACTTCCAAAATCATTCTTTATCATTCTACAAAGTCATCTTTCGTGACTGAGAAATATCCAATATCATATTTCTTTTTTATATATTCATGTTATACTGATAACTGCCAAAATAATGAACACTTGAGTAAATGAGGTATACAAATCATATAGAAAGCAGGTGCTTCCTTGACAGTGATTATAGTTCCTGGATTAACTAAGCAATTAACATGCCATCATGCTTAGTCATTATTAAAAATGATGGGCAGGCCATTATTTTTTAGTGTGTAGGTACCATGTCTATTCCCCCCATGGGATGGCAATGCCCCCATCCACAGGGCACGAAAGTGGTAACTAAATGGTTTGATGAACATGAAAACGATGTAAACCATATACCATGGTCGTCTCAGTCACCAGATCTCAACCCAATTGAACACTTATGGGTGATTCTGGAGTGGCACCTTAGACAGCGTTTTCCAACCCATCAACAAAACACCAAATTATGGAATTTTGCGTGGAAGAATAGTGTCGCATCCCTCATAGAGTTCCAGACACTTGTAGAATATATGCCAAGGTGCAGTGAAGCTGTTCTGGCTTGTGGTGGCTTTCAACGCTCTATTAAGACACTTTGTTGGTGTTTCCTTTATTTGGGCAGTTACCTGTATATTAACGTGTTAGCACGGAGGCTGTTTTCCCAAACACAAACCTTGTGTGGTTTAGAGGATTTTTTCAAACCAACACTCCTCAGAGTGGCAACTTCAAAGCAGCTATTGCATGTTTTTTAAATGACCCATGTGAAATGTATGTTGAAATGAGTCAGAATGATCTGACACCTCACTGAGCTGTGGGGTTAGGATTGGCTGAGAGCAGCATGGTGCCCGGAGAGGAATGCTTTATGTTCCCGTTATGTTTGTCACAGAGAGGCATTCATTCCCTTTCATTATTAAAAATGGCTCTTTGAGAGAATGCAACATCTGTTAGGGACTCGCTAGGCCTGTAGTGTGAGAGGAGGATGGAGGCTGCCTCTCTCCTCCCTTGTTCAGGACATCAGCATGGTCCTCTACCATTGGATCTGTTATCTGGTTGTGATAACATTACATTACATTAACATAACACAACATAGCCCTAACATAAGGCTTTACAAAGGAATTTATTGTGGCACGATACAGTTGACAACATGCATACAGTATACTTACTGTAGTATTTCTATTGGTTTTTTTCCTATCCAATACACTATACACTAGAACCTTTCTTGTAACTACACATCATATGTGTACAATATTGATGGCAAAACACATGTAGACAGCAAGAATGCTATCCCGAGTGGATTGTGAGTGAGTGAGTGCCTTGCTTGTTGAGTAGTGAGCGGGCACAATGTACAAGGACAAGCATTACTAGCAGATTGAATTAGGAACGCTCCTGTTTATTCTAATGTAAAAGTCCTTGAAATGGAAGTGTAATTTCCAATGTAATCTAATATGATGTGCTCCTGGATTGTAAAGGGGGGACCTTTCTCTCCGTCTCTCCCTTTCTCTCTCTCCCGTCTCTCCCTTTCTCTTTCTGTTTCTCTCCCCCTCTCTCTCCAACCCCCCCTTCTCTCTCGCTCTTTCCTCTTTCTTGCTCTCTCCCTCTCTCTTAGGGGACACGCATGATCTGTTGTGATGCATGCACAATATTGAGATGCTGGAAATTCTAATCCAGAGACACAGCCTGTCAGTAAGGCGGACAGTCCAGGGTCCAGACTGACTGAGCATCTCCCTCTAATAAAAGCAGAGATGATACTCTGGGTTATCTCAAGGAGGTGCTTATGGATGAGAAATGCATTGTGTGTAATTTATGGGATGGTTTATGGCTCATTGTTTTTAAACTCAGCAATAGGGCAACAATGATTTATTGTACATGCAGGAGCAGCACTTTGTTATAGTACTGGTGTGCACCACTCACTACATAACGTTATACGATTTAAACGATTTTCTATGATCAAATTTTTACAAGCTCACCATGGTAACTGCATTTTTTACCTGTAGAATGAATAGTAGCTTGAAGAAGTTTATGTACCGTTTTATTATGGAATTGTCACGTTCGTTCATGAACGGGTCAGACCAAGGCGCAGCTTGATATCGCATACATGTTTATTTGACTTATAAACACAACGACAAAACAAGAAATGAAATGTGGGGGTCCAAGGTACACAAACAACATACCTAACACGGAACAAGATCCCACAACCCACTAGTGCCAATAAGGCTGCTTACTAATATGGTCCCCAATCAGAGACAACGAGCGACAGCTGCCTCTGATTGGGAAACCACCGCGGCCAACATAGATCTAGACGTACTAGATCTAAACCTGTGAAAAATACAACATAGAACATCACAACGCAAGAAGTCACACCCTGACTCAACAAATAAGAGTCCCCAGAGTCAGGGCGTGACAGTACCCCCCGAAGAAAGTGCGGACTCCCGACCGCACAACCTTTACTTAACAGGGTAGGGGCCGGGTGGGCATTCCGCCTCGGGAGGCGGATCGGGCTCCCGGGACGCCTGACCACCACCTATTCTCCGCCTCCCTGTTGCGCCCACTGGTCTGGTCTGGACCTCCGCGCGCTGCTTCCCCTCTCCTTCCTCCCATTATACTCCGAAGCCCTGTCTGGACCTGGTGTGGGAGACCCCGAACTGGAGAGGGGGCTGACGTCTGGGTCTGGACTGGAGCCACGACCGAGCGGCTGGACCGGGCACCGGTGGAAAGCGAAACTGCTCAGGCTCCGGACTGGAGCTGCTGACTGGTGCCGGACCAGGCACCGTGGAAGCGAACTACTCTGGCTCAGTGAGCCGCTGACCGAGCTGGACTGACCCCGGTGGAGTGGACTGCTCTGGCTCCCGAAGTGGAGCAGCGGACCGAGCTGGATCTAGGCACCGTGGAACGGACTTCTCTGGCTCCGTACTGGAGCAGTTTACCGGAGCTGGATCAGGCACTGGTGGAACGGGCACGTGGTCGTGCCGGACTGGACACACTTTCACCACTGGTCTGGTGCGAGCAGGCACGGGCCGAACCGGACTAGGAACATGCACCACTGGCTTGTTACGAGGAGCAGAAACAGGCGGGCCGGGCTGACGACGCGCACCACTGGCTTGGTGCGAGGGGCAGGAACAGGCCGGGCCGGGCTGGCGCGACATGCGCAACACTGGCTTGGTGCGAGGGGGCAGGAACAGGCCGGGCCAGGCTAACGACGCCACCACCACATGGCTTGGTGCGAGGGACAGGAACAGGCCGGACCGGCCTGCGGCTACACGCACCACTGGCTTGGTGCGAGGGCAGGAACAGGCCGGGCCGGGCTGGCGACGCGCACCACTGCCTTGGTGCGAGGAGCAGGAACGGCCGGACCTCAGAAGGTGGACTGGAGGGTCTGGAGCGGAGAGCTGTTGCACAACCCCGTCCTGGCTGGCTACCCACTTTCGCACTACACGTGCGGGGCGCTGGCACAGGACGCACTGGCTGTGCACGCGTACTGGCGACAGCTCGTAGAACCGGCGCAGGATATGCGGGACCGAGGAGGCGTACTTTGGAGACCAGGCGTTGAGCCGGCACACCCCGTCCTGGCTGGATGCCCATCTTCGCAGGCACGTGCGTGGTGCTAGCACAGGACGTACAGGACTGTGCCGGCTTACACTGGCGACACAGTACGTAGCTCTAGCATAACACGGAGCCTGCCCAGTCACACGCCTCGGCGCGTGAGTCTCTCGGGAGTTCTTGGGGCTGTCTCCTCGGGCCTTCCTCCTCGACCGGCGCTCCTCTGTGTTGCCATTGCTCCTCTCCCTGCCTGGGCATCTCACCTTCGCCCATGGCCCTTTCCCCGCAAATATCTCCTCCCACCTGACCACCATTTGCCCACCTGTGACATGGCGCGCCTCGCTCTTCCTGGGCCACGCGTTTGCTTGGTCCTCGTTTGGTGTGGGATCTTCTGTCACGTTCGTTCATTGAACGGGTCAGACCAAGGTGCAGCGGTGATATGCATACATGTTTATTTGACTTATACACTAACGACAAAACAAGAAAACGAAATGTGAAGTCAAGGTACACAAACAACATACCTAACACGGAACAAGATCCCCAACCCACTAGTGCCAATAGGCTCCCTTTCAAGTTTGAGGTCCCCAATCAGAGACAACGAGCGACAGCTGCCTCTGATTGGGAACCACACCGACCAACATAGATCTGGGACGTTACTAGATCTAAACCTAGAAAATACAACATAGAACATCACAACGAATAGAAAGTCACTCCTGACTCAACAAATAAGAGTCCCAGAGTCAGGCGTGACAGGAATATGTATGCGGTTAGGAACTACAGGGCAATGGCAACACCCTGTATAACAGTGGTGGGTGTTGGAGATGCTGTGCTGTCTGTAAACCCTGGCTGGGTTGATTAAGTGGGCTGGGAGTAAAATACTTCACCTTCATTCTTCACTGGACCTACAAGACAATGAAACAGCAGACTTCACCTCGAGGCATTTTCTGTCTCCCATTGTTTTGAAACGCTGTGTTGAAGGTGATCAACTCATTCAACTCACCTGACTGACAGGATTTTCTTATTTTCGAACAATGAGCACTGCGATTAGCCAAAAGAGAGAGAACGAGAGAGATTAATTACTTCAGAAAGAAAGACAGAGAAAGAGAGAGAGATGGAGAGAGGGATAGAGAGGGAGAGAGAGAGAGAGAGAGATGATAAAGAGAGATTGAGAGAGAGAGAGAGAGAGAGAGAGAGAGATGGAAAGTGAGAGAGAAAGATGGAAAGTGAGAGAGAGAAAGAGACAGAGAGGGTGAGAAAGAGGGGAGAGGGGGGGGGATGGCAGCTCTGATAGGCTGATAAAGCACGCATTGACACTTAATCTAAACCAGAGGCGCTGGCAGCAGCAGTTAGAAGCAATGAGGATTCAAGGTAATACATTACAAATGGACGTTCTTCCAAAGCTGTTATGCCAAAAGCAGGGTTTAACACGTGTGTAAGAAAAGTATATGCATGCCAAAATAGAGAAAAGTAAATTGGAACAGTAGATACAATACCACACCATAGGGATGGTTCATCTTACAATGCAAGATTTCAAATAGCTAAATAATAAAATATGTATGTAGAAGTATGTAGATACTCTGCACGATTAAACCTAGCCTTGAGTCCCAGGCTTCATCACAAATGAGACTAGGAAGGATGGCATCGCGAGACTAGTTTAAACCACATTTCCTCATTCTCTTTGGTCTGCTATGTGTACTAAGCCAGTCATGAATGTCCTTGTGACGGTGATAGTGAGAGCTAGGTCACCACTACAGAAGTCTACTGTGCTGGGGTCCAACCATACAACCTTGGCCGCATTGATCCACATTCCTATTCACTTAGCAGCAGGCCAACAACGCTGCACATCAATGTTCTAACTGACCAACTCATTAAATATAGTATTGATTGATCGGGTCTGTTGCACATAAGGGGTATCTGAGCTCCAATTGTCACGTTTATGGAGATTAACATGTCTTTGAGTAAGTGTCAGCACAGTATGTGTAAAGCACACTCACTGTGACTGTAGAATTAGAAAGTAGAGCATAGAAATTAGAATAATTCTGTGGCTGTGAGCCTGTGACTGCATTTCTGAGGAGATGACAGGATATTTGATGTGGAAAATTAATACTCGAAAATGAAAGTGTGACCTGACTTAGGGTTTCCATCAACACGGACACGGATACTGTACCCTAACCAAGGAGGAGATGAATCAAAGAGCATGACATTCTATACTGTATTTTCCACCTTCCTCGTCAGTGAACTATTAAAAGTGTTACAGCAGATGGACTGAGAAAACATCAGCTTGAGTGTAGACGTGATATCAAAGTTCAGACACACTTGCACGCATACCGGCTCTCACCCACTCACTCACGCACGCACACACGTACACACGCACACACACTCTAACCCTCACCCCCTCACACACATCCACGATTGCGTGCGACAATTCCCCTTAGAACATCCGCAGCCTCTTTGAAAAGAGAATTTGGCGGTTTCATAATTCTGATTTGTGCTTCACGGCAGATGTCCTGCATGTGTTCTTCAGGGATCTATAACTTGTACACTTCCAACAGTAAGGAAGAGGCCTAGCAGAGGATATTCCCATTGGAAGAGCTGCTTCTAACGCTGATAGACTCAGGCTGCCTCCCAAATGACACCTCAGGCTGCCTCCCAAATGACACCCTATTCCCTATTGAGTGCACTATTTAGGGAAGAGGATGCCATTTGGGATGGAGCCTCAGAACAGTAGGTCTCCGAAGAGCTTGCAGCCTGACCCACAGATATTGATACACTTTAATATCACATAGTATTGCATGATATCTGGCCTCTCCTCTGCATTTCCATTATGCCTATCAATGTTTAGGTGCTTATAATATGGTAGGTATTGAACAAATGGTAGAGACACTTTACATGTGTAATAATCACTGAACTCTGCTTCCCATCTGATGGCATCTTCAGGGAATCATTCATTAGTTCATACAAACAAATCAGGACCTTTTACCATATTGACAATATAAAGACAAACTTGAGTCTCTGCCCTGGCCTCTATGGTCTTTGTTCACGTTCAGCGTTCACATCGATAAGAAAACAAATGGAGTTCCTTTCAAGCGTAGGGGAATAGAGTCAGAGCTGTCCTCAGTAGAGATGAATGATTAGAGCTGGGTGCCTTGTTTCTCTCCCGTCTCCTTCCTGTAATACTAATGATGTGGTTATACACATCAGATTTGTACAAGGCTTGTGATCCACTGCCAGTTACCCCATTCAACACTAGGCTACTTTCCTCTAGATTTATGTTTTACATTACAACCACTACTATGTAACCTACAGCCGCTACAGTACATACATGCTGAGAAATACTGGGAAGTTACATGTTAGCTAGAATTGACAGACTTCTATTTTGTTAATTTTTGTTTATTATAATTAATTGTAATTGTTCACTTTGTCATTGCTCAAAGCTTTGTTTTACAGTAATGATATCACTGTTGTTAGATGGTCCTAATGACAGTTAATTATGAGTTATTGATAGACAAGCACCGCTGGCTATAAGTCAGCACTGCAGGCGTGTGTGTTCATCGATTTCTACATGATGTGCTGTCAGGGATCTGAAGCCTGGCCAGCTCAGTAAAGGACAAAGTCATAGTTAGTCACAGTTATAATTAATTATGAACCTACTTACAGTAGAGCGCTGCTGTTAGTTTTAGTTCATTATGCAGTGGTCTAGTAAACATTTATATTGGTTAATCTAGGAAAGTGGCCAGCCCACAGGGTCTTTGAGACAAAGGTGGTGCATTTTGAGAATATACTATAACATGGGAACACTGTTTCAGGATTCCACAGTGTGACTAGCTGTGTCAAATAGATTGTTCCAGTTTGAGAGGAAGAACATAAATGTGTCTGCCTGCTGTCTTAGTAAAGTCCTCCATTTGTGTGAGATTGAGGTAGTTGGACTCTAGTTGTTTCAACAAAATATGATTAAGTAACTGGTTCCACAGCCTTTTGTTTTGTTTACTCAACTTTTCAGTCAAAGTGTTACCTGAACGTAACATTTTTAAATGGCCCACACTTAGCTACAACATGAGAAAACTATAGGCAAAAATTAAGTCAATTTAAAATTATGTGTTTGCTCAAATTGTCTTCTAGTCCTGTGTAGCTCAGTTGGTAGCACATGGCACTTGCAACGTGAGGGTTGTGGGTTTGATTACCATGGGGGACCAGTATGAAAATGTATGCACTCACTACTGTAAGTCGCTCTGGATAAGAGCGTCTGCTAAATTACTTCATTAAACTAGTAACTATTATTTGGGCATCTTACCTAAAAAAAGGCTGTGACACTAGTTACACAGTGCTATTAACATACAATGTTTTCAACTTACATATTTGACACAAATGATTACATGGTGTATGTTCATTTACAGTAATTTATATTCAACATGTCCTCACCTGGGATTTGAACTCGCAACCTCTTGGTTCTCAGCATTCCAAGCTTCCTGCTATGCCACCAGGTCTGTGTCAATAACAGATTTCACCTGTACTGCTACACTTTGCACTTCAAAGTAAATATCAGCTCTGTTAAAAGTACACTCAAGAAAAATATTCTATTCATCATAGTGATTAAGGAGTAACATTAAAACAGACTAATATGCCCCAGCAGAAAACTATATGACAACAATGATGAGAGAAGAGTCAGATTAACTGGAATTTACATACACATGGTGGAGTAGCAGGAAGATTGGAATGCCATGAACCAAGAGGTTATGAGTTCAAATCCCAGTTGAGAGAACATGTTAAATAATAATTACTGTATAAATGAACATGCACAATATAGTAATGTTAAAAGCGCTGTGTGTGGAACCAGTTGCACAACTTTCTGTAGTTAAGATGCTCAAATAATAATTTCTAGTTGAATGGACAAATTTAGCAAACATAATTTTAAATTGTAAAAATATTTTGCCGAAGTTTTCTCAAGTTGGTGCCACAGTGCTTTCAGAAAGTATTCACACCCCTTGGCTATTTCCACATTTTGTTGTGTTACAGCCTGATTTAAAATGTATTACATTTAGATTTTGTGTCACTGATCTAACTCAGTTGCTGGAGAGGAAGGAAACCATTCAGGGATTTCACCATGAGGCCAATGGTGATTTTAAACCAGTTTCAGAGTTAAATGGCTGTGATAGGAGACAACTGAGGATGAATCAACAACATTTTAGTTACTCCTCAATACTAACCTAAATGACAGAGTGAAAAGAAGGAAGCCTGCACAGAATAAAAATACTCCAAAACATGCATGTCTCGTGCCTAGATTGCAATATAGGCCACTAAATGTAATGCTGCTAAAGTCCTAAATATTATGGCAAATAAATTAACTTTTTGTCCTCAATACAAAGCATTATGTTTTGGGAAAATCCAACACAACACATCACTGACTAACAGTCTTCATATTTTCAAGCATGGTGGTGGCTGCATCATGTTATAGGAATGCTCGTCATCGGAAAGGAATAGGGAGTTTTTTTTAGGATACAAAATAAATGATATAGAGCTAAGAACAGGCAAAAATCCTAGAGGAAAACCTGGTTCAGTCTGCTTTCCAACAGACACTGGGAGACAAATCCACCTTTCAGCAGGACAATAACCTAAAACGCAAGGCCATCTATAACCTGGAGATGACGTTGAATGTTTTTGAGTGGCCTAGTTACAGTTTTGACTTACATCACCATGAAAATCTATAGCAAGTCTTGAAAATGGCTGTCTAGCAATTATCAACAACCAACTTGACAGAGCTTGAAGAATTTGAAAAATAATAAATGGGCAAATATTGGACTATCCAGGTTTGCAAAGCTCTTAGAGACTTACCCAGAAAGACTCACAGCGTTAGACTCACTGCCAAAGTTGATTCTAACATGTATTGACTCAGGGGGTTGAATCTTTATCTAATCAAAATATTATAATTTCATTTTCCAATAATAAATACAAAATATATAATTTTTCTTCCACTTTGACATTACAGTGTATTTTATGTAGATTGTTGACAAAAAAGACAATTAAATCCATTTTAATCCCACTTTGTAACACAACAAAATGTGGAAAAAGTCAAGGTGTAATAAATACTCAAGGAAAAAGGTGTAGATTCACGTGCAGACCACGGCAGGTGTTTATTTTGCCTTCGCAGAAGGCAGGAATCGTGGTCACAGGCAGGCAATGGTCATACACAGGTAGGCAAACAGGCAGGTGAAACAAAACTAGAACTGGCTATAACTGGTTCTCACAAACGAGCTAGGAAAAGGCTTAGTAGAGTCAAAACGAACAATACCTCACAAGGCACAAACAGAATGAACTGAACTAAATAAGGAGCTGATGAGACCAGGTGAGTAACTAACACAGGTGAAATCAATGAACAAAAATGAAAGACAGGGCTACGTTCAAGAGCACAAAGAAACAGGGCTATGTACAAGAACACAAGGTGAACTAAGAAAATAAATACAGAACCTTACACAAGGGTTGTGAATACTTTCTGGATGCACTGTAAGTTTGGGCCAACTTTTTTTTAGTTCAGGTAACACTTGGACCGAAATGTAGAGTAAACAAAAAAAAGGCTGTGGAACCAGTTACGTAATATTAATTAGTTGAAACAACTCGATTTGTGGATGTTTTTTTTATTACAGTGTGCAGGCTGTTGCGGTATTGGAGATGGAAATCAAATTACTTGTTTTCAAATGGAAGTAAGACTGGGTAATCAGTCCTCACGTTCGGTGGTTAGTTCAGGCTGTGTGTACCAAAGGTCAAATAGGGGGTGCTAATATTTGTCCTGTTTCACTGCATGTACAAGTGGGTAACCTGTATGAGTGTGAGGTTTGAACTGGAAATGTGTTTTTTTGCATATCCCAACTCCCCCTGAGACACCCTCGGAGAGTGGGGTCATGGCCAGGGATCAGCCATTATTGACCCCGACCCTGGGGCTAAGTGCCTTGCTCAAGGGCAGATCGGCAGATTTCTTTCACCTTGTCAGCTCGGGGACTCAAACTAGAAACCTTTTGGTTACTGGTCCAACGCTTTAACCGCTGCCAATCAAGGGAGTATTTTGTTTACCTTGTTGTTGAGGTACTTAATGTTAAACCACCAAACTGTTACAATGTTCAATATTTAACAGTTGCACATGCATTGTGTGTGTGTGCAGTACTGCTGGGATCCTCATGCACAAGCCTGGTCTGTGCTTCAGTGCTAATTCTGTTGAAAGTCAATCACACAGCTCTGACAAACAGCTTAAGGCCTTGTGTGTCTTTCACGCCTTCGACCTAAACCCTGCTTGTGAGCGATGAGGTTTAGCCACCCCACTGTGAAAACCACAGAACAGCCCTCAGATATTTGACTGAACAGCACAAAAAACAACTCTCCAAAATGAATGGCCTCAAATGAAACCTCGATAGTTGTTTCCTGCCCACATATCTGGCATTTTATATCTGCCCGCACCCAATCATACTTTTGGTCTTCTTGTTTTTGTGATACTTCATTCAAATGCTTTTGGTCTTTATAGGGATGTGAGTACTCATAATTCCAATTAGACTTTATAGAGAGTGTCTGATTCCAGTTCAAATACGGCATAACTGTGAACAAAATCAAACACACTAACCATCTGTTGTGGTTGCGGCATGACCAGAGGGCTGCAGACAAATGAATGCATCAAGTCAAAAGCTTTTCGCTGGCTTGAACATCAAGTGAAAAAGACCCTTTTGACTGCACTGTGAAACCACTTGAACAGTTTGTCCCTGACTTTTATTCTGATAGTCATGTACATGTAAACAGGAAGACAATTGTTTTCAGTTGCTATCCATTTAGGAAAATGTATGATAAACCCTCAAAAACATTATAGTCTTGTTATTGCTTCAGGGTCACCCAAAGGCAGACAAACGTAAGAGCATCGGATACCCAATTTATTTTGATAGTTCAAGTATGAATGCCCCAGTATGCCACAGAAGTAGGTCCAATGACTGTCAGTGGAACAGTATAGTCAGTGGAATTGCAGACAACATGAACTAAGGATCGTTGTAGAAATAAAATCAGATATAAATCATTTAATTTATTTTGTTGAAATTACTCCACCCTATTAGTTATTTCATTTTTCCTCTCCTGACACAAGGGACAATTTGAAAGAGATCTCTGCATATTGTTCCTGCTTTCTCTATTTGTGATCAAAGAGAGCGCATGAATGACAAGATCTTATGTTTTCAATATGGCAACGTGTGAGGATGCCAACAATGAGGATTCCTGCAAATGTTTCTGAGTCATGGAGGTGTACCGTAAGAGATGACCACAAACACTCTACCTCACCTCTCGGTCTGTCACCACCATGAGTGAGGGATGCCTGAGCTGTCCCTATCCAGGTGTGCTGTCAATGACCAGTATGATACAGTCTCGATGGGGTTAGAGAGAGAGAAAGAGAGACAACAGAAAGAAAGAGAGACAACAGAAAGAAAGAGAGACAACAGAGAGAGAGAGAGAGAGAGAGAGACAACAGAGAAAGAGACAGAGAAAGACAGAGAGAGAAAGACAGAGAAAACGAGAACAAGAGAGAGACGCACGACCCTAACCATACCCTGAGTCTGTTATCACCCTGGGTGGGCAGGCAGGACCCCCAGAGCCAGGAGGAGGAGAGGCCCTCAGGGGCTATGGACACTCTTACAGGTCATCTGTTGTCACTGAGAACCAGTCATGAACCATTCACATATCACATATCAAACGAAACCTGGCCCAGGCTGATAGGGGGAGGCCCTGGACCTCACAGGGTGATGAGTGAATGTGTCCCAGACCCAAAGAAATGGAGCTGCATATTGGGGGATCTTGGTGGGAGGGAATGTCTACAAGCCAAGCCACGTTATGAAGAGTTTGTCTTTGAGTATCAGTCAATCAATCACATTTATTTATAAAGCCCTTTTTACATCAGCAGATGTCACAAAGTGCTATACAAAAAACCCAGCCTAAAACCCCAAACAGCAAGCGATGAAGATGTAGAAGGGTGTTTGTCTTTGAAAGATGCTGGTGAAGCTGACAGAGCTCCATTAAAAGAGGAAGACATAAGCTGACTCAATGGCAAACACTAATAAATCACTGCATACTGTGCTGAAATTGTTTTTACACAGCTCTCATTGTAAGAGGTCTTGAACTGGAAGATCTGCTGTGCAATGCTGCTCCCTGCTGGTGACATAGCCATACCATGTTGAATATCAAAATAATATACCTTGTATCAAACTACAGTGCACAATGTGCATTTTGTAATTACCAAAAAAATTCTAATATCATCAATATTACTGTTGAACCAATAGAAATGCTTCAATCACTAATTAGCACAGCATTACATTTGACATTTTAGTCATTTAGCAGACACTCTTTTCCAGAGCGACTTCCAGTTAGTGAGTGCAGCATCAAAGTGATGTTGTAGTGACTGTTCAGGTTCATCACTCTCCTGATTTTCTGTGTTGTCAGACAGCTAGTGTATAATCAGTCTAATTACAGAAACGTTTTCTGGGCTGGAGCTCGATTCCCTGTGGTGCTGTCTTGTCACCATCAGCCCGTGATTCTGTGAATTATAGTACAATGGATACACCATAGATAGAACTTGTTTCATCTCTATGGGATGCACATTCTGTGAACAATGTACAATGGACACACATTCAGAAGAGACTCTCTCTCTCTCTCTCTCTCTCTCTCTCTCTCTCTCTCTCTCTCTCTCTCTCTCTCTCTCTCTCTCTCTCTCTCGAGAGTGAGTGTACTATTAATTCATGAGTGTGTTTGACGGGGCTGCCGCCAAAGGTGTGTGTGGATGCATGAAGAACAGAGATGATCACAGAATCCGAGGAGCTCAAACCTGGGCTCACATACAGCTACGCTTACATCTGACAATATCACACAGTGTTGGAGTTGTACTGTAGGTGCCTTACATCAACTTGAATTGGAATACCTTTCATAACCAATGGTGCGTCTTTTTGTAATGGGAGTGGACATGAACCTAGCAGTAATTGCTATAGTCTCATTGTACTGTACATGCTGGGGCCAGAGAGAAAGCCCATGTTAGAAAGAGGTCTGTCAGTGATTGTGTCTTTGAAGAGGCCTTGGATAGGAAGAACAGAACAGACGTTAATGCTTTGATACTGGCTGCCGAGCCGTGTGTTATGCTGATTGGACTGCGGGGGCCAGACAGCCAATAGGATGTGTCCTGAATGCTCATGAACACAGGTAATGGTGTGAGTCCTAAGGCAGACAATATACGGAGCGACAAACCTGTCAGGGCCTAGTTCATGTATGCATGGCATACAGAGTGATTTATGACACACCACACACATGCAGGCATTTGTACACACACACACACACACACACCTTGTAATATATACATCTAACATTGGTGGAAATGTGTTGCACTTGGATCCTTATAGGAAAAGTCGTTGAAGATGGTCCAACAACCTACACAGAAGTTTGACTTTATGGACTAAAGAACATATCTGATTCTACTCAATATCTAAGTGGGCAGGAAAATGTAGGGGTTTTACTGGGTAGTCGGTAGGACAGGCCTATTAAATGATCAGTTAAAAGTTTCAAACTTCTCATCCCATTTGCTCTGCAATATATGACTTAGACAACAGATGACAGTATGTATCCATATGAGACCAGAACTGGGAGAGAGGAGGCACAGAGACATAGTTCTCTCCTAGGAATAAGTTGCAGAAATACAGAAAAATGTACGGATAAATGGAAAATCCCTTAACAGATTTGTATTACAAACGGCTGTAAGAAATGAAAAGCTGTGTCACAAACAAACACCCTCACCATCCATGAATCAAAATCTAAGCTAGCTTTTCATAAGGGTATATATTCCAATGGAAATATCGTATTACCATTTCTTCAATTGCAAATTTCACATGGTTGAAATATTTCCATGAAAAGCAATTGATGTGTTTGTGGGATTTCACCCCACTCATCTTTTCAGTCAGTCATGTGCTTCTCCTGTGGAGTGCAGCTCAACATCAAAATACTAATCAGCTTGCAAGCATCAATACAAAAATCTCACCCTAAAGCTCTACATTTTGTCATGAGTATTTAGACTCAGGGACACTCATCTGCAACCATGCATACTAGTTAACCACTTTGCTGAGGGATTTACAGTGTTAATAATTCATATTTGATAGACAAAAACAGCACAAGTGTGAATATTCAATATTACTCATATCACAGTGTGATCAAAGAGTCTGTTCTGAGAATCAACCACATATAATTAGAATGGGAAGTAATTCTAGAAGTAATATAATTTAGAAGTCATTCTAATTCTATGGTCAATCCTCTGACCAGTGTGTGAACCAGACTTGACCTGCCATCACAGTTTCCTTTTTCGACAGTATCTAACAGATAACTGGTCAATGCCTGTAGACCAGTTCAGTTCATCCAATCACAGACAATGATAACAGCGCATCTAAGGCATTCCTATTCTATTCCTCCTATTGATGTATAACAGTCATGCCCCATTCTGCTAGAGGGGTAGAGAGGGTCAAGTCAAGAGCATCAAGAAGATACGGCTGGGAACTATGTCTTCAAGGTAGGGACAATAGCATTGGTCAGAAACTGAAAAGTGAATATTGTGATTGTAGGCCTACTCAGAGAGCCATGATGTAACCCCTGTTTGCAGTGTTCTACTGTATGCCTATGTCAGAGTAAATTACATTTACTAAAATATGAATTGTAAAGGTGCAATCTGTAATATATCACCCTGTGAATTCGTCATTTTAACTAGTGAAATAGAATTATAGATTTTTTTGAAGAATATTGTCTTACCTTATAAATATGATCCACTAGCGTGGGCTTCCTGACCTTATGTTCCTGACACAAGGGGTATCTAAACATGTTAAATAAATATTGGCAGGGATTAAGGCTGCACATTGGATTGTAGGATTGCACCATAGAGGGTTGAAATCTACAGTATTTTAGCCTTGATTTCACTAGATTTAGGCAGCACACAGGTCACCTAAAATAGTTAGATAAACCATAATCCAATGAGACTGCTTCATTCCTAGTCACATGACAGTTGATAACAAACTTACTTCCTGTTTCTAGTAGAAACATTTCGAGACATACATATCCACAAAGGTAGGATTTGAACGAATTGACAACAGCAAAGTATTCTGTCTATTCAACAGCTATCTATTTGTTGGTATTTTTGGAAATTGTTGAACGCATATTGCTTGTAGGAGCGTTCCTATTGAACTTGCAGGATAACTGTAGGCAGTAGCCACCGTGGGAGTCAATACTGGGTGTCAAAACCTCGTTCTGTATCCAAGTTGTCTTCTGAGTTGGACTGGCCTATGCTTTCTGTTATCGGTTGGTAGCCAGCTAATACTCAGGAACCTTTTTTTGACTTTTGAACAAACACATTAATGCTTAGCCAATAACCACTTTACTTCTTACATTCTTCTGCTCAGCAAGAAGAATGTAAGAGCCAATAACCCCCACACACACACACACACACACACACACACATTATCTCTCTCTCTCTCTCTCTCTCTCTCTCTCTCTCGCTCTCTCTCTCTCTTTATAATCTATCTTGACAATATAGTATTGATTGCTACAGAAGTATATGGCGAGACAGCAGGCATGTACCGTCTGCATGCCTGTTTGTGTTTGGCCTTGTAACTTAGACCCATCATGTTATTGGTTTCTGAGCAAGGTGGTGATGAAATGCAGACATGGTGAAGTTAATGGTGAAGAAACAGATAGCATGACTGCAGATTCATAGCAAGAAGCCCAAACAGATATCATATCTGTCTAAAACATAATCATTTCAAACCTTGCTTACCATTGTATACGATCACATATATCTCTCTATTATGGGTGGGAATACTTTCGAGCAGATTTCCAAAATAAAAATCACATGGAGCTGATTTGCTGGTGTTTTTTTTTACAGTCTTTTATGTCCAAATAAAATCACCCGTGGGCCAGTTGGGGGAACCCTGGCCTAAACTGTAGCTATCTATGGTTTCTCAGAAACTCTACAGACCCTCAGTAGGGCTCTAAAATTGATATTTGCCCCGTTCAAAAGTAGTACACTATATAGGGTATAGGGTGCCATTTGGGACGTATACAGTCGTGGTCAAAAGTTTTGAGAATGACACAAGTATTGGTCTTCACAAAGTAGGCTGCTTAAGTGTTATGAGATATTTTGGTCAGATGTTACTATGGTATACTGAAGTATAATTACAAGCATTCCATAAGTGTCAAAGGCTTTTATTGACAATTACATTAAGTTTATGCAAAGAGTCAATATTTGCAGTGTTGACCCTTTTTTTTCAAGACCTCTGCAATCCGCCCTGGCATGCTGTCAATTAACTTCTGGGCCACATCCTGACTGATGACAGCTCATTCTTGCATAATCAATGCTTGGAGTTTGTCAGAATTTGTGGGTTTTTGTTTGTCCACCCGCCTCTTGAGGATCGACCACAAGTTCTCAATGGGATTAAGGTCTGGGGAGTTTCCTGGCCATGGACCCAAAATGTCGATGTTTTGTTCCCCGAGCCACTTAGTTATCACTTTTGCCTTATGGCAAGGTGCTCCATCATGCTGGAAAAGGCATTGGTCGTCACCAAACTGTTCTTGGAAGGTTGGGAGAAGTTGCTCTCGGTCTTAGGGTTTGGGGGACTCAGGTGCAGAGACGGACACGCGGACAAAGAAGGGTGAATTATGATGTAGTTTTTTCAGCGTATTATGGTGAGAGACAGTTGAGCAGAGTGGAGAAGTAGCTTCAGGCCGGGGTAGGAGCTGAGTAGGGTGGAGAGCCAGTAGTCCTGAGGGCTGGATGACGAGGATACTCAGACAACACAGGTTGCGGCGTGGGAATGGCAGGCAGGCAGGCAGCAGGAACAGAACGAGATCTAATCGAAGGAGAGACAGGTTACAAACGTGGCAGAAACAACTATAATACTGAGAGAGAGTACAACTAAACTGAGATTTCTGTCACGGGGCCAAGTTACCACAGGCAGTGCAGAACGAACTGGTAGCTGGAGAGGTGTCCAGCCGGTAGATAACTGCTGGTTGATTGTTGACAATGAGAGCTGCAGCTGGATGTAACTGATCTTGTGAGATGAATGACCCCCTGACCTGATCCATTACGACTGGACTGCACAGCAGGGGGAGACAGACACATAACAACACACAGGGGAAAAAGGGAAAGGAAAACCAGCAGGAACAGTGACCAACAGTGCCGGACCGTAACAGTACCCCCCTCAACTTGGCGCCACCCGGCCACCACCCGGCTTGTCAGGAGGTGGTCCCTATGGAAGTCAGCCACCAGCTGCGGATCCAGAAGTACTCGTCGTCAGAATCCAGGACCTCTCCGACCGTATCCTCCCAGTCCGAATACAGGTACTGTCCCTCACCACGCCTCCGGACGTCCAGCAGTCTCCGCGACGTGTAGGCTGGATAGCTGGTCGTGGGTCAATATCTGCGGTGGCGGAGGATCCCACAGGCGGACACAAAGGGCTGGAGGAGACCAGCTTCGCTGGGCACGTGGAATGTAGGATGGACTCTCATGGCCTGGGGAAGCTTCAACCGAACAGCCGAAGGGTTGATGATGGAGTCGATCTCGAAAGGACCCAAATACCGGGCGACAGCTTACGGGAGTCAGTGCGCAGGGGGATGTTGCTGTGGAGGAGAGCCAGACTGTTGACCAGGCTGGAACTGGGGGACCGACTACCCTGTGCCTGTCCGCCACCCTCTTGTTTTCGCTCTGCTGTCCAGTAGAAGAGCCTCACGGGTGTCCACCCACACCTTGCGGCAGCGACTGGGTTATCCTGAACTGGCCCGGGACGGCTAACGCTCCCTTTCCTGGGAGACGGGAACAATGGCCGGTTGTAGCCCCAAAGCCACCCAAATGGTGAGAGGCCGGGTTGGCAGATGAGGTGAGGGAATTGTGGGCATAGTCCGACCCACGGGAGATGTTTGGCCCAGGTGGACCCGGGTTCGGATGTCACACAGCGTAGAGCAGCCTCCAGGTCCTGGATTGGTCTCTCTAAACCCAGCCAATATATTGGACTGGGGATGGAAACCTGATGAGAGACTGACAGTGGCACCCAGAGCCGAACAAAAACTCCTTCCCTTCTTCAGAATGAACTGTGGGCCTCTATCGGACACTACCTGTCCACAGGTATTCCATGGGGACGGAACCATGTAGGACAAAGAGGTCGGCTGTCTCACTGGCAGATGGTAATTTTGGTAATGCAACAAAATGGGCAGATTTAGAGAATCTGTCCACATGGTGAGTATGGTGTCATTACCCTCAGACATAGGAAGTCCAGTGCCCGAAGTCCAAGCCCACGTGAGACCAAGGACGACTCGGGACTGGGAGAGGCCGCAGCAGGCCCGAAGGAGCCCTGTGGGGAAGCCTTATTTTTGGGCACAGAGATGGAACAGGCCGCCATCGTACTCCCGGACGTCAGCCTCGGCGGATGGCCACCAAAAGTGCCTCTTCAGTAGCGACAGTGTCCACGGTTCATACCAGGGTGGCAGGAGAAGCGTGAGGTGTGGATCCAGTTGAGCACTATGCGCGCCGCACAGGCTGCGGGAACATAGAGAAGGTCGGGGGGCCATCGGCCGGTCCAGGTTCAACTCTTGTGCCCGATCGGACGAGGGACTCGATTTCCCCAGTGAACCGCCGCCACCAAACAGGAAAGCGGGCAGAACAGATTCAGGATTGCTGGAGTCTTCATTGTCTGTAAACTGTGAGAGAGAGCATCAGGCTTGACATTACGTGTGCCAGAGCGTATATGTTAAAATAAACTTGAACCTGCTGAAGAACAGAGCCCATCTGGCCTGGCCGGGAGTTCAGCCTCTTGAGCGACTGGATGTAGCCAGGTTCTTGTGGTCTGTCCAGACTATGAAGGGTTGCTCTGCTCCGTCTAGCCAGTGCCTCCACTCCTCCAACGCCAACTTGACAGCAAGCAACTCCCGGTTACCCACGTCGTAGTTCTTCTCAGCAGGGTCAATCTCCTGGAGAAAAAGGCCACAGGATGGAGCTTCTGGTCCGTGGGGAACGTTGTGACAGGACAGCCCCCCACCCCCGAATCAGAGGCGTCCACTTCCACAATAAACTGCAAACTAGTGTCTGGATGAATAAGAACAGGTGAGGTGGTGAACAGTTCCTTCAATGTACTCACGGCTGACTCGGCCTCAGGCGTCCACAGGAATGGCACCTTGGGGAGGTGAGCTTGGTCAGGGGGGCAACCACTGGCTGGAACCCCTGATGAAGCGGCGGTAGAAGTGGCGAAGCCCAGGAAGCGTTAGTAGCTGCTTCCGAGACGTGGGTGTGGGCCACTCCACAACCGCTCTGATCTTGTCAGGGTCTGGTGACACTTGTCCCGGCTTCGATAATAAAGCCCAAAAAGACGGACTGCGGTGGAACTCACATTTTTCTGCTTTCACATACAGTTTGTTTTCCATGAAGCGTTGGAGAACCAGACGGACGTGGAGACGTGTTCATCCTGTGACTTAGAGAATATTAGAATGTCATCCAAATAGACAAACACAAAACGGTGTAGAAAATCCCTCAACACATCGTTAACCATGGCCTGAAACACTGCTGGGGCGTTAGTGAGACCGAATGGCATGACTAGGTATTCAAAGTGTCCGAGAGGGGTATTGAACTCAGTTTTTCCATTCATCTCCCGCCTGATCCTAACGAGGTGTGCTAAGCGTTACGAGGTCGAGTTTGGTAAACACAGTGGCACCATGAAGGGGTTCAAATGCTGAGTTGATGAGAGGGCAGGGGTATGTATTTCTGACTGTGATGTTATTTAGTCCTCTGTAGTCAATGCAGGGGCGTAATGTTTTGTCCTTCTTCTCTACAAAAAAAGAACCCAGCTCCAACAGCCGGGAAGATGAGGGACCGAATGATGCCAGAGGTTGGGATTCGCCATGTAGGTTTCCATAGCTTCTCTCTCCAGGACGGGACAGATTGAAAAAGCCGACTGGACTGGCAAAGGGGGCTCCGGCAGTAACTCAATAGCGCAATCGTATGGCCTATGAGGTGGTAATGAAAGTGCCTTGGACTTACTGAATACCTCGGCCAGGTCCAGGTACTCCTCAGGGACTGAAGAGAGGTCTGGGGTTTTGACAGGGGAAGCAGGGGAGCCGACCGAGGCGGAATAGCCGACCCAAGGCAAACAGAATGGCAGTGAGTGCTCCAACTGTGTATCTTGTGGTTTGCCAATCAATATGGGGGGTTGTGAAGGCTAAGCCAAGGGAAACCGAGGATAAGGGGGGGGCCGAGGAGGAGACTACTTTAAACTGGATGGTTTCTTTGTGATTGCCGGGACAGCATGAGAGAAGCGGGGACAGTTTGGTGGGTGATGTTGGCAAACTGATGGCCGTCAATAGCGGTTACTGTTATAGGCTTAGGCAGGGGCTTAACAGGGATCTCAGCCTGAGTGACCAGGTTGACGTCGAAGAAACTATCCTCAGCACCAGAGTCGATTAGAGCAGCTAGTGGAGAGATAGATTCCTGAACTGGACTGTAGCTGGGATAACTAGACGGGGTGCTGTGGGCATTGAGTCAGGTGTAGCACTCGCAAGTATCGCCCACTTTACCTGCGAGCTTGGTCTTTTGGCCGAACCCCGGACGTTAACCAGGAAATGAGTGCGGTCCCCACATCATGCACTCACCAGCCCGCATGCGCCCGTTCCTTTTCGGCAGGGGACAGACGCAGCCGGCCCCAGCTGCATGGGCTCGTCTAGTTCCGTGGAGGGATCCGCTGAGGTGTGTGGGCGGTGTCCGAGTGGTGGTGTAGCTCGGGCTGCCCCAAGCGAGGGGCCCCGCCTGTGGTGTGGACCCGACCTGCCCCTCTCCTGTCTCCTCTCCCGTAGCCTGTTGTCTATTCGTGTAGCAGGGAAACAGAACATGAAGGTTAGCAGGCTCATCACGAACAGCTAGTTCATTCTTAATCGGGTCACTTAGACCGTTAACAAACGCTCCCTAAAGAGCTTCGTCATTCCACTTGGAATCGCTGCCGTCAAAAGTCAATGGCGTATTCAGCCACGCTACCCGTGCCCTGTCGTAGCTTCAATAGTCTCTTTGTGGCGGTCCCGGCATGGTCCGGGTGATCAAACACAACTTTCAATTGAGAGGAAAAATCGTCAAGCGACAGGCTGGCAATCTGCCGAGTGAACAAGCCGCTTCTGCCCAAATCAAAGCTTTGCCCCTCATTAACCCCAGTGCGTAATGTACCTTTGAGGATTCCGTGGAGAAAGACAGGGGCTTCTGTTGGAACACCAAGCGGCACTGGAAGCAGGAAACCACGGCATTTGTTCAGGTCCCCGGTGAAAAGGTTCGGGTGAGGTTGTAGGGGGGTTCCCGAAGGGCAGGAGCGGAAGCCGAACCTGGAGCCACTGTAGGAGGAACAAGCGGAGGAGAAACAGAGGGAGGAAGGGTAGTGAGTGTTACCAGGTTAGCTACCTGAGAGGAGATGAGATACTTGATCCAACAACTGCTGGTTGTTATCCAATAGAGTCCGGATGAGTTATTCCGTGTTGTCCCAATAGCATTCCCTATGAATGGAGGGCGCGTTGTATGCCATCACCCGTTGTTTCATGTGGCATCTCTGCTGAGTCCATGTTTGGCCAGTTCGTTCTATTAGGCTTGGGTGGGGGACTCCAGGTGCAGAGACGGACACGCGGACAAAGAGGGTGAATTATGATGTAGTTTATTCAGCGTGTTATGGTAGAGAGAAGCAGTACAGGGTGGAGTAGCTTCAGGCCGGGGTAGGAGCTGAGTAGGGTGGAGAGCCAGTAGTCCTGAGGGCTGGATGACGAGGATATCAGACAACAGAGCAGGTTGCGCGTGGGAATGGCAGGCAGGCAGGCAGCAGGAACAGACGAGATCTAATCGAAGGAGAGACAGGTTACAAACGTGGCAGAAACAACTATAATACTGAGAGAGTACAACTAAACTGAGATTTCTGTACGGGGCCAAGTTACCACAGGTAGTGTAGGAACGAACTGGCGCTGGAGAGGTGTCCAGCCGGGTAGATAACTGCTGGTTGATTGTTGACAATGAGCTGCAGCTGGATGTAACTGATCTTGTGAGAGAATGGCCACGCCCCCTGACCTAGATCCTCTGACTGACTGCACAGCAGGGGGAGAGCAGACACAAACAACACACACAGGGAAAAAGGGAAAGGAAACCAGCAGGAACAGGACCAACAGTGCCGACCGTAACACTCGGAGGATGTGTCGGTACCTTGTTTATTCATGGCTGTGTTCTTAGGCAAAATTGTGATGAGCCCACTCCCTTGGCTGAGAAGCAACCCCCACACATGAATGGTCTCAGGATGCATGACACAGGACTGATGGTAACGCTCACCTTGTCTTCTCCGGACAAGATGTTTTCGAATGCCCCAAACAATCGGAAAGGGGATTCATCAGAGAAAATGACTTTACCCCAGTCCTCAGCAGTCCCAATCCCTGTACCTTTTGCAGAATATCAGTCTGTCCCTGATGTTTTTCCTGGAGAGAAGTGGCTTCTTTGCTGCCCTTATTGACACCAGGGCATCCTCCAAAAGTCTTCGCCTCATTGTGCGTGCAGATGCACCTCACACCTGCCCGCTGCCATTCCTGAGCAAGCTCTGCACTGGTGGTGTCCCGATCCCGTCAGCTGAATCAACTTTAGGAGACGGTCCTGGCGCTTGCTGGACTTTCTTGGGCGCCCTGCCTTCTTCACAACAATTGAACCTCTCTCCTTGAAGTTCTTGATGATCCGATAAATGGTTGATTTAGGTGCAATCTTACTAGCAGCAATATCCTTGCCTGTGAAGCCCATTTTGTGCAAAGCAATGATGGCTGCACGTGTTTCCTTGCAGGTAACCATGGTTAGCCAGAGGAAGAACAATGATTTCTAACACCACCCTCCTTTTAAAGCTTGCAGTCTGTTATTCTAACTCAATCAGCATGACAGAGTGATCTCAGCCTTGTCCTCGTCAACACTCTCACCTGTGTTAACCGAGAGAATCACTGACATGATGGCAGCTGGTCCTTTTGTGGCAGGGCTGAAATGCAGTGGAAATGTTTTTTGGGGATTAAGTTCATTTTCATGGCAAAGAGGACTTTGCAATTAATTGCAATTCATCTGATCACTCTTCATGACATTCTGGAGTATATGCAAATTGCCATCATCAAAACTGAGGCAGCAGACTTTGTGAAAATTAGTATTTGTGTCATTCTCAAATCTTTTGACCCGATTGTACTTAGTAACATTGGCTCTAGCGCTCTTCAAAAATCAAAGTTTATTGGTCGAGTACACAGATTAGCAGGTGTTAAAATGTCAAATAATTAAACTGTAAGGAGAGAAAAAAGACAAGAAATCAAGAACGGCGGGACGAATCTGATTAGCAAGCCAAATAGCACTGTAGCAGTCATCAAATGCAATCTACAGTGGGGAGAACAAGTATTTGATACACTGCCGATTTTGCAGGTTTTCCTACTTCCTACTTTACCCCTACAAAGCATGTAGAGGTCTATAATTTTTATCATAGGTACACTTCAACTGTGAGAGACGGAATCTAAAACAAAAAATCCAGAAAATCACATTGTATGATTTTTAAGTAATTCATTTGCATTTTATTGCATTATCACCTACCAACCAATAAGAATCCCGGCTCTCACAGACCTGTTAGTTTTTCTTTAAGAAGCCCTCCTGTTCTCCACTCATTACCTGTATAAACTGCACCTGTTTGAACTCGTTACCTGTATAAAAGACACATGTCCACACACTCAATCAAACAGACTCCAACCTCTCCACAATGGCCAAGACCAGAGAGCTGTGTAAGGACATCAGGGATAAAATTGTAGACCTGCACAAGGCTGGGATGGGCTACAGGACAATAGGCAAGCAGCTTGGTGAGAAGGCAACAACTGTTGGCGCAATTATTAGAAAATGGAAGAAGTTCAAGATGACGGTTAATTACCCTCGGTCTGGGGTTCCATGCAAGATCTCACCTCGTGGGGCATCAATGATCATGAGGAAGGTGAGGGATCAGCCCAGAACTACACGGCAGGACCTGGTCAATGACCTGAAGAGAGCTGGGACCACAGTCTCAAAGAAAACCATTAGTAACACACTACGCCGTCATGGATTAAAATCCTGCAGCGCACGCAAGGTCCCCCTGCTCAAGCCAGCGCATGTCCAGGCCCGTCTGAAGTTTGCCAATGACCATCTGGATGATCCAGAGGAGGAATGGGAGAAGGTCGTGTGGTCTGATGAGACAAAAATAGAGCTTTTTGGTCTAAACTCCACTCGCCGTGTTTGGAGGAAGAAGAAGGATGAGTACAACCCCAAGAACACTATCCCAACCGTGAAGCATGGAGGTGGAAACATTATTCTTTGGGGATGCTTTTCTGCAAAGGGGACAGGACGACTGCACCGTATTGATGGGAGGATGGATGGGGCCATGTTCGCGAGATCTTGGCCAACAACCTCCTTCCCTCAGTAAGAGAATTGAAGATGGGTCGTGGCTGGGTCTTCCAGCATGACAACGACCCGAAACACACAGCCAGGGCAACTAAGGAGTGGCTCCGTAAGAAGCACCTCAAGGTCCTGGAGTGGCCTAGCCAGGTCTCCAGACCTGAACCCAATAGAAAATCTTTGGAGGGAGCTGAAAGTCCGTATTGCCCAGCGACAGCCCCAAAACCTGAAGGATCTGGAGAAGGTCTGTATGGAGGAGTGGGCCAAAATCCCTGCTGCAGTGTGTGCAAACCTGGTCAAGACCTACAGGAAACGTATGATCTCTGTAATTGCAAACAAAGGTTTCTGTACCAAATATTAAGTTCTGCTTTTCTGATGTATCAAATACTTATGTCATGCAATAAAATGCAAATTAATTACTTAAAAATCATACAATGTGATTTTCTGGATTTTTGTTTTAGATTCCGTCTCTCACAGTTGAAGTGTACCTATGATAAAAAATTACGGGCCTCTACATGCTTTGTAAGTAGGAAAACCTGCAAAATCGGCAGTGTATCAAATACTTGTTCTCCCCACTGTATTTATATGTACACCGGATTAACACAAGATCAACTAAGAATGATATGTACATCAGTATATATATTAGTGTAAGCTATGTCACGAATCCAGTGTGTAAATATGTGCGCTGTGTATAAACAGTGTAACTAAAATACAATGTACAGTAGTATAAATAATTATTATGATGTGCTATGTCGGGGATAAAGTATTTAAATAGACAGTGTGAACGGGAAGTGATCTGTGGTTCAGTGTGTGTGTGTGTGTGTATGTGCGTGTGTTTGTGATTATGAGGTGTGTGTGTGATTAGTGTTTGTGTGCATTCACCTGGTAGATGGCTAGTGATGGCTGATGGCCTGGTAATGAAACAGTTTTTAGTCTCTCTGTCTTAGCTTTGATGCACCTGTACAGTCTCTGTCTGTCGGATGGTAGCAAAGTGAACAGTCTGTGGCTCGGGTTGCTGAGGTCCTTAATGATTTTCTTGACCTTCCCTTTGACACCGGGTGCTGTAGATTTCCTGGAGGGCAGGCAGCGTGCCCCGGGTGATGCGTTGGACTGCCCGCATTACCCTCTGGAGAGCCATGCAGTTGAGGGCGGAGCAGTTGCCGTACCAGGCGGTGATGGAGTCTAACAAAATGCTCTCAATGTTGCATCTGTAGAAGTTTGAGGTCTTAGGGGCAATGCCGAATTTCTTCAGTAACCACGATGACGGTTTGCGAGACCATTTCAGGTCCTCAGTGATGTGCACCGAGGAACTTGAAGCTTTTGACCCTATCCAAGTATTGCCTCTGTCTCTGGTTCTCCAGTGTTACCTTGAAAATGAAGTCCCCATGGATCCCATGCTGTCTTGGTCTACTGTTGTTGTTTGACGTGTGCTGTGCCTTGAATGATGACAAAAGGCCTAATTTTGTCCTGATGATGGTCGACGACTTGGGGATTGGAGACTTGGGCTGCTATGGGAACACAACCTTGCGGTAAGTTTCAGTGATGTAAACTGCAACAGGCTTTTTATGTTCTTTCCCATGTTTCTAAGCATGTCATTCCTGCATTACATATACTTATCATTTGTAGTTGTGATTCCAAACAAAAATGTCCGTCCTCGGAAGATAATCCAAGTTTGATTCTATTCCTTCTATTCTAATTTCTAATTATTGCTGTGCTCTGTGCTCACCTTTAAAAACATGACTAAAAGGCCTCCTTCCAGATGATGAGCCCTACCGTGTTGTGTTGTTGTGTCTGCAGGACCCCCAACATCGACATGCTGGCTCAGGAGGGGTGAGGCTGCGAGCACATCGCTGCTGCCCCCCTCTGTACGCCCAGTAGGGCAGCCTTTCCTGACAGGCCGATACCCAATACGATCTGGTGAGGCGAGACATAAACAACAAATCAAATCAAATGATGTCACATGCGCCGAACGGGCGTAGACTTTACAGTGATATCGTAATACAATAGTAATAAAATATACTACAACAACAACAACAAGAGCTCAATGTATAGCCTACCTCCTGGGGTTTGACACAAAGCTTTGCCTAGTAGTATTATTTGATCACTTAACAGATCACTAACTAGTATTGATAGGCCGAACTAGTATTATGTAGCGTTAGCTATGCATTAGTAAGGCTAAGTGGAGAGAACAGCTCATAGAACATGATAAATAGCATGTTCACCACAATGCAGCAGGATGAATAGTACATCATCATTCCACTGTATGATTTTATACTTTGTTACTCTCTCCACTTTGTGATTTGATATACATTTTTGATCCTATTTTTGTCTTGAACAGGTATGGCTGGCCTTGGACAGTTAGGGGTGTATGTTATCTCTGCTGCATCTGACGGTCTTCCCAGTGAAGAAGTCACCTTTGCCAAGGTCGCCAAACGACAGGGCTACGAGACTGCTCTCATAGGTGAGCCAAAGTCCTCTCCTTTGTTTTTCTTTGATACTATGTAAAGCGTCTTTAGGTCCATGAAAAACTGTACATATAACCCATTTATTATCGTCATGAGTCTGTATCAATACTTCTCACTTTGGGAATAGGGAACACGCGTGAGCAGTGACAGTTAATTTGATTGGTTGCAGCAATGTGTCTTTTTTTTGTTTGAATGTCTTTTCAATTCTGACTGTAAAGCTATAGCTACATGATTGATTTGATTTTAATAGTATAATAGCTTTCATATTCAAATTGCCTTCTCAATGGTTGTCCAGACAACAGACTAAAGCACATTTACATTTGAGTTGACATTCAAGGTCTTGTTCTTTGATGTACAACATCCTCACAGGCTTTTCAGTAACCCAAGTTGACATATTATTAAATGTAATAATTGGCATCATCTGCCTTTTTTCTCCTCTGTTGAAAACACTTTACGTGTGGTAATTTAAGGCCGTTGTTCTTTGTAGATGCCTCAAGTTGCCAGTTTATATGGTCCATCATCTGCCCCTTCACTCCACTGTAGGAAAATGGCACCTTGGTCTTAACTGTGAGAGGAACGACGACTACTGTCACCACCCCAGTGCTCACGGCTTCGACCACTTCTACGGTATAACCCTGACCAACCTGCGTGACTGTCAGCCCGGCCACGGCTCCATCTTTACCAATGTCCAAGCACACATACCCTTCAAGGTGATGTACAGGATACAATGCATTTTTATGATATACAATATTTTGGTTTAATCATTAAATTGTTAGGAGCAAATACAGTGGCTTGTGAACGTATTCACCCCCCTTGGCATTTTTCCTATTTTGTTGCCTTACAACCTGGAATTAAAATGGATTTTGGGGGGGGGTTGTATCATTTGATTTACACAACATGCCTACCACTTTGAAGATGCAAAATATTTCTTCTTGTGAAACAAACAAGAAATAAGACAAAACAAAAGAACTTGAGCATGCATAACTATTCACCCCCCAAAGTCAATACTTTGTAGAGCCACCTTTTGCAGCAATTACAGCTGCAAGTCTCTTGTGGTATGTCTCTATAAGCTTAGCACATCTAGCCACTGGGATTTTTGCCCATTCTTCAAGGCAAAACTGCTCCAGCTCCTTCAAGTTGGATGGGTTCCACTGGTGTACAGCAATCTTTAAGTCATACCACAGATTCTCAATTGGATTGAGGTCTGGGCTTTGACTAGGCCATTCCAAGACATTTAAATGTTTCCCCTTAAACCACTCAAGTGTTGCTTTAGCAGTATGCTTAGGGTCATTGTCCTGCTGGAGGGTGAACATCCGCCCCAGTCTCAAATCTCTGGAAGACTGAAACAGGTTTCCCTCAAGAATTTCCCTGTATTTAGCGCCATCCATCATTCCTTAAATTCTGACCAGTTTCCCAGTCCCTGCTGGTGAAAAACATGGTGTTCTCGGGGTGATGAGAGGTGTTTTCCTTGATGGCAGAACAATTTATTTTAGTCTCATCTGACCAGAGTACCTTCTTCCATATGTTTGGGAAGTCTCCCACATGCCTTTTGGCGAACACCAAACGTGTTTGCTTATTTTTTTCTTTAAGCAATGGCTTTTTTCTGGCCACTCTTCCGTGTACAGCTTAAAGTGGTCCTATGGACAGATACTCCAATCTCTCCGCTGTGGAGCTTTGCAGCTCCTTCAGGGTTATCTTTGGTCTCTTTGTTGCCTCTCTGATTAATGCTCTCCTTGCCTGGTCCGTGAGTTTTGGTGGGCGGCCCTCTCTTGGCAGGTTTGTTGTGGTGCCATATTCTTTCCATTTCTTAATAATGGATTTAATGGTGCTCCGTGGGATGTTCAAAGTTTCATGATATTTTTTTATAACCCAACCCTGATCTGTACTTCTCCACAACTTTGTCCCTGACCTGTTTGGAGAGCTGCTTGGTCTTTATGGTGGCGCTTGCTTGGTGGTGCCCCTTGCTTAGTGGTGTTGCAGACTCTGGGGCCTTTCAGAACAGGTGTGTATATATACTGAAATCATGTGACACTTAGATTGCACACAGGTGGACTTTATTTAACTAATTTTGTGACTTCTGAAGGTAATTGGTTGCACCAGATCTTATTTAGGGGCTTCATAGCAAAGGGGGTGAATACATGTGCACGCACCACTTTTCCGTTATTAATTTTTTTGAAACAAGTTATTTTTTCCATTTCACTTCACCAATTTGGACTATTTTGTGTATGTCCATTACATGAAATCCAAATAAAAATCAATTTAAATTACAGGTTGTAATGCAACAAAATAGGAAAAACGCCAAGGGGGGCTGAATACTTTTGCAAGGCACTGTATAGAGTGTCTTTCTTCTACATCTGCATTGCTTGCTGTTTGGGGTTTTAGGCAGAGTTTCTGAATAGCACTACATCTGCTGATAAAAAACAGTTTACTCTCCATTAGTCAGCACCTCTCCAACCATTTTGGGGTGTGCTTCAGCTCATGATTTTTACTACAGTATTACATTGAGTATTTTTACTTGATGTATGTATCCTGGTGTAGCATGGTCCCAGATCTGTTTGTGCTCTTGCCAACGCCATTGCTGTCATAGTCAAGCCAACCAAAGTGATAAGGAGTTGGCATGATGGCATAAACAGACTGGTGCTCAGACATGTTTGTTGTATGTAGTTTGGTTGAGCTTTTAGCTATAAAGCAAATTGTCCCTCAGGGATAGGATAGTAAAGATTCTCAACTTTACCCTACAAGACCCTGGGAGTGGGTGTGGCTACCGTGACCCTCCTGCATGCGAGGGGTGTGGTCACCGTGCGGAGGAAGTTGGTGCTGAGTGTGGTGGCGTTGGTGGGCGCGGTGGCGGCCATCTTTGGTACATTCGTCATCACGTTCCCCAACTTCAACTGCTTTCTGATGAGGAACCGGGAGGTGGTCGAGCAGCCATATGTCTCAGAGAACCTGACCCAGAGAATGACAGATGAAGCAGTGGACTTTTTAGAAAGGTGAGTTTTTTATTTATTGCTCCCCTACTACATGATAGATTGAGACAGAATAGAAGCCAAATTGCATGTTTGTGTGTGCGTGCGTGAGTGTGTTTGATTATTGATGTTTGTTTGTGTCCTGCGAGTGGGAAGAAAGTCTAAAGGGTATGTAAGGAAAGTGTGTGTAAAGGGTTGGTGACCTAGGTGACTGTCGGTAAAATAAAAGCATACTGTAACTGTACACAGTAGTTGTCATACAATTATTTTATTCCATTTACGCTGTGTGTGTTGACTATTTTGACAGGAACTCTGCACTACCCTTCCTGTTGTTCTTCTCCTTCATTCAAGTGCACACAGCCATGTTTGCATCACCAGCCTTCCAGGGGAACAGTCAGCACGGTATCTATGGAGACGCTGTTCATGAAGTGGACTGGAGTGTTGGTAAGAGTTAATATTTACTCTATATCGCTATATGGTCCTCTGTAGCTCAATTGGTAGAGCATGGCGCTTGTAACGCCAGGGTAGGGGGTTCGATCCCCGGGACCACCCATACCTAAAAATGTATGCACGCATGACTGTAAGTTGCTTTGGATAAAAGCGTCTGCTAAATGGCATATTATTATATGGCCTTCTTTTTTTATGTCCAATAAGTTAAAAGGTTGGAAGACTTGAAATGTCCACACTAATTATATTTGAGAGGTTGGAAGATTTTATTGGTTTTTACCTATTAAGTCCTGTTTCATAACATTTGTTTGTAGGTCAGCTCATGAAGACTCTGGAGCGGTTGAACCTGAGGGAGAACACACTGGTTTACCTGACCTCAGACCAGGGGGCGCACCTTGAGGAGATCTCAGTCTGGGGGGAGGTGCACAGAGGCTGGAACGGCATCTACAAAGGTACAGTCTGTAACAGGGGGGAGTTGCACAGGGGCTGGAACAGCATATACAAAGGTACAGTCTGTAACAGCTTCAGAAGAACAAGTCAACAGAGGCCGAACAGCCAGATGTCAAATTTTCAGTTAAAACATTTTTTAATTAATAGGTTAAATTTTTTTTTAAATAGAAGTACAAATATTCAACATTGAAGTGCAGGTGCAGAAAGGCTTTAGTTTGCATCTGCAGTGGTTTAGTAGGGTATATTAATAAGCATGTAAATGGAAAGTCAGAGCCAGTCAATGCATAGAATAGAATAATAGATTAGTAGATAAATTGCACAGATTATCTATCTGTCCTCATGCATAAGAGACGAGACATTTGCATGAAAGGTTCTAGTAAGCCTTATATTTCAGTCGAGTGATGAAGGACTTCCCATATTCTCAGTCCTCACAAAGTGCTTCGATCTGTCTCTGAGCAGCAGGGAAATCCACCAACTGGGAGGGGGGGATCCGAGTTCCAGGACTGCTTCGTTGGACTGGGATGTTACCTGCAGGGAAAGACATTGATGAACCCACCAGCAACATGGACATCTTCCCTACTGTGGTGAAGCTAGCCGGAGGGATGGCACTGGGGGACAGGTGAGTAGTGTGAAATTGCTGAGGTCTGAGGGGCTTTGTTTGTTCAAGGACCTCTATTTCTATGGGTAAGCCCAAAGCACTAAGTAGGTTTTCTGGCAGCCTCATCTGTCAGTCAAAACAACAGTGTTTTGAATCTAGGTCACCATAGAAACGATATGCACTCTTAGTGCTCTGAATCACCCTAACTAGAGACATTATATTCACAATAGGTGTCACCAGGGACCTGCTAGGAAAAATCTCAGCTAATGAAAAAGCTCTCAAAACGGATCAGGCTGATCTAAACTTTGATCAAAGGTTTTCAAGGGCCTTTGAGGTCTTTCTGCCTACGCAGAGGATCATTCCTACAGTGTGCTCCATTTCTGTGTCTCAGAGATAATTTATTGTGTTGTGTGTGTGTTCTGTGTGTTCTGTGTGTGTCTTCTCTTCCTAGAGTGATAGACGGTCATGACCTCATGCCCCTGCTGCAGGGGGAAGTTGAGAGATCAAAGCATGAGTTTCTCTTCCATTACTGTAATGCCTACCTCAACGCTGTCAGGTGGCATCCTCCCAACAGTAAGTCCACATTTCCAATGTAATAGTTTTTAAAGAATGCAATTGAATTACTGTAACGATGCTGCTAATTATGATTGAGTGAGAATTCCAATGTTTTTTGTAAGCAAGTTAACTTGAAACTTAAACTACTATGGTGGTTGTAATTCATTGTAAATCTTTAAGGTTATTCAATATGGAAGGTGTTCTTTTTCACTCCGGACTTCTACCCCGAGAACGGAACAGCCTGCATGCATACCCATGCCTGTTTCTGCACCGCCTCCTACGTGACCTACCATGACCCCCCTTTGCTCTTTGACCTCTCCCGCGACCCCTCGGAGACCACGCCCCTGACCCCAGACACGGAACCCACCTTCCACCTCGGTCCTGGAGGAGATCCGGGCTGCGGTGGCCCCCCCATAAGAGTCCATCACCCCCGTTCAGGACCAGCTCGCCCCAGGACACCTCCTATGGAAGCCCTGGCTGCAGCCCTGCTGCTCCTCCCTGTCCCAGCTCTGCAGGTGTGAGAGAGATGGTGGGAGAGACGGCCACCGGAGCACTGTAGAGGCAGACTCTCCACAGGATCAGCACATCATTGCTTAACACTGCGGGGAGGGTAACGTAGGAACCCAGAACCAATCTTTTAGTATGTATGTAAACAATCTGTGACAAGAGACTAACGGGAGGGAAAATACCCCCATTTTAACTGGGCTTGTTGGTAGAAGTGACCTGGATCTACTTTACATGTGTGTGTGACCGACTGGGGCATCTGTAATAACAGACATTTGAGTATTTGCCCTCTCAGGAACACATCCATTAAAATGTACAGTAAATTGTGTTGCCTATGCTTGCTCCCTGAGGGGGTTATGCCGAGGCTGCTATTTTGACTAAAATGTATTTTAAAGCACTTTGTGACAAATGTATTTGTAAAAAAGCGCAATATGAATCAAATGTGATTGTTGAGGCCAGTCCTCATATATACAGTAAAGAGGATATATAGCAGAGAAACCTAGCACATTGTATAGGATAGCAGAGCAACTCAATGCACTGATTACCACAAGGTCCATTTCTAGCCATATGCTCCTGGGCGCTACAATAACCCTGTACCCTTGTAGAGTACAGATGATCATTTAATCACTGTTCATCATTTGTACTCTACAGGGTCTCTGTAAAAGGCATCTGTTCATCCAAGCAGCAATGAAACTGAGTGGACAACCAACATGAACAGACATGGCTGTATTAACAAATAGAGCTGTATTAAGATGTTCAGTAGAGCTGCCGTGTCTAATGCCAGCAGTCAGTACAGTCAGCCAGAGTCCCTGAGTCACACACGGCTCATCCCCCTGTGGCCACAGCCCGCAGCAGATCTTCATTACCCAGACTAGCTTTAAGTTTAGCTCTTCATTTGATCTCAGATTTCTGTGACATTTAGTTAATATGTATCTTATTCTCCCTTTAACTCTATATCCAGCAGTCTATTTGTCACAGACTACCATTAGCAAATCTCTGAATATTAAAGAGTGCTCTTTCTCCGCTGTTTAGTCATTTATATGATTTATTTGTGAGCGTTCCCACACACCCACTATGCGTAGCATTTTATGCCATTTGTTATTTTGTTATTACTATGTGTTAATTTGTTTCAACAGTTCATTGACTTTTTGACATTTTTCTAATGTAAATGAATAATGATCTGATTTGTGTGGTGTACCAGCTACAACAGCACTACTGATGCTACCAATAACTACCACTGCCAAATACAGAACTACAGCCACTATCACTATAACTGTGATTGATATTCTGACATTGTGTATAAATCTAATTATTTTCCTCCATCCATGGCCCCTGTAATCATGGCGTGATCATTATTGGATCCATCCACAACAGAGAGATTTTGGTAGTGATAGAAGCCAGCTGTTTATCTTGTCTTTGACTCGGGCTTAGGTCCCAAATGGCACCCTATTCCCTACATAGTGCACCACTTTTGACCAGTGGCCAGGGCTCTGGTCAAAAGTAGTACACTATATAGAGTGCCATTTGGGATGTAACCCTTGTGTTGGCTTGGCCACTGGTCCATCACATCCAGCCCAGCCTCTCTGCTCCCGGACGCCAGAGAAGTGGAGCGCAGCACAGCGCTGCATGGACAGGCCTGCCAATGCACATGTGCACCTCAGAGATATGGCACCCTATTCCCTATTTAGTGCCCTACCTTAGACCTGGGCCCATATGTCTCTGGTCAAAAGTAGCACACTATATAGGATATAGTCATTTGGGATGCAGACAGAGATACCCAGCCTCCAAAACTAGTTTGTTTACCCTCCAGTCACAGTCCTAGGTTTAGGATAGGGACATGGGGAGGATGTTATTCTTGAATTGAATGTTTGTGTGACCAAGTGCAATACTTACCCCACTCAGCATTATTTGCATGGTGCAAGTGCAACAGCAATGTCTGGTAGGACATCTGATGATCATATTGCTTACTTTGCTTTTCATTTGGTATTCAAATGAATGTAGCTGCTGGACTTTTAAGGACCTCTCACCGTTGAAGGATATCAACATAAATGCAAGGGGTGCAATCATAATGCAAAGCCTTTTTCCAATAAACTGCACACACACGTAACTGTTTGCAGGTGTGTGCTTTTTAGACAGAGGAGAACATATTGTAGTAGGCAGTGGAATAATGAAGTGTACAGATGCGTCTTTTAGTTAGGACGTTTCCTGTAGAATAGCCCCTCTGGTCGTCTGGTGTTATTTAGAGTAGCGTTTTCCTCAGAGAGAGGAGAAAACCTAAACCATATAGCCAGGGAATCTATGTCCCCAGGTGTTAATTAGGACTGTGGACAAAAACTTGGCTCATTATTAGCAACAGCAGGGAGGCTGGATAGCAGTAGGAAAACACCATGGGCACTTCACTTTAGTGTGTGGATGGTAAATCCTGTTTACTTACAGGACTGTATGGCCTAGTTGGTGATGTACAACTGATGTACATTTGACACATTGATTGTGATACAACAGATCATTTTATGATTGCACAAAAAAATGTCATAGTCATTGTGTGTTTTCTGATCAAGCTAAATCTCAGCTCTTTGCCCTCATGCTGATGAGTGTGTAGTGCGAAACATGTTATTTATCTCAACTCATCAAAGTATTTTTTGACAATTAGGCTTTTATCAGTCACATTGGGTAAGTAGTTATGATAATTCAGCCTTGTAGTGTTAATATATGCTGATATGGTTCTTTGATGTTTTGGGGTTAGAGTATTTCAGCAATTGCTACTAGATTTGAAAACAGTGAGTCATTTTAACAGAGCACATTTTGCCTTGGTGTCTATCCAGGCATGAAGAAGAAGCAGTATCCTCAGAAGATCCGGAGAGAGGTGTCTGTAGTGAGTGTGTGTGAGTTCAACTACCGTAAAAATAATGATCTTTAATACAGTGCACGTCGATACCTGAGGACCGGAGGAAGTTAAATGGTTCCTCAGGAGGAGAGAAGAACATGCGGAGTTCAAACAACCATTTCTATGGTAACATCAAAGGGGTACTCCATCCTTGTCCTGGAGGAGCTGAAGGACCTCCGCTAGGTTAGCGTGACGCCACTGCCCGTTATATTATGTACTTCTGTGAAGTACCCTAGTGATTTCCCCCATCGCCTGCCACTACTGGCTCAGGGGTAATGGATCGCTGCTGGAAATTGATGGTGAGGCGTGTTCAAAGACTGATTTTCATCAAGGAAGTCCATCAAGGCCTAGCTACCTCACATCAGAGATATAGTTACACGCAGTTGGCTGATATTCCAACGTCTCCTCAGATTATAGTGTAGTTATTACTGTTGATTTTATGGGCTACAGTGGATTTGCAGTGAATGTGCAAAGAGCAAATGATACATTTTACTTACATTATTTATTTAAACAATCTATCACACTTCAAAATCTAAAATAAATAATTTGATTTTTATAAATAAATAACCATATTTAAATGTAGTAAAAACACTATAAAAACACTGCTCTTCTCTAAATAATACAAAAAATACTCAATTGAAATACAACCCTACTGGATCCAGTTTTCTGTCTTCAGAAACCTCACTGCATCGTCATGACCCTCTTTACAATACTGCTTCATCCTTTCCTCTAATGGAGGGAACAAGGACTGGTTTAACCTAATGATGTTCTCCTTGGAAAACTGAGGGATAAAACAACACAAAACATCAACAAAAACGTCTGCCAAATCAAACCAATTTACATACTGCAAAAGAACTGTGTCTAGGCAGCCACTAAATTACAGTTCCGCATAACAATGCAAAATGATGTGGAAAACCATACAATGAATGCAATGCACACTTGTCGAAGATGTGTACTGTCTGTATCCCTGTGGATATGTAATCAAACAGTGATGATACTCACCATTACGTCCATGTTGGCCAGTTTGAGGTGGAGGTTCATGAGCCCTCTGTGTTTTGGGCAGATATCTTGGGGACCAGCGAAGGGGGAGACTGTGATGGTACGTCCCTCTGGCAGGATGGGGAGACTATCCGTGAAGCCCCCGTCAATCCATTTCTGAAGGATATGTGTTACAGTTAGTTTATTGATTTTCAGTTATAAACAAACAGAAAGTAACAGTAAGCTCGTAATGGATAACATCCATTGGTTGAGTTTGAGATGCAGTTAAAGTTATTACCTGTCCTTGCCATTCTACCGGTTTGATTCCAGCATAGACAGGCACAAAACTACTGGCCAGGAGTGCCTTAAATTAAAAGAAGCAAATGAATTCGGTAAGAGCAAATCCTAAAATATGTAGTGAAAGAGATTTGTAAATGTTCCTTCACCCACACATATTGTAAGATATGAGTTGCTCAGTCACTTGACTGGCTAAAACACAGAACTGACCAAACAATGCAGTGTATCAGGGGGAAAACAATGGCCATGCTCCTCATAAACATTTACGACAACATTTTGTGTTAAAGTCAAGGTTTATAGTAAGATACAGTAATATAATCTGCTCAGGCTTGTGGCAGGCTACCTTTATGAGGTCCTCCCTGGAGGCAAAGCTGGATACGATGGTGTTCTTGCCGCTTTTTGAATTTGTTATAGAGATGTGAAGGCGATTGCCTGCTTTACTGTGGGCATCGCCAGGCAGAAACTCCTCGATGCCCTCCCTGGGCAGAACAAAGGGACAGATGCTTGTTTTTCATGTTTTTAATAATTAATTTAACAACACTGTACGGCTCTATAATAAAACATGCACTTATTACACAATCTGTTGGCTGTGTAATGCATGCACTTAATGAAGATCCAAATGCAACCATTGTTCAGTTCTATAGCCTTGAGTTTTGTTTACTCCCACACATGAATAGCTCCATTTATGATAAAGAAGGTGTTACAAATGAAAAAGATTTACATAACACCCAGTTATCTACTGTAGATGTGGCTTTAACTCAAAGAAATACACTGAGTGTACAAAACATAAAGTAAAAATGTATTCCCATTCAACCCAACCAACTGGGTCTCTGTGTTTCTGCCTGTCTAACTATGTGTGCACATATGACTCTTCTATACACTGAGTATACAAAACATTAAGAACACCTGCTCTTTCCATGACATAGACTGACCAGGTGAATCCAGGTGAAAGCTATGATCCCTTATTGATGTCTCTTGTTAAATCCACTTCACTCAGTGTAGATGAAGGGGAGGAGACTGGTTAAAGATTGATTTTTAAGCTTGAGACAATTGAGACATGGCTTGTGTATGTGTGTCATTCAGAGGGTGAATGGGCAAGACAAAATATTGAAGTGCCTTTGAACGGGGTACGGTAGTAGGTGCCAGGCGCGCTGGTTTGTGTCAAGAACTGCAACGCTGCTGGGTTTTTCACGCTCAACAGTTTCCGTGTGTATCAAGAATAGTCCACCACCCAAAGGACATCCAGCCAACTTGACACAACCAGGGGGGTATACTCAGTGTATAAGCTCTCTCTGAGTTAGTAAGTGACTACCTGAGTGTAAGCATGAAGTTATATCCAGGAGTCACAGCTCCAAGCCTCTGGCTTCTGACATCTTTGGCAAATCTGAAGGTAAATTCTTTGACACTCTATTGGAAAAATACCACATTTATTAACCCGCAGTAGGACTAAACACAACACAAATTGAAGAAGTAGATGAAGGAGAAGAAGACTAGGATGATGATGAAGACCTTACTATCTTACCTCTAGTTTGTCTGGAGCAGTGATCATCACTGCAGCCACCAGAGCTCCAGCGGATGCCCCGGCACATGCCCTGAGAGTGCCCAGCAGCTTGTCTCCATGTCTCAGTATGGCTCCACATGCACCCAGCTGGTAGATACCCAGGAATCCACACGCAGCAAAAGAAAGGTTCACCACTGGCACTGTCATCTCTGCCCTCTATAAAGAGAACATAGCTAGCATTATTCATTGAATAAACGATTAGGTTAATTGACAAACATAGCTACTGTAACTTCACTAGTGAAATATTGTTTAAAAGCACAGTGGGATTTTGTAGCTAGACAACTGCATGTGGCAGGCAGCACTCGTAAATCTGCTTGTGGGCAACTGTAGTAGGCTAGGCTAAACAACATAGCTAGGCTTATTCACTGATTATAGAGACAGTCGAACTAATACTGTAAACTGCAACAAGTAAGTCACTACACGTTAATAACACGTGTAGCATTCAAGGTTTATCTACAAACACATGAAAAAGCTTCCTTACCGTTTATGGTCGCATTACGGTTTTAGAAACAACTGCTGTACACTAAAACTGCTTGCTCTGCACTGCTTTACAAAGATTGATGACAATGTAAAGAATTGTTGGATCCGTGCTTTACTTCCCGGGGTTTCCGTGGTGTTTCAAAATAAAAGCCCTAAACGATTTACAAAATTATCTGCTGAAATTGACTAAACCTGTAAGAAAACATTGGAAAACCTGGACTGGTTTACATTTGTGCAATGAAATGTGAAATATCTACTGAACAAATTATACTTTGACATCTATAGCAGCAGCTGAGCTACAGTAATGCACATTTTTCAGAGATGTCCCGGTATCTTCCAGCGCATGTGTTCCCTGCCCTGCTTGGGCCGTTTGCGAGCCACGCATATACACCTTATGACTTTACACTCTTAAAACTTTAGCCTCACAGTGGACGCGTCAAAATACACATAAATCCTAGCAGTCAAACACGGAAATGGTTCCAATAGTTTTTTCCAAAATAAATTTTTCCCATAGGGGAGTTTAGAACCACTTCAAACAAGGCCTGTGTTTCATGTAGGTTTTCCCTGGCTTGACGTTTTGATAACTGTGTAAATCTCTCTCTGACAAAGTGACTTTTATCAATATATTCGGCTGTATTTACTCTCAGATTCGAAAATACTAATTAGCATCAAAGTAGACATCAAGCAAGACTACAAATCCCTGCAAGCTCCGTAAGTCATCTCTGACACTTTGCTGTCAGCTAGCTAGCTACTAGCTACCTTGATCCAAAATGAAAGATATATTGAACATTTTCATATATTTGTTGTCTTATTAAATGCATTTCAGTGGAGGCTGCTGAGGGGAGGAAGGCTCATACAGTGAGGGGAAAAAAGTATTTGATCCCCTGCTGATTTTTTGCGTTGCCCAGTGACAAAGAAATGATCAGTCTATAATTTTAATGGTAGGTTTATTTGAACAGTGAGAGACAAATAACAACAAAAAATCAGAAAAACGCATGCTCAAAAATGTTATAAATTGATTTGCATTTTAATGAGGGAAATAAGTATTTGACCCCCCTCTCAGTCAGAAAGATTTCGGGCTCCTAGACCATCGCCAAGCAGCTTGGTGAGAAGGTGACAACAGTTGGTGCGATTATTCGCAAATGGAAGAAACACAAAATACTGTCAATCTCCCTCGGCCTGGGGCTCCATGCAAGATCTCACCTCGTGGAGCTGCAATGATCATGAAACGGTGAGGAATCAGCCCAGAATTACATGGGAGGATCTTGTCAATGATCTCAAGGCAGCTGGGACCATAGTTACCAAGACAACAATTGGTAACACCTCGGCGTGAAGGACTGAAATCCTGCAGCGCCCGCAAGGTCCCCACTGCTCAAGAAAGCACATATACAGGCCCGTCTGAAGTTTGCCAATGAACATCTGAATGATTCAGAGGAGAACTGGGTGAAAGTGTTGTGGTCGATGAGACCAAGATCGAGCTCTTTGGCATCAACTCAACTCGCCATGTTTGGAGGAGGAGGAATGCTGCCTATGACCCTAAGAACACCATCCCCACCGTCAAACATGGAGGTGGAAACATTATGCTTTGGGGGTGTTTTTCTGCTAAGGGGACAGGACAACTTCACCGCATCAAAGTGACAATGGATGGGTCCATGTACCGTCAAATCTTGGGTGAGAACCTCCTTCCCTCAGCCAGGGCATTGAGAAATGGGTCATGGATGGGTAATCCAGCATGACAATGACCCAAAACACACGGCCAAGCAAAAAGGAGTGGCTCAAGAAGAAGCACATTAAGGTCCTGGAGTGGCCTAGCCAGTCTCCAGACCTTAATCCCATAGAAAATCTGTGGAGGGAGCTGAAGGTTAGAGTTGCCAAACGTCAGCCTCGAAACCTTAATGACTTGGAGAAGATCTGCAAAGAGGAGTGGGACAAAATCCTTACTGAGATGTGTGCAAACCTGGTGGCCAACTACAAGAAACGTCAGGCCTCTGTGATTGCCAACAAGTGTTTTGCCACCAAGTACTAAGTCATATTTTGCAGAGGGGTCAAATACTTATTTCCCTCATTAAAATGCAAATCAATTTATAACATTTTTGACATGCGTTTTTCTGGATTATTTTGTTGTTATTCTGTCTCTCACTGTTCAAATAAACCTACCATTAAAATTATAGACTGATCATGTCTTTGTCAGTGGGCAAACTTACAAAATCAGCAGGGGATCAACTACTTTTTTCCCTGGCTGGAACGGAGCAAATAGAATGGCATCAAACACACGGAAACCATGTGTTTGATGTATTTGATACCATTCCACTAATTCCAGCCATTACCACGAGCCCTTCCTCCCAAATTAAGGTGCCACCAACCTCCTGTGATGCATTTGGTCTTGTATCTTGTACAGAATACTAGTAGCAGTCAGATAATTACAATGTGCCATGAAAACTAGGCTAGTTTTTTGTTACCTGTCCAGTCATACTCGGGTTCTCAGCGCGTCCCTCAACATCATTCCGTCTCATTTGCAGCATTCAAATCGTGGTCATCGTGTGTCTGTGAATCACAACATTAAAGAAGATGAGTGATCACAGCATTTCAACAAATTGAGCCATACACAATACAATTTAAAGGAAAACTCCACCCAAAAACGATATTTTGGTATTTGTTTCATTAGTCCATTGTTGACATAGTCCCAATATGTTTTGCTTGTCAGCAATCATGTTTTCAAGATATGTAACTTTCAAAATACAGAAATCATTCCTGTATGATGCATTTTCAAATCAAAATCAAATCACATTTTATTTGTCACATGCCGAATACAACAGGTGTAGACCTTACAGTGAAATGCTTATTTACAAGCTCTTAACCAACAATGCAGTTTTAAGAAAGAATACCCCCAAAAAATCACAAGAAAATACAATATAAAATAATACAAAATAAAAGTAACAAGTAATTAAAGAGCAGCAGTAAAAATAACAATACTATATACAGGGTACCGGTACCGAGTCAATGTGCGGGGGGCACTGGTTAGTCAAGGTAATTGAGGTAATATGTGCATGTAGGTAGAGTTATTACAGTGACTATGCTGTAGATAATAAACAGAGAGTAGCTACAGCGTAAAGAGGGGCAATGCAAATAGTCTGGGTAGCCATTTGATTAGATGTTCAGGAGTCTTATGGGTAGAAGCTGTTTAGAAGCCTCTTGGACCTAGACTTGGCCTCCTACTTACCGTGCGGTAGCAGAGAGAACAGTCTATGACTAGGGTGGCTGGAGTCTTTGACAATATTTAGGGCCTTACTCTGACACCGCCTGGTATAGAGGTCCTGGATGGCAGGAAGCTTGGCCCCAGTGATGTACTGGACCGTACGCACTACCCTCTGTAGTGCCTTGCGGTCGGAGGCCGAGCAGTTGCCATACCAGGCAGTGATGCAACCAGTCAGGATGCTCTCGATGGTGCAGCTGTAGAACCTTTTGAGGATCTGCGGACCCATGCCAAATATTTTCAGTCTCCTTAAGGGGAATAGGTTTTGTCATGCTGTCATGGTGTGCTTGGACCATGTTAGTTTGTTGGTGAAGTGGACACCAAGGAACTTGAAGCTCTCAACCTGCTCCACTACAGCCCGTCGATGAGAATGGGGGCTGCTGGTCCTCTTCTCTTTCCTGTAGTCCACAATCATCTCCTTTGTCTTGATCACGTTGAGGAGAGGTTGTTGTCCTGGCACCACACGGCCAGGTCTCTGACCTCCTCCCTTAGGCTGTATCATCGTTGTCGGTGATCAGGCCTACCACTACTGTGTCATCGGCAAACTTAATGATGGTGTTGGAGTCGTGCCTGGCCATGCAGTCATGAGTGAACAGGGAGTACAGAAGGGGACTGAGCACGCACTCCTGAGGGCCCCGTGTTGAGGATCAGCATGGCGGATGTGTTGATACCTACCCTTACCACCTGGGGGCAGCCCATCAGGAAGTCCAGGATCCAGTTGCAGAGGGGTGTTTAGTCCCAGGGTCCTTAGCTTAGTGATGAGCTTTGAAGGCACTATGGTGTTTAACGCTGAGCTGTAGTCAATTAATAGCACATTCTCACATAGGTTTTCCTCTTGTCCAGGTGTGAAAGGGCAGTGTGGATGCAATAGAGATTGTAACATCTGTGGATCTGTTGGGGGTGATATGCAAATTGGAGTGGGTCTAGGGTTTCTGGGATAATGGTGTTGATATGAGCCATGACCTGCCTTTCAAAGCACTTCATGGCTGCAGACGTGAGTGCTACGGGTCGGTAGTCATTTAGGCAGGTTACCTTAGTGTTCTTGGGCACAGGGACTATGGTGGTCTGCTTGAAACATGTTGGTATTACAGACTCAGACAGGGAGAGGTTGAAAATGTCAGTGAAGACACTTGCCAGTTGGTCAGCGCATGCTCAGAGTACACGTCCTGGTTATCCGTCTGGCCCTGCGGCCTTGTGAATGTTGACCTGTTTAAAGGTCTTACTCACATCGGCTACGGAGAGCGTGATCACACAGTAATCCAGAACAGCTGATGCACTCATGCATGTTTCAGTGTTACTTGCCTCGAAGCGAGCATAGAAGTAATTTAGCTTGTCTGGTAGGCTCGTGTCACTGGGCAGCTCGCGGCTGTGCTTCCCTTTGTAGTCTGTAATAGTTTGCAAGCCCCCACATCTGACGAGTGTGGACTGGTGAAATATGATTCGATCTTGGTCCTGCATTGCCGCATTGCCTGTTTGATGGTTCGGTCGGAGGGCATAGCGGGATTTCTTATAAGCTTCCAGGTTAGAGTCCCGCTCCTTGGAAGCGGCAGCTCTACCCTTTAGCTCAGTGCGGATGTTGCCTGTAATCCATGGCTTCTGGTTGGGGTATGTACGTACAGTCACTGTGGGGACGACGTCATCGATGCACTTATTGATGAAGCCAATGACTGATGTGGTGTACTCCTCAATTTCATCGGAAGAATCCCGGAACAAATTCCAGTCTGTGCTAGCAAAACAGTCCTGCAGCTTAGCATCTGCTTCATCTGAGCACTTTCTTATTGACCGAGTCAATGGTGCTTCCTGCTTTAGTTTTTGCTTGTAAGCAGGAATCAGGAGGATAGGATTATGGTCGGATTTGGCAAATGGAGGGCGAGGAGTGCTTTGTACACGTCTCTGTGTGTGAGTAAAGGTGAGTTTTTTTTCCCTCTGGTTTTGTACATTTAACATGCTGGTAGAAATGAGGTAAACCGGATTTAAGTTTCCCTTTCCTGGTTGCTTATGGCCGTATAAAGTTAATTGAGTGCGGTCTTAGTGCCAGCATTGGTTTGTGGTGGTATATGACAGCTCACGAAGAATATAGATGAAAACTCTCTTGGTAGATAGTGTGGTCTACAGCTTATCATGAGATACTCTACCTCAGGCGAGCAAAACCTTGAGACTTCCTTAGATATCGTGCACCAGCTGTTGTTTACAAATATACGTAGACCGCCACCCCTTGTCTTACCAGAGGTTGCTGTTCTATCCTGCCGATACAGTGTATAACCCGCCAGCTGTATGTTATTCATGTCTTCGTTCAGCCACGACTCGGTGAAACATAAGATTTTACAGTTTTTAATGTCCCATTGGTAGGATATTCGTGCCTGTAGTTCGTCCACTTTATTATCAAGCGATTGTAAGTTGGCCATATGATGCTGTGTTTTTTAACGTACAATATGTTCATACGATATCTGTTTGACTAACAAAATCAATCTGGAGGTCAGGGCCCCCCAAAGGTTTAGGGGGGGTCCCCTGGAGGTGCCCTTTGTGCCCGTTCAGTAATTCAGCCATGATTACTAAGGTTTAGGGAAGCTGGCTAGACTAATTTACCTACCAATCTATAAAATGGTAGCTGAAATGTGCTAATTGAGTGACTGTCAGTGACTGACATAACAAGAGGAAAACTGCTGATGCAGTACCAAATTTCGAAATTGCAACCTTGTGTATTCTACTATTCCAACTCCCAACAGTATGTTGAGACCCCAACAAATAATATATATATATACAATTCACAAGGCCCCTTGATGATGATGTGAGACCCCAGGCAACTGCCTTTTTTGCCTAATGATAAGTCCGCCACTGGCTGGAGGAACTCTCTTTGCTGGAGGTGGGTTCAGGTCATGTGTGTCAGTGGCTGAGAGAGAGGGGGGCGGACAGGGTGAGGGAGGCCTAGTCCCCTTTGTATTATTGGACTGACTGACCCAACTATACTGAACAAAAATATAAACGCAACATGCAACAATTTCAATGATTTTACTGAGTTACTGCCAAATTCTCTAAAACGACGTTGGAGGCAGCTTATGGTAGAGAAATTAACATAAAATTATCTGGCAACAGCTCTGGTTGACATTCCTGCAGTCAGCATACCAATAGCACACTCCCTCAAAACTTGAGACATCTGTGGATTTGTGTTGTGTGACAAAACTGCCCTTTTATTTTCAACAGCACAATGTGCAACTGTGTAATGATCATGCTGTTTAATCAGCTTCTTGATTGCCACACCTGCTCAGGTGGATGGATTATCTTGGCAAAGGAGAAATGCTCCCTAACAGTGATGTAAACAAATTTGTGTACAACATTTTTAGAGAATTAAGCTTTTTTGTGCGTATGGAACATTTCTGGAATCTTTTATTTCAGCTCATGAAACATGGGACCAACCCTTTACATGTTGTGTCTATATTTCTGTTCAGTGTATATTATACACACTCTCACTTACAATAATAAGCCTCCAAACCCTTAGAGATGAACACCTGCATTATTAGTCTTCTTCAGCCCATGGCTTTTCTCTCTGCTGTGACAAGTCATTTTGTATTTTAAAGAATAAAGCCAGTGTCCCCCCTTTAGACAAATGGGGCATGTGTGGTTTAATTGTGGGCTGACTGGATTGCAGTTTGATGGCTCAACATCCTGAACGTGCCAGACAGGATCCTGGAGAAGGAGAACACATTGGACCGATTAATCGTCTGTCGTGTCTGCTGCCCTGCCAATGATGCTCACGGGTGGAGCCTCCTCCAAGGTAAGGTAGTTGGATGGAGGACTCTGTTGGGACTGAGTTAAACAGCACAGGGGACCCAATGAAGACTATTGTCCTCTGAAATTACAAAAATGTATGTGTTTTATTATCTCAGATTAATTGCATATGTTCTTATCTGAAGCTCAAAATTATTTCAATTAGTTACTGTAATAATATCTACATCCTAATTTACAGCAGCATTTTCAACCAGTTAATTAATTCTAATAGAGAGCCCAGTTTATTCCCCCTAAGGGTTCATACACGTACATAACCTTATCATGTAGTGACTTCAATAATAAACTAGTTGTGTATATACACTAATATTATCAGCTAGAGCTAGATAGTCTCTGTCTGTATCTTTCTACGCTTTAAGCATGGTCCCCAGAGTGCAGTTCTTCCTTTGCAACCACTTCAAACAGTCAGCACTTATTTCCCAAGGCCCCAGAATACCAGAACAATAGGACTTCTCCCTAGTCTCACACATACTCCTCCTTACTGGCTTGTCAGTAGACGGGTTACACTCTCTAGAGAAAAACACTGGCTCTATCGTATCGTTCAGATGTAGGTGTGTGTGTGGTTGGGTGATGGACTGTTTAAATAATGAAGGGGAGATAATGTATTAGCGGTGGGTGAAGTGCGGATATGTCGTTAATAACACGAGTGAGGCGGGTAAACGTCTTTCTTCATGGTTTAAACACAGAAGAGACAGAATCAGGTCTGGCTAACTCAATAGTTCCCAGCACCAATCTTTGAAAGCCCAACCAATGTTGTTGAGTCTCATTATATCAATACTCCAAGACACACTTTCCTTATGAGACTACATGTAACTTTGAAAAATACCCTTATTCAATATGGCCCACTGTATGATCCTAAGGTAGCCGTTGGCAACCTGGCACCACTAACTGCCCATGGCAATGTACAATATGAGAACTCTTGATTACACAGAGATTCACTGAGACCAATATAGCTATGACTGTAACTTTATAATATCTGAGTCATATGAACCCCTCAAGCATGATAGGCTCTGAATACCCACTTGCAACACAACAAGTTCTAATGTAAGAGTAAGAACGTGAAAAGCTTCAAGTTCATCTGGCAACACATCACTGATAATCTTAAATAGTCCAGACAGTGTGGTGAACAGCGCCCCTTCAACCTTAGGAGGCTGAAGAAAGTCGGCTTGGCCCTAAGACCCTCACAAACCTTTACAGATGCACTATTGAGAGCATCCTGTCGGGCTGTATCACCGCCTGGTACGGCAATTGCACCGCCCACAACCGCAGGGGCTCTCCAGAGGGTGGTGCGGTCTGCTCAACGCATCACCGGGGGCACACTGCTGGCCCTCCAGGACACCTACAGCACCCGATGTCACAGGAAGGCCAAAAAGATAATCAAGGACATTAATCACCCGAGACACGGCCTGTTCACCCCACTATCATCCAGAAGGCGAGGTCAGTACAGGTGCATCAAAGCTGGGACCGAGAGACTGAAAAACAGCTTCTATCTCAAGGCCATCAGACGTTAGTCAATGCCACTCCGACATTGCTCGTCCTAATATTTTTATATTTCTTAATTCCATTCTTTTACTTTTAGATTTGAGTGTATTGTTGTGAATTGTTAGATACAACTGCACTGTTGGAGCTATGAACACAAGCATTTCGCTACACCCGCAGTAACATCTGCTAAATATGTGTATGTGACCAATAAAATGTGATTTGATTTGATTTGATTTGAGACGGTGCAATTGCGGTATTCATCTTTCCTCCCATTTCTCATCACCCCCGACTGTAAAATTATTTCAATATCTTTCTCAAGGACGAAACGAGAGAAATTAAGTAGTCCAATTTCAGATATAAAGCTTATGGAATGAGGACATAATTATAATTAAGACAAGAAACTACTCAACAAAATAATTATGTGGAGGAAAGAAAAGCTGTAAGTGCATCCTCTTCCTCAGTGCTGTAAAATGGAAAGATGGCTTGAATTGAGCTGATACTGAAACCAGGACTTTGTCCCAAATGGCACCCTATTGCCCATAGGGCTCTGTTCAAAAGTTGTGTACTATATAGGGGATGGTTGCCATTTAGGGACGAGACCAGAGGTAATATAGAGTTCTCAGGGCTTGTTCTTACAGATAAAGCCAGAGTTTTTGTTTGGCGTTAGGGAGGCAGTAGGGAGGGATAGATGGAGGGAAAGAGGAGGGAGGGGGCATTATTTCTCTCTCCCTGTCCGGCCGCTGCTCATGAGTGTAACTGCCACTGCAAAGACAGAGCAAGGTCATGTTGATAAAATAAATCTGCTAAAAGATCAAATACTTCCTGTAGATCGAAGGGAAATGCAATTCATGAGCTGGGGGGATGAAAAGAGAAATCAAAGAGGGGATTGAAAGAGGAGTGGAGGGCAGAGTACAAGGATGGATAGATGGATGGAAGGACAACAGGCAGAGGGAAAGACCATTAGATGAGACAGATGAAGGAGTAAAGGTGATGCCCTTTCGGGAAAGGCCGTTATTAGCTCTCTGCACTGTATCAAAAAAAGTATGAATATTCTAACGATATCACTATCAATATAACTCTGTCTGCACATGGAGGAAGAGGGCGTGAGTGGGTATTCAACTCACTAAAATCGCTTTATCATAATAAGAGTTCTGCATCACTTATTTATGTATTTCATTTTACATGGAAGTGATTTGATTGTTCAGCATGTAGAACTGAACAATATATCAGATGAATGACAATACTGTAGACTGTAGAAGAACATCAATGTTACTGTATATTCAGTTGTAAACAAAGCAGAAGAAAATAAGAATACTTCATTTTTCATTAACTTGCAGAGAACGGGAATTTGTCTTTGTTCACAACCCACAGCACAAATGTAAGCGTCATCAGACCCAATTGGAGCAGCATGTGGGTGAAAATAGCCAACAAATATAGCCTTCAAATCAACCAAGACTAAAGGTAAGAACAAAGCTATCTGTGGAACTGTGAATAGCATAATGACGTCAGAAAGCTAGGCTTATATTAAACATAGCACAGAGAGGGCCTGTGTCAATATTGTTTAGACAGCCAGGTCACCCGTGATTCAAGTCAGTATTTGCCACTAGGGGCAACAGTGAGCGCTGTTACCTTCAAGCAGGTTTGAATTTTGCTAGGGCGTTGGGGATGGCGAATGGGTGTAAGCATCTGCTTCTAGTGCAAAAGGTTACATATTCAAATCCAGCAATAGAAAGTAGTTTTGAGATGTTGTTTTAAGCCTATCCCAAACCTTAACCCTTAGCCTAACCATTCAGACTTAATGCCTAAGCTTAACCCTAACCTTCAAAATATGGAGTTAATGTCTAAACTTAACCTTAAACACTTTGAAATTTGACGTTTGAGAAACATGGTTGAATGTCAAATTCTAACGTGAGACTGTGAGAGCTTGTTGTTATTAGATATGCCGTCATAGAAGTCAAACCCTATTGACAACAATAAGAAAGATACAGAGGCATAACAGTTACAAATCTCAGACAATTTCTGACTACTCACTGTGTTCCTTCCCAAGATAAAATGATGACAAACTATTTAAAGCCCCAAAAATTGGATATCCCTCTGACAGGAGAGGGGGAAATAACAGTACCGTAATTGTGATTCTGAGAACGGATGCTCGGTCTGGGAGAAAGTGTTCCATATCATATTTAGGCCGGGGCCAAGTTGAAACTCAATCACTCTCTGGAATGGGAGAAGTTTCAAAGAAAGAAAGGAAGGAGAGAAAGGGGTAAAAAGTTTCTGTGTGCTGAATCAAGTGTACTGTTGTCATTTTAGTGCAGACCTGTGAACAAATATGAACGTATGTGATATGCAGGTGGAGGCTGCTGAGGGAAGGACAGCTCATAATATTTGCTGGAATGGAGCGAAACCATGTGTTTGATGTATTTGATACCATTCCACTCATTCTGCTCCAGCCATTACCACGAGCCCATCCTCCCCAATAAGGTACCACCAACCTCCTGTGGTGACATAGTAAAAAATGAGTACTTCTTAATTTCTTGTGTCTCATTAGTGTTTTTCTTTATATAATATGCCATTTAGCAGACGCTTTTATCCAAGCGATTTACGTCATGCGTGCATACATTTTTTTGTGTATGGGTGGTCCCGGGATCAACCCCTACCTTGGGTTACAGCGTCGTGCTCTACCAGCTGAGCTACAGAGGACTACATCAAAAACACATATACAGTCAGTGGATTGAATTTGATAAACATGTCCATAAACACACAGTACTGAATTAAATCATAAGGTTCAGTTTTCATCAACGGTAGAATAGTCCCTCACATAATTTCAATCGAAGCCACAGTAGCCTGAATGTAACTTCTCTTTAATACTAACACAAACCCACCCACCAAGACACACACACACACACACACACACACAAACACACACACACACACACACACACACACACACACACACACACACACACACACACACACACACACACACACACACACACACACACACACACACACACACACACACACACACACACACACACACACACACACACACACACACACACACACACACACACACACACACACTTACTTTATTCCATTCCCAACAGTCTTTATAATGCTGTAGCTGCATCATATTGGCATTGACCTGTGGTCAACTTAGTGTTTTGTGATTGATTTTTATTTTGCTTTTCTGTCACACATTGGCTGTTAAAGTATACTGCCGTTCACAGTATGATCATGTGCAATTCACCCACATTTTGACCTTATCTTTGTAGGTCGACCAGAGCACACCTGTTTCTATACAGAATACAATGCTCAATGAAAGGCTTTCAGTATCTGACGTGATATTGAGGAGTACTTACAAGCAGCTAAAAGGGATTTTGCTACCTTTATTCATTAGACAATTCAATAACTCTGATTTTTACTTAAATCATTATATGCTCATTCTGGTCTGTCTATAAACCCCTTTCACTTTACTCATATTATAATCAAAATATAAACTGGTTTTTCAGATTGTTTTGCTTACCTTTGAAGATGCCACTAAATTATTCATACTTAAACCTCAAGTATTTTTTGCAAGTATCTGTCCTCACTGTGTATTTGGCCTAATCAAATATTAACATTTTGTTCCAAAAAATAAAACAGGATCCATTACAAAATTCTGAAGATATAAGGTTTGGGCATCTCAAGTCCTGGGACAAAAATATGTTGGAACAGTTTGTTGTCTAAATGTCTTAGTAGCTTAGGCTCAATAACATTACTCGATACACATCATTAAATATTGTGCTCCATCTTAAGTACACATTCATTCCTCATTCTGATTACATTACCATCTTTTTCCCTACCATGTGACCTCACTAGGAAAAACAATCGGAACCCTAGTTATATCCTAGCTCTCAAGGGGATGACACCTTTAGATTTCTAGCACTTTGAACCGGACTACACTACTCATAGGTGGTTCAACAAAGGGACACACTAAGAGGTTTGATTTAAAGTGCTTAAGCATATTTACCATTTAAAATAAAACTACTTTATTATTCTGTCAATTACACAATTCCTCATATTGTCTTTTGATGTCTTTCTATTTATCCTTTATGTACCGACATTGACGGGCTTATCCTCCTCGTCTCACTGTAGTATAGCTTGTAATCAATTGTATGTGTGTCTGTGTGTCTTTGTTTTCTGCTCAGTTTTCCTATTTCCGCATCGGATAAATCCCTTATGGACATCTCCAATATGTTTAAATTATTTCCTTACATCTAACCTGATCAAGTACCATATTCTTCCATTTCATCTATTTAAAAAAAACAAGAACATTCTACTTGATAAACAAAAGCACCTTTTGTGAGAGGTAGATACGTATTTCACCTCTGAACATCTTTGTCCTTTAGTTTAGATTGTCTTCGAAACATATTTTAGAATCAAGTTATAACAGAAGAGCCCACTAATCATACTCATTTGTCTATTTACATCCCTTGGCTACATCCTTTGCGATGCCTCATCTGAAATCATTATATTTATAACTCATTAAGGTTCATATCCAGTTTATAACTTTTCCTTCTTTGCATTGTCTGAAATAATAGAACTTATGGAAGCTCAGAGTTTTTGCATCTTGACTATTTGTCGATCTTATACAAACTAAAGCATTCTTAATTAGATTATGCAGTGCTGTAATTTGTTTATTTTTTTGGCTCTTCCAATGGGATTAACTCTGTTATTAACATAAACGCTTGGCAGAGGCATATTTTATTGAAAGATTTCTGGCAGTGAGGCTTTGGCTTTGAAGGTTGGGGCCTCATTTCGCTTGTCTTCAAATCAAGCTCATATTTAACAGCTTTAATAAGGCTTTTATCTGAGACTTGTCCAGAGCAAGAATCACTCATGCGTCCCAAATGGCAGTTGGCTGGTACCCTATGGCCCTCTCAAGTTGTGCCTATATGGGAATAGCCTGCCATTTGGGATGCTGCCCTCTCTACCACCCCAGGCTCGCGTAACAGCATAACATTCAGTAACTTGACTATTGGTAAAAGGAGTTATTAAGTCATCGCCACGTTTAAATGGTCTGAGTAACAGTCTTTTTTAAGAATACCATTTGGCTTTTCAAGATTTTCTCTACCGTGTCTACTACAGCAGAAATGCTAAAAGAGGCATTTTGTGAAATTGAGCTTTTACCTCCTCTCTCCAAGAAGTGTTTGTATGCGGGTGAGTGTGCGTTTAGCTTCTGTGTGTGCAATTGTGTGTGTGTGTGTGTGTGTACTGTGCTCTCCGTCTGTGTGTGTGTGTGTGTTTTCCTGTGAGACATCCTCCAGTTGATTCCAGAGGCTGTTGGGATGGAGGGGGTGGAAGTGTGGACAGAGTCAGTACCCATCTCTAACATGTGGGGGAGCAGTTCGTCGCATCTGTGTGTGTGTGTGTCTTTAGCTTTCATTTTTTTATATGCAGCTCCCCCTACAATATATAACCCAAAAACCTTGCTGCTCTGAAATAGATGTGCGTTGCTCCCTTCAACTGGTGTAATATAATCCCTTACTGAGAGATGCTACGATATGCATCTCAGCTCTTAAGGTGATTTACGCAGTGGGTAAAACATTAGCAAATCTCAGTTAGTGAACTACAGTGCATTCGGAAGTTTTCAGACCCCTTCACTTTTTCCACATTTTGCTATGTTACAGCCTTATTCTAAATGGATCATATCAAATAAATGCCTCATCAATCTACATACAATACCCCATAATGACCAAGCGAAAGCTAGTCTTTCGAAATTTTAACAAATGTATTGAAAATAACAGAATACCTTATTTACATAAGTATTCAACACTTTGCTATGAGACTCAATTGGCTCAGATGCATTCTGTTTCATAGATCATCCTTGAGTATTTCTACAATGATTGTCCACCTATATTCCCATTGATTTACATGATTTAAACCAGTCACCTGTCTATATAAGGTCCCCGTTGACAATGCATGTCAGACCAAAAACCAAGCCATGAGATCGAAGGAATTGTCTGTAGAGCTCCGAGACAGGATTCATGTCGGGGCACAGATCTAGCGAAGGGTACCAAGAAAATGTCTGTAGCATTGAAGGTCCCCAAGCCCACGTTGGCCTCCATCATTCTTAAATGGAAATTTGACCCCAACTCTTCCTACTGCCCGTCCGGCCAACTGAATCGGGGGCCTTGGTCAGTGAGGTACCAAAACCGATGGTCACTCGACGCTCTAGAGTTCCTCTGTGAGATGAAACCTTCCAAAGACAACCATCTCTCCAGCACTCCAACAATAAGGCCTTTATGTGATGCCAGATGAACCACCTTCATAAAACACATATCTCCCACTTGGATTTTCCAAAAGGCACCTAAAACCTCAGACCATCAAAACAATTCTCTGTCGTGATTCCAAGATTAACTCTTTGGCCTGAATGCCAACGTCACCCTAGAAAGCCTGGCACCATCCCTACGGTGAAGCATGGTGGTGTTATTTTATTTTTATTTTTATTTTATTTTATTTTATTTTATTTTTTTAGGGGTTATCAGCTTTAATATTGCAAATAGATTGTAACTTCCATCAATTAATTGTCTGCATCACTTCCAATCCCCCATATTTATTTTTTTGCAAATATATATACTCACTACCATCAAAAGTTTACCACCTACCATTCAAGGGGTTTTCTTTATTTTCTAAATGTTTTACATTGTAGAATATTAGTGAAGACATCAAAACTATAAATAACACATATGGAATCATGTAGTAACCGAAAAGTTTAAACAAATCAAAATATATTTTATATTTGAGATTCTTCAAAAACCACCCTTTGCCTTGATACAGCTTTCACACTCATGCATTTTCTCCACCAACTTCTGGGGTGGTCACTGGAATCATTTCAATTAAAAGGTGTGCCTTGTCAAAAAGTTAATTTGTGGAATTTCTTTCCTTCTTAATGTATTTGGCCATCAGTTGTGTTGTGACAAGGTAGGGGGTATACGAATACCCTATTTGGTAAAGACCAAGTCCATATTATGGCAAGAACGCTCAAATAAGCAAAGAGAAACACAGTCCATCATTTTTAAACATAAGGTCAGTCAATCGGAACATTTCAAGACTTTGAAAGTTTCTTCAAAGTGCAATCACAAAAACCATCAAGCCTATAATGAAACTGGCTCTCATGAGACCGCCACGGAAAGGAAGACCCACGTTACCTCTGCTGCAGAGGATAAGTTCACTATGTACCAGCCCCAATAAATTGCGCACAAATAAATGCTTCACAGAGTTTAAGTCCAGCACATCTCAACATCTGTTCAGGGACTGTGTGAATCAGGCCTTCATATTCGAATTGCTCAAAAAACCACTACTAAAACATCAATAATAGAAGAGACCTGCTTGGGCAAAAAACACAAGCAATGTCAATACTTCACCATGGAAATGTGTCTTTGGTCTGGTGTCCAATTTGATTGTTCCCCCCACGTCTTTGTGAGCGTTGGTGAACATATCTCCTCATGTGTATTCCCACCGTAAAGCATGGAGGGGGAGGTGTTATGGTGTGGGGTGCTTTGCTGTACATTGTCTGTAATTTATTTAGAATTCAAGGCACACTAACCAGCATGGCTACAGCAGCATTCAGCACATACGCCATCCCATCTAGTTTGGGCTTAAGTGGGACTATCATTTGTTTTTTCAACAGGATATTCCCACCACACCTCCAGGCTGTGCAGGGCTATTTGACCAAGAATGATGGAGTGCTGCATCAGATACCTGCCTCCACATCCCACCTCAACCCAATTAGAGATGGTTTGGGATGATCTCAGAGTGGTTGCATAATGATATGTGTCCAAACTTTTGACTGGGACTGTATACAGTTGAAGTCAGAGGTTTACATACACTTATGTTTGAGTCATTAAAACTCGTTTTCCAACCACTCCACAAATTTCTTTTTAACAAACTATAGTTTTGGCAAGTCGGTTAACATCTACTTTGTTATGACACAATAATTTTTTCCAACAATTGTTTACAGACAATTATTTCATTTCTAATTCCTGTCTCACAATTCTGGTCAGTTTCCGTACACTAAGTTGACTGTGTCTTTAACAGCTTGAAAAATTCCATAAATGATTCCTGGCTTTAGAAGCATCTGATAGGCTAATTGGCGTCAATTGGGGGTGTACCTGTGGATGTATTTCAAGGCCTACCTTCAAACTCAGTGCCTCTTTCTTCACATCATGGAAAATCAAAGAAATCAGCCAAACCTCAGAAAAAAATTGTAGACCTCCACAAGTCTGGTTCATCATTGGGGAATTTCCATCCTGAAGTACCATGTTCATCTGTACAACAACGGTCCGCCAGTATAACACCATGGACCCCTCTACCCAGGAAGGGTTCTGTCTCCTAGAATTCGTTTTGGTGCGAAAAGTGCAAATCAATCCCAGAACAACAGCAAAGACCTTGTGAAGATGCTGGAGGAAACAGGTACAAAATATCCATATCCCATAAAACAAGTCCTATTCCATCACTGAAAGGCCCTCGCAAGAAAGCCACTGCTCCAAAACCCCATAAAAAACCAACTACTTTGCAACTGCACCGGACAAAGATCGTCTTGTTGAAAATTCCTCTGGTCTATAAATATTGTTTGCCATTTTCTTTGAGGATCCGTACACCATCCCACCGTGCCCTGGCAGCATCATGCTGTGGGGGGTGCTTTGCTGCAGGAGGACTGGTGCACTTCACAAAATGATGGCATCATGGAATTATGTGGATAAGCAAACATCATTTTCGCAAATGGGTCTTCCAAATGACAATACCCCAAACATACTTCCAAAGTTGTGGAAAAATGGCTTAACAAAGTCATATTGGTGTGCCATCCCACACCCTATCATCCTATAGAAATGTGTGGGCAAACTGAAAAAGTGTGTCGAGCAAGAGGCCTACAAACCTGACTCAGTTACACCACTCGTCAGGAGGAATGGGCCAAAATTCACCCAACTATTGTGGGAAGCTTGTTGGAGGCTACCCGAAACGTTTGACTCAAGTTAAAGCAATTTAAAGCCAATGCTACCAAATACTAATTGAGTGCATTAAACCTCTACCCACTGGGAATGTGATTAAAAAATAAAAGCTTAAAAAATAATTCTCTCTACTATTATTCTGACATTTCACATTCTTACAATAAAGTGCTGAACATAACTACCTAAACCTGGAATTTTTACTATTATGTCAGAATTGTAACGAGTTTTAAATATTTGGCTAAGTGTATGTAAACTTTTATATATTATATCAGTTAGTCGGAGTTTACATTTAGCCAATTTTAACTCGTTTTCCTTCCACATTTATTTTCTTTCTGTCTTATTCCCATTTATTTTGTTAAATGTCGAATGTGGCCGAGAAAATGATTTATTCGCTTTTATTTCTTTCCTCACATTCCCAGTGAGCAGAGACTGGGAGACTGGTCAGATCGCGACAATGAGCGGACGCGTACAGAGAGTCCTTGATGAATACCGGCTCCAGAGCGCTCAGGACCTCAGACTGGGGTGAAGGTTTCACCTTCCAACAACAACACCTTAAGCACACAGCCAAGACAACGCAGGAGTGGATTCGGGACAAGTCTCTGAATGTCCTTAGTGGCCCCGATCGAATATCTCTGAAACCTGAAAATAGCTGTGCAGCGCGCTCCCCATCCCTACGCCCGAGAGGATCTACGAGAAGAATGGGAGAAACTCCCCAAATACAGAGTGTGCCAAGCTTGTAGCGTTATACCCAAAAACTCAATTTATTCTTCATCAACAAAGTACTAGTAAAGGGTCTAATATTATATTTTATTATTTTGCTAAAATTTTGAAAAATGTTTTTGCTTTGTCATTATGGGTAGATTGATGAGGGGAAAAAAAGCATTTTAATCAATTTTAGAATAAGGCTGTACGTGCCAAAATGTGGAAAAATTCAAGGGGGTCTGAATACTTTCCGAATGCACTTTATCTTTCCATACAAATAACTTGCTAGTGTTTTATAAAAGGGAAAACGGTTCTAAAGTCACTAGGGTTTTAACACTGGTTGGTTGGTTCATCCAACTTCTACTTTGATACTGTCTATTGTTGTTACTACTATAATATCGTTAGTTTTTTAACAAGGTAACTATGTCAAGGGCTCGTTTTACAGTGTGCATGAGAGAAGATGCCAAAATTACATTTTCCGTTTTCCCAGCCAATTGCCAGTGACAAGGTTACTCCCAAATGCCACCCTATTCCCTATATAATCACTCTTTTACCTGGCATTGTATTGTAGTTTCATTTGGGATGCGTCAAATTCACGGGATTTTATCTATGCTAATGCACAGCGCAGAGGAGTTATCCTGTTCTCCAATTATTCCATTATATTAAGTGGTTTAGCGAAGGCAAACTCACTACAAGGGTGTGTGTGTTTGGGAGGGGGGGAGAGGGGTTTACTGTATCACATTTGGTTCTACATTTCCTACACACTTATATTTCTCCTGTTGTGGTCTATAACCATATCACTCCAATGTCAACTCCAATTATATCCCTTGTTTGATGGAGAAGAGGAAGAGGTCTATGGTGAGCAGAGAAAGGTTACTGTATATCTAGTTTTCATTCTACTACACACTGACTACTCTTTATCTTCTGTTGTGGTCTTATTTAAACCCGTGTTTAGTGAGGATGACGAAGAGGTTTGTTCTCTCCTACCTTCACTTCCTCGTTGTGATCCGCCCCTGTTACATTGCGTCTTGATTGGGGGCCTTGTTCTCACAGTGTCGCTTCCCAGTAGCAGGATGGGGTTGTTTAAATGAGTAGGCAGCAATAATATTCAGCCTCTACCTCTGCAGTGGCCTCGTCCTCTCTACTCGCATGGCTGCAAATGGTGGACTGACTATATACTATCTCAGCACCTTCAGGCATTTTATAGTATTATGCTATCCAGTGGTACAGTGTACTTCATTGTTTCCTCAGTTTTAACACTTATCTAATATTTCATCTACCTTTTTCTCTCTGTCTGTCTGTCTGTCTGTCTGTCTGTCTCTCTCTCTCTCTCTCTCTCTCTCTCTCTCTCTCTCTCTCTCTCTCTCTCTCTCTCTCTCTCTCTCTCTCCTCTCTTACCCCCATGCACAAACAACCACACACACACACACACACCTTGTGAGTTGCATGAGATTTTTTAGAAATAAACATTTCTAATCCTGATATGAATGGAAAGTACTTAATTTGATGTTTAATGTTCTCGAGAAAGGTCTGGTGCAATTGGGCCCTGTGTAGCTCAGTTGGTAGAGCATGGTGTTTGCAAAGCCAGGGTTGTGGGTTCGTTTCCCACGGGGGCCAGTATGAAAAATGTATGCACCCACTACCTGTGTTCTGATAAGAGCGTCTGCTAAATACTAAAATTAAAAAATATATAAAAAATTGCATCAGATTAATATTTGACCAAGCAGAGTGTTTTGATCTCCAATCTATCCCTTCCATTAGAATATAATTATGTCTGTGTGTATGAGTGATTAAAACATCACTTGATTTACAAAACATATGTAATTAGGGACTGATACATTTAAAATGAACACCTCTCTACAATCTAATTAACAACAAAATTATTCTGGGTTTGCTAAATGTTTTAAATGTGTCTAAGTTCTATGGTTGAAAATGATCTTTCCTCTAAATAATTTATCTTCAAGTTCTCGTAACACTTCTTATAATACTAAAGCATAGATAATCAAACAAGCTACTATAGCAATGACCCCTTGAGTCCTCATAGGCTGTCTATGTTCTCCCAAATGCATCTTTTCCCAATATCCTTTTTACCCATATTTCATGCACTGTCAAGGAATGGGCCCATTTGAGAAAGCTACCAATGTATGTAGAATCCCCTGGAAGCTGGATTGTTGTTATCATTTGAGGTGATATTTAGAAAACATTGTTAGCTTTTCACACATGCATCTCCCTACGTCATTGCTTTCCCTATCACTCTCTGCCTGACTCTTAAATACCTTTTTGTCTGTCTCTCTTCTGTCTAACCCACCAGTGTGTGTGTCTGGTGTATGTGGCAGTAACCCCCCAATGTGTGTTGTGTGTGTGTGTGTGTGGTGTGTTCCACCACTTAAAACACAGCAGACAGGGCTGAATGTGTCCCAGAAGAAGTTCAAATCCTTGGATTGTTTAGCCCCAGAGCATCCCTCATGCTCTCTCTTCATCTTTTAATCATTGATCACATTTTGATATATAGCTGCAGTGATGTGTCTCAGGCTGCATGCCCAAGCACACCTAAGGGCTCGTCAAAAGCAGTGCAATATATAGGGAGATAGGGGTGCCATTTGGGATGCAGACTTGTAGCATCTTACGTGCTACAAGAGTGATGGATACCCAGCTAACATTCCTGTATTTCAAGTTTCATTTTTATTGTCAGGTGCAAAAGTACAGTGAAATGCATTTCTTGCAAGCTCTTTCCAACAATCCAGTAATCAATATCAGTATTACTATAAAAAGCAATGTCAAATCCTTCCAGATGACAGGCATAATTATGAACGTTTTGTGTTCACATACAAGGGATTCATGTTTTTTTTTTATGATTATTTACCTATTATTAATCTTCCAATCTTGTCACTTAAACCTATTTACACTTCCCTCCTAATAAAATATACATTTCCTGTTGAGTTTATTCTTTCACATCAATACCCTAACAAACTATCACCTTCTATTACTATATCTGATCTTAAAAAATAATAAAAAAAGTAATTAAATATATTCCTTATCCATATCTTTAATAATAATCTGACTTTATTTTTTTGAGTGTGAGCCAACCCTACCGATACTATTTCTACCTATCAGTCAACACCTATAAAAACAAATTTATCCGTATTACTGTAACTACAGGGAGTTAATAATAAACTTAATTGGATTCTATTACTCTGCACTAATCAATATTTTCTATCAGGCTCCTGTATATCAAATCTCCTTTTCTCTCGCTCCTCTCTCTCTCTCTCTCTCTCTCTCTCTCTCTCTCTCTCTCTCTCTCTCTCTCTCTCTCTCTCTCTCTCTCTCTCTCTCTCTCTCTCTCTCTCTCTCTCTACCTCCTCTTTCTCCATGCTGATTTTAATTTCCTTGGATTGGTGTGGCCTATAGGGAGGAGGTGTAACCACCATACATGAATCTCTGCAGCTCTAATGAAGGAATACTTATATCTGTCTTTGAGATGGCTGGCAGTTCGGTTGATTGTCTTTCCACCTTTTTCCAACCCCGAAAGTCATTTATCTCAGCCATTACCCCTTCCTCTCCCTTACTGTCTTCTGTGACTTATTATTCTTTATCGCACAAATCCCTCTTCCTTCCTGCACTCCACTACTTGTGGGATTCCGCCTGGGCCGGGCAGTGTACTGTAGTGTGAGACGTTTAACTCTGCTGGATGTGAGATATTACTCACGCTCTCCCTCAAACTAGAGCTCCTCTCCCCTGAGCCGGCAAGTGAACACGGTGGCATTCTGCACGCTGCCCACTAACCAACGCTACACACATCCTCCATCATCCACCCCAGGCAATGTTTGTGTGTGTGTGTTTCGAAACCTGTATGTGTGTGTGTGTGTGATTCTTTGAGTTACCTGCATATGTGTGTTTACATACCTCATGTTTACTCATTGGTTTTTCTTACTATTTTTACAATTTTCTACATTGTAGAATAATAATGAGAACATCAAAACTATGAAATAACACCTATGGAATCATGTATAACCAAAAAAGCATTAAACAAATCAAAATATATTTTATATTTTAGATTCTTCAAAGATTGCCCCCTTTTGTGGTTGATACACTTCCACACTTGTTCTCTTGGCATTCTCTTAACCAGCTTCATGAGAATGCTTCTTCCAACGGTCTTGAAGGTTCCCATATGCCTAGCAGTTTTTCCTACTTTTCCTTCCTCTCCTCCAACTCATCCCAAACCATCTCGATTGTTGAGGTCGTGATTGTGAGGCCAGGTCATCTGATGCCACTCCATCCTCTCCTTGGTCAAATAGCCCTTACACAGCCTGGAGGTGTGTGTAGGGTCAATGTCCTGTTGAAAAAAGTGATAGTCCCACCAAGTGTAGCCCTGTTAAGTGTGCCTTAATTCTAAATAATCACCGACGTGTCCCCAGCAAAACACCCCCACACCATCCACCATCCTCCATGGTAAGAACCACACACTCCAATCATCCTTCACCTACTCAAGTCCTCACAGACGTTAACCAAATCCCAAATTTGGACTCCATCAGAGCCAAAGACCGATTTCCACTGGTCTAATGTCCATTGCTCGTGTTTCTTGGCCCAAGCAAGTCTCTTCACCTTATTGGTGTCCTTTAGTAGTGGTTTCTTTCATTCCATTATTCCATCTCCTCTAAGTTATGTTGAAATGTGTCTATTACTTAACTCTGTGACATTTATTTGGGCTGCAAATCTGGGTTGTATTGGCTCTAATGGCGTATCCTCTGCATAAGGTAACTCTGGGTCTTTCTTTCCTCTGGCGGTCCTCATAGTTTCTCCTGCACTTTATGTTTTTACTACTTGAAAAGTTCAACGTTTTAAAATGTTCCATATTCACTACCTTCATGTCTTAAAGATAATGATGATTGTCGTTTCTCTTTGCTTATTTTAGCTGTATTTCTTGACTTAATATGGATTTAGTCTTTTACCAAATAGGCTATCTTCTGTATCACCACCTACTTGTCACAACACAACTGATTCTCACTTAGGAAATCCACAATTCCACAAATTATTCAGAACCACTTTATACAGCTGGTTGATCGGTTCCTTTCACCAAGAAAGGGTGGCTACTTCAATTATATATATATTTTGTTTTGTTTAAAAAAATGTTTGAATTACTACATGATTCCATATTATTATTTCACTAGTGTTGATGTCTTCACTATCATTCTACAATAAATTAAAATAAAAAAAACCATAATATAGGTGTTCCAAATCTTTGACTGGAAACTGTTTATACACTGCTCAAAAAATTAAACAACTCTAATTACTTAAGTCAATCACACTTCTTAAATCAAACTGTCCCTTACAACCTGATTACAATATTTCACATGCTGTCTGTGCAAATGGAATAACAACGGAGTGGAAATTATAGGCAATTGTAGCCCATACACCCCCAATAAAGGACTGGTTTTGCACGTGGTACCACAGACCACTTCTCTAGTTCCATTGCTACCTGGCTGATTTTTGTCATTCTTTTGAATGCCTGGCGTGCTTTCACTCTATGTAGCATGAGGCGAGTCTACAACCCACACAAGTTGGCTCATATCAGTCATCCAGGATGGCGCACATCAATCGGGTGTGCAAAGGTTTGCTGTGTCTGTCAGCGATAGTAAATTAAAAATAAAAATAAATTGGTCATTCCTCTTATCCAAACTTAAGATTGGTTAATCGCCTTGCTCAAGGGGCACATCGACCGATTTTTCACCTAGTTGGTCTGATTAAGCCCTTTCATTTACTGTAATCTTAACTTTAAGCTACCTCCGCCTGTAGTGTCCAGAGCATGGAGGCGCTGCCAGGCGACAGGCATACATCAGGGGAGATGTGGAGGGTTCAGTAGGAGGGCACGCCCCGGCGCACTCTCCTCCCCTTTTAAGAGCGGGCACTGCCAGAGCCCTGCAAAATACCCACCAGGCATGTCATCATATCTACTCAAAGCGGTCAAAACAGGGCTCCATGTCATGAGCCCGGCTCCCAAGTGGGGTTGTCTCCCTGGGTTTGCATTTGCCAGAAACACCTTTGCAAAATTCGCCACTGGCCCCTGTGCTCTTCACAGATGAAAGCAGGTTCACACTACACACTAACAGGCGTGACTGCAGTCTGGAGCGCCGACGAGAGCGTTCTGCTGCCTGCATCATCCCCCAGCATGACCGGTTTGTCGGGTGGGTCGTCATGGTGTGGTCCATTTTCTTTGGTTGGGCGGCACAGCCCTCCTTTTTTCGCCAATGCCTCAGTGCCATTAGTTCCAATAATAATCCTCAGACCCCTTGTGAACCCTATGCTAGTGCGGGTTGAGCCTGGTTCCTCCTAATGCAAGACAATGCGCTGGAGTGTAGTCAGCAGTTCCTGCAAGAGGAGGGCATTGATGCTATGGACTGTCCCGCCCGTTCCCCAACCTGAATCAATTGCACATCTAGACATCATGTCTCGCTCTCCATCCACTATCCCGTTGCACCACAACTGTCCAAAGTTGGCGGATGCTTTAGTCAGGTCTGGGAGGAGATCCCTCAGGGAGCCTCCCCACCTCATCAGGGCATGCCCAGTGTTGTGGGGGGAGGTCTACAGCACTGAGCCACACACACTACTACCTCATTTTATTTTTTAAGACATTACGATCAAAAGTTGATTTTTCCACTTTAATTTTGAGGGTGTCTCCAAATCCAGACCTCCATGGGTTGATCCCTTTGATTTCCCTTGATACTTTTTGTGTAGATTTTGTTGTCAGCACATTTCAACTATATAAAGAAAAAAGTATTTAAATTATTTAATTCATTCAGATCTGGATGTGTTATTTTAGTGTTCCCTTATGAGCAGGTGTCATATATATATACTGTTGTTTGTTAAAGTGCTCTCCTACTTTATGTTTGGATGGGAGGTAGGTAGGGGGGTAGGCAGGGAGGGATTCTTCTGTTAATCCCTACATATCACTTCCCGTCGGAGGGTATCGCCCCACATGTGTTAACAAGAGTGAAGGAAGAAGAAGGAGAAAAAATGCTTTTTTTTGCGCTAAGAGTTGGCATGGCCTTAGGTTGAGAACAAAAACTCCAAGTCCCATGAAAGAGGTACAAATGTCAACCCCCATCCCATTTAATTCTTCTCTTCCATTTGGCAGGTCTCTGCAGACAAAGATAGCATCTATGATGATGATGCATTTCCCTGTGCTTTTGATATCTCTCTCTCTCTCTCTCTCTCTCTCTCTCTCTCTCTCTCTCTCTCTCTCTCTCTCTCTCTCTCTCTCTCTCCCTCTCTCTCTGTTAAATATTTGATGATCATCACAGCCTGTGTTTTGGGACTGTTTTGCTATTGGGCTTACTAGGCCCTTTTCTACAAGCTGATCTGCAGGGGAAGCCTTCAGTGAAAAGAAACATCTGTTCAATGGCCCATATATTCCCATAGTGCAGTATTACTTTTACCAAGCTCACTAGAGCTCTGGTCAAAATATCATTTGGTGCCATTTGACATTAAGAATCCTGCTACACTTTTCATCCACTGGCAGACAAATGAATTATAGCATGACTTTTGAGGTACCCTAACTAATTGACTTGTCCGATTTTGATTTCCTTTCTTATGATTTATTAGCTCTGTTTCATTCATACAATACTTTATTTTAGTTAATTCCTCTGTTTATTATCACCACTTTCTATTAGCCTGTGGACCCGCAAATTGACTGTCAAATAAAATGAACAGAGGCACTAAGTATATCCGTGGTGCTGAAAAGAGGAAGTGGGTTTGGTTTTGTAATTAATGTCAGCACTACAAACCCTCTCTCAACACTTGATGTTCCAAATACCCTATTCAATTTATTTTCAGGCTCTCCTTAGATGGGTCCATTTAGACCACACTAGTGATGAATGTTGAAGCTACTACTGAGGTAAACCGGTAGGTGTTTTGGTCCGTTTACCTTCGTCGAAATGCCCACTTTCAATAAATCTGTAGGAGCATTCAACCAGTGTGCTGTTAATGTATCCATCTTTCTTTCATATGTTTAATATCCCTCATGCATACAGAGGATTGTTTTTGGACATTTAAACTAACTAAAATAACCTTTATATGTTTTAAAATATCAGAATTCCTGTCATACTTGAGTCTTCTTTTGCAGAATTTTCTGACACAGCCTCGTGGAATAATGTTTCAAGTTATCAGTTTCAACTTTGCGGCAAAATGAATCAAAATGTCATGAGAGGCTTTGGAGGCATGCAGTCCTTCATCCCAGGCAGCTGTCTTCATTTCCCCCCTGCTTATCCCCCACTGCGCTTCCCATGATACACATGATGTGATAAGTTTCCAATGGCCTTTCACATTTATATTTGTGCCTCCCCCCACCAACACCACCACACTTCCCTTCCCCATATCATTTGTTCTGCACAGTTCTGTTATTTACAAAGACAGTGAGTTAAAAATTAACTCTATGTTGATGAGCATTTACAGTTGAAGTCGGAAGTTTACATACACCTTAGCCAATACTTTAAACTCAGTCTTTCACAATTCTACATTTAATCTAGTAAAAATTACCTGTCTTAGGTCAGTTTAGATCACCACTTTATTTTAAGAATGTGAAATGTCAGAATAATAGCAGCTTTTATTTCTTTAATCACATTCCCAGTGGGTCAGAAGTTTACATACACTCAATTAGTATTTGGTAGCATTGCCTTTAAATTGTTGCTTAGGTCAACGTTTCGGTAGCCTTCCACAAGCTTCCCACGATAAGTTGGGTGAATTTTAGCCCATTCCTCCTGACAGAGCTGGTGTAACTGGAGTCAGGTTTGTAGGCCTCCTTGCTCCTCACACAGTGCCCGAGTTCTGTCCACACATTTTCTATAGGATTGAGAGTCCAGGGCTTTGTGATGGCCCTCAATACCTTGACTTTGTTGTCCTTTAGCCATTTGCCACAACTTTGGAAGTATGCTTGGGGGTCATTGTCCATCTGAAGACCCATTTGCGACCAAGCTTTTCTTCCTGACTGATGTCTTGAGATGTTGCTTCCAATATATTCACATAATTTTCCTTCCCTCATGATGCCATCCATTTTGTGAAGTGCACCAGTTCATGACATTGAGAGGCTGGTTAAGATCATATCACCCCCACCTTACCTGACACCCTAGACCCACTTCAATTTGCAGAATACCGTCCAACAGAGATCCACGGATGACGCACCGCCATCACACTGCAACACTAAACTCGGGGCCCTGGGTCTGAACCCCCGCCCTGTGCAACTGGGTCCCAGACTTCCTGAGGCCGACCCCAGGTAGGAAGGTAGAAACAACACCTTCGCTATGCTGATCCCCAACACGGAGGCCCCACAAGGCTGCCGGGTGCCCAGCCCCCTCCTTACCCCTGTTCACCCACGACTGCATGGCCACGCCTGTCTCCAACCCAATCACAAGTTCCAGATGACACAACAGTGGTAGGCCTGATCACCAAAAATGACGAGGAGCCTGGGCAGGGAGGGAGGTGAAGAGCCCCATGGCGGAGGGGTGGCAGGAAAAAAACCTCTCCCTCAACGTAAACAAAATGAAGGAGTGATTGGGACTTCCAGGAGAAAGCAGAGAGTGCAAGCTCCTATCTACATCGATGGTGCCTCAGTGGAGAGGGTAAACGCGCTTTTTCATCATGCATGTCACCGACAACCTGGAAATGGTCCATCCACACAGACAGAGTAGCGAAGAAGGCACAACAGCACCTCTTCAACCACAGAAGGCTGAAGAAATTTGGACTTGGCCCCTTCTAAGACCCTCACTAACTTCTACAAACTCACCATTGAGAGCATCCCGTCTGGCTGTATCACCGCCTGGCACGGCAAATTGCAACCTGCCCGCAACTATAGGGCTTTCCAGAGGGAGGAACGAGAACTGAAGAACTAGTCAGACCACGGAAAGAAGTAACAATAGATTAAATTCTTCCCATTTATTCTTCTGTATCCATTTGAGCAGGTCCTTTACTCCCTTCGCTTCTCTGCAGGACAAAGATGGCATCTAAGATGAAGATGGCATTTCTCTGAGCTTTTGATATGTATCTCTCTCTCTCTCTCTCTCTCTCTCTCTCTCTCACTCTCTCTCTCCCAGCCTCTCTCGCCCTCGCTCTCCGCCTCTCCCTCTTTTTCCCCCCTCTTTCCCCTCGCTCTTGCTCAGTTAACAATATTTGATGAGTCATCACAGCCTGTGATCTGCAGGGAAGCGCTCAGCTGGAAAAGAGAAGCATTCACATGGGAATTCAAATGGCTTGCTATATTTTTACAGAGTGCATTGTCTTTTGACCAAGGCTCATAGAGAGCTCTGGTCAAAAAGTATTGCACTTTATAGTGAAAAGGGTGCCATTGGGACGTATAAAGAGTCGCTTCACCTTTCACCCACACAGACGGACAAACGAATGATAGCATGGACTTTAGGAGGTACCCTGACTATCTTTGGACTGATTGATTTGTGTTCCTTTTCTGATGGGTTGTTAGCTTTTTTTTCAGCTTTTCCCGCGGTGTTCGGGACCAAGGTGCAGCTTTGTTTTTGCCTAACACACACAGCTGATTCAAATGATCAAAGCTTGATGATTAGTTTGTTATCGTTGAATCAGCTGTATAGTAGCTAGGCAATTCCAAAACGCACACCCCTTGGGGCCCGAGGACCGAAGCTTGGGAAACCCTGCTCTATTTAATTCGACAATGACAACCAATTTATTTGTAGTTCATTTCTCAATTTGTTATCACCCTCTCTATTTAAGCCTGTGCGAATTGAATATAAATGAACAGAATGTACTGTGAATGTCCGTGGGCTGAAAATGAGGAAGTGGGTTTGGTTTGTAGTGAACACTACTAAACATGGCAACAGCATGGTATGCATCTCAAACGACACCCTATTCACACTTTACAGCACTACTTTGACCAGGGCTCTGGTCATAAGTGAGTGCACTATGTAGGGAAGAGGGTGCCATTTGGGACGCACCCTAAGTGATGAATGCTGAACTACTACTGAGGCTAAAAACGGGTAGGTGTTTTGGTGCGTTTGACCTTCGACTTGAAATGTTGCTTTCAACAAACCTGTGGGATCATTCAACAGTGTGCGTGGTAATGTATCCATCTTTTTTCATAGGTTGTAATATCCTCATACATACAGTGGTGTTTTTGGACATTTAGACTAAAACTAAAATGAAACAGCTTTATATGCTTAGAAAATATTGGAATTCTGTCATACTTGAGTCTTCTTTTGTAGGGGGATTTTTGACACAGCCCAAGAAAACATGGAATAATGTTCAAGTTATCAGTTTCGGCTTGGCAGCAAAATAAAAAAATGTCAGTGAGGAGGCTTTGGAGGCATGCAGCCCTTCATCCCAGGCGGCATGTCCTCATTCCCCCTGCTTATGACCCACCGCCCAAGAATGACAGTGATGTGGCACTAACATCCAATGGCTCTCACATTATATTTGAGCCCCCCCCACCAACACACCAAGTATCATTGTTCTCACAGTTCTGATATTTACACTGACAGTGAGTGTAAAAAAACCTCTACTGCGTTATGGATCATGTATAGGCTACTCATCACTGCAATGGTAATGTAAAGTTGATGTTTTATTCAATGGCTGTGATTAAGAAACCTTTATGTTTATAATCCTGTATAATTAATACCTGATTTATGCAAACCAATTATGTTCAATGTACTTGTATAAGGTGTGTCCCAAAATGGTGCCCTATTCCCTATATAGTGCAGCACCTTTGACCAGGGCTCATAGGCTCTTAGGGAATATGTGATGCCATTTGGGAAGCAACCTACATAAATAAAGGTTCTTAAATGGTTCTTCCTCAGTTCTTAAGGTCCTTGGAGAACTCTTGTCCGAGAAAGAACCTTTGAGTTAAGTGTGGGTTTCTTGAATGGCATCTATGGTTCTTAAGAATTCAAAAAATATATATTGAAAGTGTATGGAAGCCTGCAATGTGTACCTTTCACAAGCACACAGCAAATTGGCCAGAGTTGCATCTAGTGTTAGATTTTCCAGTGTAACATTTCTAGTATTGATTCAGGAGTTAAAATTAACACTGTAAAGAGATAAATTAACAATCAGTGGTGTAAAAGAACCCCTAGTGTTGGTGGTAATAACTAGTGTTGAACCAAAAACCACTACCATTCATTATCATATTTCCAAGCATACTCTATTGCAGGTTGATGTTTAGATGTTTCAGGTAGACTCATATCTTAGTCTTCCCAACCCCGGGCAATGCTCATTCGAAATGCAGGTTGCGGGTGAATACAAATTCAAAATTCTGGATTCCAATTCGAATTACATATCACTTGCAAAGCCAGCATAATGTGACTTGCAGGCAGGGCCTGACTAATACAGGGGCTTACCGGGCTGAAGCCCCTGGGCCCAGGCCCATGGGGGGGCCCCCAAGAGACAAAAAAAGAAAAAGGAAATATATACAGTATAAAAAAACAAAACATTAGGATTGTACTGCTCTTTTCCATTACACTTGTTAAATCCACTTCAATCAGTGTAGATGAAGGGGAGGAGAGAGGTTAAAGAAGGATTTTTGAGCCTTGAGACAACTGGAGAGATGGATTGTGGTATAAAAAGTGTGCCATTCAGAGGGTGAAATGGACAAGACACAAAGACTGAAGTGTCTTTGAACGCTAGTAGAGAGGTGCCAGGCGCACTGGTTAAGTGTGTCAAGAACTGCAACGCTGCTGGGTTTTTCACGCGCAACAAGTTTCCTTTTAAACAAGAATGGGTCCACCAACCAAAGGACATCCAGCCAACTTACACACATGGAAGTATTGAGCCAACATGGGCCAGCATCCTATGTAGAGTCCGACGCCCCGAGGAATTGAGGCTGCCCTGAGGGCAAAAGGGGGCCCCAGTAGGCCAACCACTGGGCGGCTCTGGAGCTCACTCAATGAGCGAAGACAGCCTGCTGCTGCCTGCTGCCACTCTACAAATCATCAGTATGGGGGAGAGAGAGGAGGTAGGGAAATCCCTACTGGAACTGGGGGGTCCTGGATTAAACTGGGTAACTGATTAATATAAACATTTATAAGAAGTCTGTATAATAAATAAATGTGACTGGTCAATCGTGTGAGTCATAGGTCATCATAATCCAATCAGAAAGCTGTTAGCCAAATATGCCATATAACATGACGCGGTGTAACGCGGTTACAAAAATATTGATGGCTAGGCTGCCTACTGAAAACGGTGGGGAAAAGTCCTGAGGGGGATCAGATAAATAACAATTTCAGAAAAATAAAACAACAGCAGGAGTAAGAATTTTAACGAAAAATACCCAAACTGACTGGTTATTTTATGCACAACACAAAGACACGAAGGACAACTAAAGCAGCTTAGCGAATCGCGCATTACCCGACAGATCAACCCATTGGTAGAGTAGAGTGCCTTGAAGCTGCATATATTCTGGAATTTGGCTGGGGGTGAATACTTGAACCGCCGTCTTGAGACAAATTAGTTTTTCACGTTTGTCAGCAGTCAGCATTTAATTTTTGCTCCAAATACACTTGGCGATGGCAGATTGCTAGCATCAGGTTTACAACCAAATGAAAACAGTCGAATCTGAAACACCTCAAATCTCACTTCCGTGTACGTGGGTGGTCTTCCCACGCAAAAGCCACAAAAGCATTATGCCTCAATTATGCTAATGTTAGCCAAAGTGTCCTCTATTGTCACACTCAAGGACGATCTGAGGACGAGAAAATCTAACTCTGGCCACTCGTAACGAGGCTTTAACACTCTATACCCAAATGGATAAATCTTGAGATTGCTTTTCTCTGTAACGCTTAGAATGTCAAGCACTTCAGGCAGTCCAGCTGGACCTGTCTAACGCTGTTCGCTTGTGGGGGCCTTTGAGAGGGGTTTTGTTGGCTGGGCGCCGGGCTCAGGCTAGAAGCTTGAGGCAAAAGGAAAGACCAGTGTCACCAAGCCCCGAATCTGAGCAAATACTGACTGTCGCTTATCAGGTCAGTGAAATTTGCCGTTAGTGTGTTCACTGTTGTGATTGACACGCTTATTGCCGAAGTTGAAAAGGAGGAATGAGTCACACAAAGAGTTAAAACAACTGCTTTGGATTTAAAAATTCATCCGACACTCAACCTCAGAGGAAATTCAATCTGACTTGCAAATAGATTTTCCAGGTGAAATTGTTCAGTTTAAAGAATTTACAAAAAGTGAAAAACAAATTTAAGCAGGGCGCTGCTTCACATGTTGCGAGAGGAATCTACAAGCAGTAAGCTTCCCAACATATTTTGACTTACCTGTAACCAATGCATCAGGGAAACGGCCCTTTTCAAAGCTGGTTCTTGTCAAAAACAGACTGAGATCAACACTGGGACAGGAAATACTGAACCATTTGACTCTTATGGCTCTTTGAGAATGATATATTCAGGGAACTTGATTTCAAGGACATACTGTAATATATACACTACCATTCAAAAAGTTTGGGGTTCACTTTAGAAATGTCCTTGTTTTCGAAAGAAAAGCAATTTTTTTGTTCGCTAAAATAATATCAAATTGATCAGAACTACTTAATCCAGCTCCTGCTTGTGGGCCTGATGTGGCACGTAAAACTATGCGCTTAGGGTAAAATTAGCCCTCCGAAGAAGGGCCTTATGAAATATGTATTGTATTGTCTTAAATAATTGAATGACAACATGCTCACTTGGGATTTCACTTGGTGACGCTACAGCAGACTGAAAGCCATCGAACGCAGCAAACCTGTCTCTGTCACTAGCAAACACAGTCATGGGGTGGTACTGGTAACTATAAATTCACCTCCAAACACCTGGGAAATATGCAAATAAAACCCTGCAGCAGGGCTATTCAACTCCCCTCCTGGAGGGCCGAAAGATTTCTGGTTTGAATTTTTGTGTAGGTTTTTCAAAGAACCATCACATTTATGGTTCTCAGAGACCTAAAATGGTTCCCCATATGGCATCGCTTCTCAAGAACCTATTTGGTCCCAACTTGACATTTATTTTTGGTGTATGTACATTTGCTGACGTTCTGCCACCAGTAGAGTTCAACTTGGAGAGTGAAAAGCCAGTTGTAATTCAATTTATTTAGATGCTTGTGGTTAGGACTGCATTAAATTATTTGTAAAGGAAAAGTGGAGAGACTGTAGGGGAAGTACATTTCACACATGGCTGTGATAGTTTGTGAAATCTTGTAGCAGGAGCTGCAGTCTCAATAAGCTCTCTAACTCTTTCTCTCACTCTCTATCTCTCTCTCTCTCACTCTCTTTTTTTTTCTCTCTCTCTCTCTCTTGTCACACTCTTGCTCTCACTCTTTTTTATCGCTGTGCTTTAGGGTTTATTCATCTTCACTAGAAGATAACAACTTGACAACAGCGGAATGCCTAACAGGCTGTAAGCAAAGTGCGAGCCTTAATGCAGCCTGCAAGTAAAGTGATACACTATATATGCAAAGGTATGTGGACACCCCCTTCAAATTAGGGAATTCGAGCTATTTCAGCCACACTCCGTTGCGGAGCAGGTGTATAAAATTGAGCACACAGCCATGCAATCTTCCAGAGACAAAAATTGGCAGTAGAATGGCCTTACTTCGGAAGAGCTCAGTGACTTTCAACGCGGCACCAGCCCACAGGATGCCACCTTTCCAACAAGTCAATTCGCCAAATGTCTGCCTTGCTAGAGCTGCCCCGGTCAACTGAAGGAGCTGTTATTGTGAATGAAAACGCCTCAGGAGCAACAATTGCTCAGCCGTGAAGTGGTAGGCCACAACAAGCCTGCCAGAATGGGAACGGCCGAAAAGGAAGTGCGTAGTGCGAAAAATAATCTGGTCTCGTAGCAACATCTAACAACACCGGAAGTTCCAAACTGCCTCTGGACGCAACCCAGCATGCCAAGAACTGTTTGTCGGGAGCTTCAGGAAATGGGTTTCCTGGCGCGGCAGCCGCACTACAAGCGTCAGATCACCATGTGCAATGTCGCTACATCAGCTGGAGGGTGTGAAGCTCCGGGTTACCATTGGACTCTGGAGCAATGGAAATGCTTTTCTCTGTAGTGATGAATCGCTACTTTACCATCTGCCAGCCCGACAGACAAATCTTGGGCTTGGCGAGATGCTAGGAGAACCTACACTCCCCAATGCATAGTGCCAACTGTAAAGTTGTGGTGGAGGAGAAGCATGGTCTGGGTTGTTTTTCATGGTTAAGCTATAGGCCCCCTTAGTTCCAGTGAAGGGAAATCGTAACGCTACAGCATACAATGACATTCTAGACGATTCTTGTGCTTCCCAACTTTGTGGCGACAGTTTGGGGAAGGTTCTTTCTTTGTTCCAGCATGACAATGCCCCTGTGCTGCTCTCATGCTGCTAAACATGCCCTCGTAAAACTGAATATCCCACCGATCTGAAGGACTTCATATGAAACACATTTACAAAATAGCCTCCAACACTCTACCTCAGCAAATTGATGTAGTCTATCACAGTGCCATCCGTTTGTTACGAAGCCCCATATGTTACCCACTTTCACTGTGACCTGTACGCCCTCGGTGGCTGGCCCTCACTACATCCTCCACGCCAAACCCACTGGCTCCAGGTCATCTATAAATCTCTTCTCAGGCAAATCCCCGCTTTATCTTAGCTCATTGGTCACCATAGCAACACCCACCCAGAAAGTATGCGTTCCAGCAAGTATATCTCACTGGTCATCTCAAAGCCAGCACTCCTTTGGCTGCCATTCCTCCCAGTTCTCAAAACATGTTGAACAAACTGCAAAATCTGAGGCTGGAGAGCACTTATTCTCACTATCTTTGGGCATCAGTTGTCAGAGCAGCTATCGATCACTGCACCTGCACACAGCCCATCTGTAATTAGCCCATCCAACTACCTCATCCCCATATTGTTATTTTACATTGTTGTTTTGCCTTTGCTCATTTGCACCCCAGTATCTCTATTTGCACATCATCTTCTGCAAATCTATCACTCCTGAAGTGTTATACTAAAATTGTAATTATTTTGGCACTATGGCTATTATTATTGCCTTACCTCCATAACTTACTACATTTGCACACACTGTATATATATTTTCTATTGTGTTATTGATTTACAGGTTTGTTATTCCATATGTAAACTTGTGTTTGTTGTTTTTATCGCACTGCTTTGCTTTATCTTGGCCAGGTTGTAGTTGAAATGAGAACTTGTTCTCAACTGGCTTCAACCTTAGTTAAATAAAGAAATAAAAAAAATAAAAAGTGCACAAAGCGAGACCATACAGAAATGGTTTGTCGAGGATTGTTGGGGAAAAAATTGAAGAGCCCTGACCTCAACCCCATCGAACACCTTTGGGATGAATTGGAACCTGACTGAGAGTCAGGCCTAATCACCCAACACCAGTGCCCGACCTCACTAATGCTCGTGGCTGAATGGAAGTCCTCGGAGCAATGTTCCAACATCTAGTGGAAAGCCTTCCCAGAACAGTGGGAGACTATTATAAGCAGCAAAGGGGGGCCAACTCCATATTAATGCCCATGATTTTGGACTGGAGATGTTCGAGATAGCAGGTGTCCACATACTTTTGGTCATGCAGTGGATGTGTGTGTGTGTGTGTGTGTGTGTGTGTGTGTGTGTGTGTGTGTGTGTGTGTGTGTGTGTGTGTGTGTTGGTGTGTTGTGTGTGTGTGTGTGTGTGTGTAGAAGAGAGAGACATAATATAGTGAATGTCTTGAGTGTATACAGTGAATGGATGGTCCTTTAATGTAATGTTTTGTAGTGCATCTGTGTCAAAGCTGTTAATTGGACTGACTGGATTTGCACTCCATGACAGTACTCATCATTATCTCTGTTAGCACAAACAGATAGCATGGAGGTTTGATACACAATCTTTTCATCTATATTTGGATAGGCTCCACTGGGAAAACCAAAAACATTAACGGGCATACTATTTAAATAGCTTCTAATTATACTTTTAAAACCAGCCCTTTAAATCCAGTAATATATTGAACATTTAATCACAACAGATATTCCTCAACAAATGTTGCATAAAATTGGGAACGGACGTGTTCATCTTTGAAAGATTCTGAAAGAATTGGGTTATTTGATAAAGTTATATGCATTACTCTTTTTATATTTGCTTGTTTCTAGCCTAGGATACTGGATCTCTGCTAGAAATAGAGATTTTAGCCTAGCTGAAGGCATGTGTATTCTTAGCTACTAAAAATCAAATCTAGAAATTAGGTAGTGCTGGGAATGGGTTTCACATAAATAATATTTTTTGATTTAGGAAAAGGCATGCATATTTGATGTACATCAGCAGATATCAATCTCGGCTACATGGCATGTACAGATGGGAATATTGATTCCTGGAAGTTGCATTTCTCATCTCACCAATGTATGGGTTTGTGTTTGCTCAGTAATATTTTGGAGTCCACGTAGAATTGTATTTCTGGATCTGGAGACCAAAAAAACACCACGAAGAAACTGGGGAAGATGTTTGTGATACGTTGCCTTCATACTTCCCCTTTCTCCCTATCGCTTCTCTTTCTCACCCTCTCTCTCTCTCTCTCTCTTCTCTCTCTCTTCCCTCCCCCCCCCCCCCATATATATATATATATATATATATATACAGTACCAGTCAAAGTTTGGATACAGCTACTCATTCAAGGGTTTTTCTTTATTTTTACTATTTTTACATTGTAGAATAATAGTGAAGACATCAAAACTATGAAATAATGAAAAAACACATATGGAATCATGTAGTAACAAAAAAAGTGTTAAACAAATCAAAATATATTTGAGTTTTGAGATTCTTCAAATAGCCACCCTTTGCCTTGATGACAGCTTTGCACACTGGCATTCTTCAACCAGCTTCACCTGGAATGTCTTTTTCCAACAGTCTTGAAGGAGTTCCCACATCTGCTGAGCACTTGTTGGCTACTTTTCGTTCACTCTGCAGTCCGACTCATCCCAAACCATCTCACAATTGGGTTGAGGTCAGGTGATTGTGGGAGGCCAGGTCATCTGATGGAGCACTCCATCACTTTCCTTATTGCTAAAATAGCCCTTACACAGCCTGGAGGTGTGTTGGGTCATTGTCCTGTTGAAAATCAAATGATAGTAACACTAAGCCCAAACCAAATGGGATGGCGTTGGTTGCTGCAGAATGGCTGTGGTAGCTATGCTGGTTAAGTGTGCATTGAATTCTAAATAAATCACAGACAGTGTCACCAGAAAAGCACCCCCCACACTGATACCACCTCCTCTTCTCATGCTTTACGGTGGGAACCACACAGCCTGGAGGTCACAAAGACACGCAAGGATGGAACCAAAAATCTCAAATTTGGACTCCAGACCAAAGTACAAACGTAATGTCCATTGCTCATGTTTCTTGGCCCAAGCTGTTTTCTTATTATTATTGGTGTCCTTTAATATGATTTCTTTGCAGCATTTCGACCATGAATGCCTGATTCACAAGTCCCTGAACAGTTGATGTTGAGATGTGTCTGTGACTTGAACTCAGTGAAGCCAAATTATTTGGGCTGCTATTTCTGAGGCTGGTAACTCTAGTGAATCCTATCCTCTGCAGCAAGGGAGGTAACTCTGGGTTTCCATTCCTGTGGCGGTCCTCATGGAGAAGCCAGTTTACCATCATAACGCTTGATGGTTTTTATGACTGCACTTGGAGAAACTTTCAAAGTTCTTGAAATGTTCCATACTGACTGACCTTCATGTCTCGTAAAGTAATGATGGACTGTTGTTTCTTGCTTATTTGAGCTGTTCTTGCCAAGTAATATGGACTTGGCCTTTTACCAAATAGGGCTATCTTCTGTATACCATGCCCTACCTTGTCACAACACAACTGATTGGCTCAAATGCATTAACCTCTAAAGGATCGGACCCTTTTTAAAATTTGTTTGCCTAAAATGACATACCCAAATTTAACTGCCTGTAGAGCCTAGGACCTGGAAGCAAGGATATGTAATATTCTTGATACCATTTGAAAGGAAACACTTTGAAGTTTGTGTGGGAAATGTGAACTTAATGTAGGAGAATATAACACATTAGATTTGTTCCATCATCTTTGAAGTGAAGGGAAAGGCCATTCAATATGATATTGCAGCTTAGGTGCAATTTAGATTTTGGCCAGTAGATGGCAGCAGTTGTAGCCAAAGTTTCGCCAGAATGAGCCAGTGGGAAGCATGCAAACTAGACATATTTTTTTGTATCAAGTCTGCCCAAATGTGCCGAATTGGTCAATTGATACATTTCAAGCACATAACGATAAAGAACATACATAAACGATATGGTAATACAAAAATGTAAGTTTACACACTCCCAGGATTTCCTACATGATGGATAATTAGCTTATACGACTAACTTTCACACATCTAGGTGGCCAGGCGTCGGGTAGGTGTGTGAGCCAGAACAGCAGGGGTTCTGGAAACTGTAGAACCCAGTTCCTAAGCATTTGAATATAAAAATGGATTGCTTATCAAACAAACCTATGCTACATTTTATTCTCTGGGACCCTTAGGATGACAATTCAGAGCAAGATTACTTAATGTCAGTACATTATTTACCTTCAGGGGTGAAATGTATCAAACCAGTTGCCGCGGATAAGTTTTTTAGTTGTTTTTGTGCACTCTCCTCAAACAATAGCATGGTATTTTTTTCACTGTAATAGCTACTGTAAATTGGACAGTGCAATTAGATTAACAAGAATTTAAGCTTTCTGCCCATATAAGTATATGTCTATGTCCTGGAAAGTTTGCTGTTACTTACAACAGTCATGCTAATCACATTAGCGCACGTTAGCTCAACCGCCCATATAATGGGACACCCGATCCCGTGAGGCTAAGAAGGAAAGAAATTCCACAAATTAACTTAACAAGGCACACCTGTTAATGGAAATGCACTCCAGGTGACTACCTCGTGAAGCTGGTTGGAGAGAATTCCAAGAGTGTGTGCAAAGCTGTCATCAAGGCAAAGGGTGGCTACTTTGAAGAATCGCAAATATAAAATATATTCTGATTTGTTTAACACTTTTTCGAGTTACTACAGTGATTCCATATGTGTTGTTTCATAGTTTTGATGTCTCCACTATAATTCTACAATGTATAAAGTAGTAAAAATAAAGAAAAACCCTTTGAATGAGTAAGTGTTCTAAAACTTTTGACCGGTAGTGTCTATATATAATGTATACAGCCCATGCTGAGCAACATACCAAGCCCTGGGTCTTCTGTCAGAGTGACTTCAGTCTCCAGATCTGCATGCCATGCCACTGTCAGCTGCACCATGAAATCCCTGTTCAGCCATGTTCAACACAATGCTCATCGCTCACTCAGAAACATGGAGGCTCTGACAGAAATATGTCAAGTAGGAGAATGAGAGACAGCATGGGAATATAGATAGAACTACAGTAAAGCAAAGTCTCATAAAGAAACCCCCTGCACAAAGTGAAAAAGCATTTTCTTTGTATTACGAATACTTAGTACTGTATTGACATATTTACTGCCACATACTTCACTTAGCAGATGCTTTTATCCAAAGTGACTACATTACAGCGTAGTGCCTGCATTTATTTATCATTTGGAATCAAAATGTTCAACTGTCAGTATGTGTAGGCCTATGTGATAAATGTGGGAATTGAACCCACGACCCTGGCGTTGTAAGCACCATACTCTTACTCTACCATCTGAGTCCCACAGGACCACTCCCAGTTCAGTGGTACGTTTGTTGTAATATCAGTGCCCTCAGCTATCAGAGTCAGAACTCTGGGCATTAAGACACTGGCCTCTCCAAGAGGGAGCATGTCATCAAATTACCTCAGATGTCAGTCAAAGCTGAAGGGCAGACTGTCTCCCCTGTATTAATATAAACAAAAGATTTCATGCATAATACCACCAATAATTACACATTTTTCTAATATAATTTGAAAATGTATTTTCCCTGTGTATTAGCATTTTCTGTTTATATTCTTAATGATTTTCAAAAAACAACATTACTTTGGCAATCTTTTTGTTTCAGACAATACTGTTAATCTAGTATTGGGAAGTGGCTTGGCTATCGCTTGATTCTTAATCTCAGCCTTTGCGTCTGGGGTCCTTGAGAACAGTATTTGCTGCGGTCCCCTGTCATGTAGCAGCCCTCTGTTCATCATGTGACACCCTCTTCTCCGCTTTATTCTACCCTATCACTTCTGATGGGCATTACATGCGTCATTCTCAGCCTGAAGCCGCGAGCGAATCTTTAGCGGAGCCTGTTAGCCCATGTTCCTCTTCAGTCATCTTATATTTCCGCCCCTTTTCATTTTTGGGGATACCCCTGTTGGGAGGCTCACCCCATTTTTCTGATGAATGTAGAGCAGATTCTGCCAATAAGTTTTTCCTTTCATTTGAAAGTTTATTTCTTAAGTGTTTTGTTGTTGTTGTAACTAATTCTTCACAGTCATGTTTTGTTAAAATCATACAGTATTTTAAATAACTTGCAGAAAATACACTTTATGACACTGTCAAGAAGCATTACGACCATCATAATAATATAAGGCTATCATATACATGCCCTTATGTCAGTCATTAATCAAAAAGAGGATGTCTTGTCCTGCTCCTGAAATCTGCTCCTACATTCATCCTGGTCATCAGCAACAGAGCATTGGGGTAGGTGCATGTCTGACATCAATTTGTGCGCAATTACAAAGATAATTTAACATGGTCAATCTCAGAAAATGTTACAGTGAGGGGAAAAAAGTATTTGATCCCCCTGCTGATTTTGTACGCTTGCCCACTGACAAAGAAATGATTGGTTCTATAATTTTAATGGTAGGTTTATTTGAACAGTGAGAGACAGAATAACAACAAAAAAACTCCAGAAAAACGCATGTCAAAAATGTTATAAATTGATTTGCATTTTAATGAGGGAAATAAGTATTTGACCCCTCTCAATCAGAAAGATTTCTGTAGCTCAGGTGTTTTTAGGAACGAGCTGAGATTAGGAGCACAGTCTTAAAGGGAGTGCTCCTAATCTCAGCTTGTTACCTGTATAAAAGACACCTGTCCACAGAAGCAATCAACTCAATCAGATTCGAAACCCTCCACCATGGCCAAGACCAAAGAGCTTCCAAGGATGTCAGGGACAAGATTGTAGACCCGCACAAGGCTGGAATGGGCTACAAGACCATCGCCAAAGCTTGCTGAGAAGGTGACAACAGTTGGTGCGATTATTCTCAACTGGAAGAAACACAAAATAACTGTAAATCTCCCTCGGCCTGGGGCTCCATGCAAGATCTCACCGGTAGTTGCAATGATCATGAGAACGGTGAGGAATCAGCCCAGGAACTACACAGGAGGATCTTGTCAACATCTCAAGGCAGCTGTGGACCATAGTCACCAACAAAACAATTGGTAACACACCACGCCGTGGAAGGACTGAAATCCTGCAGCGCCCGCAAAGGTCCCCCTGCTCAAGAAAGCATATATACAGGGGCCGCCAGAAGTTTGCCAGCTTGAACATCTGGAATGATTCAGAGGAGAACTGGGTGAAAGTGTTGTGGTCAGATGCCGAGACCAAAATCGAGCTCTTTGGCATTAACTCAACTCGGCCGTATTTGGAAGAGGAGGAATGCTGCCTCAGACCCCAAGAACACCATCTCCACCGCCAAACATGGAGGTGGGAAACATTATGCTTTGGGGGGTGTTTTTTCTGCAAGGGGACAGGACAACTTCACCGCAGATTAAAGGGACAATGGACGGGGCCATGTATCGAAATCTTGGGTGAAACTCCTTCCTTCAGCCAGGGCATTGAAAATGGGTTGTGGATGGCTCCAGCATGACAATGACCCAAAAACACACGCGCCAGGGCAACAAAGAAGTGGCTCAAGAAGAGGCACACAATAAGGTCTTGGAGTGGCCTAGCCAGTCTCCAGACCTTAATCCCATAGAAAATCTGTGGAGGGGAGCTGAAGGTTCGAAGTTGCCAAACGCCCAGGCTCGAAACCCTCAACGACTTGGAGAAGATCTGCAAAGAGGAGTGGGACAAAATCCCTCCTGAGATGTGTGTGTCAAACCTGGTGGCCAACTACAAGAAACGCCTGACCTCTGTGATTGCCAACAAGGGTTTTAATACCAAGTACTAAGTCATGTTTTGCAGAGGGGTCAAACACTTATTTTCCCCTCATTAAAAATGCAAATCATTTCATAACATTTTTGACATGCATTTTTCTGGATTTTTTTTTGTTGTTGGTATTCTGTCTCTCACTGTTCAATTAAACCTACCATTAAATTATAGACTGATCGTTGCTCTTTGTCAGTGGGCAATCGCATAAAATCAGCAGGGGGATCAAATACTTTTTTCCCTCACTGTATATAACATAAACATACTGGGTTGACAAGTAGGTTATGGTGTAATGGAATGTTTTTTCCTTGTGTGGCGTAGTAGTGCAGTCCTGTTTTTGTCGCGGTGTCTGTAAATAAATAGCCCGTAAATACCCAGTTTTTTTTGTATTTTTCGCATATTATTTTCCTATCAGACTTTTCATCCTTCTACAAAAATATACTTGCCTGCAACCCGCCTCACTCAATGTGGAACGGATTCTATTATTGACTTACCTTTTATCTAGAATCTCCAGTTGAAACTAGCTACAGCCAAAGCTAACTAGCTACTTGCTATTGGGGCCACAGTTGCTATTTCACCCAGAACATTGGATTTTCTGCCGGGAATAATTTAATCACTGGACATTAATCGGATCGCAACCAGCTAGCCGCAATCCGAATGGATGTTGCTGTTTGGCTAATCACCACTGCCCCCGATGCAAGCAACCAGAAGCCTCGAAGCTAGCCTAGAGCCAGGCTCATATCCCGCGCATCTACCTCTAGGTCTACCGGACGGGAGTAGCCAGCTAACTAGCTACTTGCTATCAGCTACCGCATTAGCCATTTTTCACATTGTCCGGTGGCCTGCACCACCTACCAGAGCCAGCTCTAGTCTGGACTATTACGCCAGTCTGCACTGTCTGCACAGCCGCGATATCGACCCAGAACATATCAGTTTTTTCTGCCGGAATCACTGAATCACTGGACCTTAAACTCCGGATCAGCTACCAGCCAGCTGCAAGAAAATGGACGCTGAGGTCTGGCTAATCATCCCGAGCTAGGCCCATCTCCCATCTCCCATCTCCTGCTATCTACCTCTCTGTCAACCGGACGGGACCACCTAGTGTTGACACGGAGCCCGGCCAGATCCTACACGACTGGTCTGGGCCGACGAAATCGCCTGATGAGGTAGATTTACGCAACAGCTTCCCTGCTACGACGCTGACCACGCCAAGATTCCATCTGCTAGCCCCGCCCCTGATAGCACACGCCGAAGCCAGTGCCCTCTGCTCGCTAGTGCTTTAGCAGCTCCCGAACTACCTCCGAACTATCCGTATTGCTGTTCACCAGACCTTATAACTCAGCTATATAAGCCGATGTCTGCTGGACTGTTCCTTTTTTACGGTACTGTATCCTGTTTATGTTTAGCCTCAGCCCAAACTGTGTCCCATTACACAGCTGTTGTCTTAGCTCTCTCAAATTACACCTTGATTGCTTTTTGCCTCTCTCCCTTGTCAATATGGTTAGCTTATTGTTGTTTCTTGGGGTTATTTCTAATTGTACTATTTCACTGTAGATCCCCCAGCCCAGCTAAACCTGCCTTAGATAGCTCCTTTGTCCCACCCCCCATACATGCGGAACCATCAATTGGTCCTCCAGTGATGCTATTTCTTGTCCTTTCATTGTTACCCAACGCTTTAGGTTTACCTCCCCCACTTTACTCATATCCTTCCATATCCTTGTCTGTACATAATGCCCTGAATCTTTTCTACAACGCCCGAAACTGCCCCTTTACTCTATGTACCCAACGCACTAGAAGACCAGTTCTGAAAGCGCTTTAACCGTGATCCTTATTCTAGTCCTCCTCTGTTCCTCTGGTGATGTAGAGGCTAACCCAGGCCCTGCAGCCCTCAGTATCACTCCTACTCCCAGGCGCTAAGGAGCCATTTGCTGACTTCTGAATCGCAAAAGTCTTGGTTTCTTGCACGTAAATATCAGAGTCTACTAAGTTTGCACACTCCGCCAACCCTGATGTTCTAGCAGTGTCTGAATCCTGGCTTAGGAAGGCCACCAAAATTTCTGAAATTTCCATCCCCAACTATACACATTTTCCTAGCCTAGGATAGAACTGCTAAAGGGGGTGGAGTTGCACTCTACTGTAGAGATAGCCTGCAGAGCTCTGTCATACTATCCAGGTTGAGCCCAAAACAGCTTGAGCTTCTACTTCTAAAACAATCCACCTTTCCAGAAATAAGTCTCTACTGTTGCCGCAGCTACAGACCCCTCAGCCCCCCAGCTGTGCCCTGGATACCATATGTGAATTGGATTGCCCCCCATTTATCCTCAGAGTTCGTACTGTTTGGTGACCTAAATTGGGATATGCTTAACACCCCCGGCCATCCGACAATCCAAACTAGATGCCCTCGCAATCTCACACACAAATTATCAACAAACCTACCAGGTACAACCCCAAAACCGTAATCATGGGTACCCTCATAGATATCATCCTGACTAACTTACCCTCTAAATACACCTCCGCTGTCTCCAACCAGGATCTCAGCGATCACTGCCTTATTAGCCTGCATCCGTAACGGGTCCGCGGTCAAACGACCACCCTCATCACTGTCAAACGCTCCTAAAAACACTTTAGCGAGCAGGCCTTCCTAATTGACCTGGCCACAGGTATCCTGGATGGATATAGATCTCATTCCGTCAGTAGAGGATGCCTGGTTGTTCTGCAAAAGTAATTTCTCTCAATCTTAAATAAACATGCCCCATTCAAAAAATACAGAACTAAGAACAGAGCATATAGCCCCTGGTTCTCCCCAGACTTGACTGCCCTTGACCAGCACAAAAACATCCTGTGGCAAACTGTAATAGCATCAAATAGCCCCACGCGATATGCAACTTTTCAGGGAAGTTAGGAACCAATATACACAAACAGAAATTTGCATCCTGTAGCACTAACTCCAAAAAGTTTTGGGACACTGTAAAGTCCATGGAGAACAAGAGCACTTCCTCCCAGCTGCCCACTGCACTGGAGGCTAGGAAACACTATCACCACCGATAAATCTACAAATACCGAGAACACAATCATTTTGCTACGGCTGGCCATGCTTTCCACCTGGCTACCACCACCCCCGGCCACCAACCCTGCACCCTCCGCTGCAAACTTGCCCATGCCCCCCGCTTCTCCTTTTCACACAAATTCAGACAGCTGATGTTCTGAAAGAGCTGCAAAATCTGGACCCCTACAAATCAGCTGGGCTAGACAATCCGGACCCTTTCTTTCTAAAAAACTAGCCGCAGAAATTGTCGCAACCCCTATTAATCTAGCCTGTTCAACCCCTCTTTCGTAACGCCTGAGATCCCCAGAGATTGAAAAGCTGCCGCGGTCATCCCCCTCTTCAAAGGGGGTGACACTCTAGATCCAAACTGTTACAGACCTATATCCATCCTGCCCTGCCTTTCGAAAGTATTTGGAAAGCCAAGCTAACAAACAGATCACCAACCATTTCAATCCCACCGTACTCTTCTCCGGCTGTGGGAATCCGGGTTTCCGAGCTGGTCATGGGTGCACTTCAGCCACGCCAAGGTCCTAAACGATATTATAATCACGCGATCGGAGCACAGACAGTACTGTGCAGCCGTTTTCATCGACCTGGCCAAGGCTTTCGACTCTGTCAACCACCGCGATTCTTATTGCCAGACTAAATAGCCTTGGTTTCTCAAATGACTGCCTCGCCTGGTTCACCAACCACTTCTCAGATAGAGTTCAATGTGTGAAATCGGAAGGCCTGTTGTCTGACCTATGGCAGTCTCTATGGGGTGCCACAGGGTTCAATTCTTGGGCCGAATTTCTTTTCTCCACAGAAAGCTTATCAATGATGTCGCTCTTGCTGCTGGTGACTCTCAGATCCACCTCTACACAGATGACACCATTTTGTATACATCTGGCTCCTTCATTGGACACTGTGTTAACAAAACCTCCAAACGAGCTTCAATGCCATACATACACTCCTTCAGTAGCCTCCAACTGCTCTTAAACACTGGTAAAACTAAATGCATGCTCTTCTGCAATCGAACGCTGCTGGCACCCGCCCACCCGACTAGAATCACCACTCTCGACGTGGTCTGACCTAGAGTATGTGGACAACTACAAATACCTAGGTGTCTGGTTAGACTGTAAACTCTCCTTCCAGACTCACATTAAGAATCTCCAATCCAAAGTTAAATCTAGAATCGGTTTCCTATTTCGCGTTGAACAAAGCCTCCTTCACTCATGCTGCCAAACATGCCCCAAAACTGACTATCCTACCGATCTTGACTTCAAGACGATGTCATTTACAAAATAGCCTCCAACACTCTACTCAGCAAATTTGATGTAGCCTATCACAGTGCTAATCCGCTTTGTCTCCAAAGCCCCATACACTACCCACCACTGTGACCTTGTACGCTCTGGTGGTCCTCACTACATGTTCAAGTCAAGCCAAACCCACTGGCTCCAGGCCAATCTATAAATCACTGCTAGCAAATCCCCGCCTTATCTTAGCTCACATGTCACCATAGCAGCACCCACCCGTAGTCTGCGCTCCAGCAGGTATATCTCACTGGTCATTCCCAAAGCCAACACCTCTTTGGCACGCCATTCCTTCCAGTTCTCTGCTGCCAATGACTGGAACGAATTGCAAAATTTGAAGCTGGAGACTCTTATCTCCCTCACTAACTCTAAGCATCAGTTGTCAGAGCACCTTACCGATCACTGCACATGCACACAGCCCATCTGAAATTAGCCCACCCAACTACCTCATCCCTATATTGTTATTTATTTTGCTCATTTGCACTCCCAAAGTATCTCTATTTGCACATAATCTCTTTGCACTATCTAGCATTCCAGTGTTAATACTAATTGTAATTATTTTGCACTATAGCCTATTTTATTGCCTTACCTCCATAACTTGCTACATTTGCACTAATACACTGTATATATATTTTCTGTTGTATTTTATGACCTTATGTTTTTTTACCCCATATGTAACTCTGTGTTGTTGTTTTTATCGCACTGCTTTGCTTTATCTTGGCCAGGTCGCAGTTGTTGTAAATGAGAACTTGTTCTCAACTGGCTTACCTGGTTAAATAAAGGTGAAATAAAATAAATAAATAAAAGTGGTAGGTTTTGTGGGTTTTGACACTCTTATGTAGTTGTCATAACCAGCCATAAGATAATGCAATATATGTCACAACAGATCTAAACATATGTGCTCAAGACAGTGTTATGACTTATTATAACAGGTCATAACATGTTATGACGCTGGGTGAATAAGTAAAGTGTTACCGAGTATTTAAAAGACCAACCAAAAGCTGGTCTTAGCAGTAACACAGCTATGGCATCGATTTTGCCAACAGAGGCACACATTAGCCTAATCAGTAGCCTATCCCCAATGTTTTATTGCTAAATATCATCTTTAGGAGCAGCAAAACAGTCAACAGACATTCCCCTTATTCTTTTATATTGGATATTATTTTTTGTCCAGCTTTATGTGCGCTGCCCATTGAATGAAAAATGTCAGTGACTTTAGGAAGCCTGATTAGAAACATGAAGTTGTTAAAAAGACTGATTATTGTTTTTCGCTTTCTCATTTTGTTAACAAATGCATCTTCCACATTCTTCTTTGGACCTAAATGCCAAATCGCAGGAATTCAGATCGGGCTGTCCAGTGCGGAACTGGGCTGGTTTGTTTGTTTGTTCACCCAACAATTATTCACGTGGTAAAGTCACTACATGGCCTTATCAATGGCGAGGTAGCCAAATCTCTTTTATAACGCTTGATAGACAATATCCATGGCTCGGACATGCAATGCCATTTCTAAATGCGTAATGCAATGGGCTAATATTTCCATGTTGAAGCCACTTACTTTTTGCATGTAAAAAAACAGGATAGGCTACATGTTTGTTATAACTTGGAATATTATAGGGGTACTGTGTAGGCTACTACTTAAGGATAAACATCCATGCCCTCCTGCGGAATTGAAGTTTATGACAACTGAAGATCAGACACCATAAATAACAAACAAAATTGAAGGACATACTTAGCTTCGAACCCCAGTGAGTGGTCAAGCCTTCATCACACCTCCATCTAAGTAATTAATAGAAAGCCTGCCTCTTTACGCTAACTCCAGCTGGTGAGCCCATAATTCCATTGTGAAAATGTAAAAAATATTTCTGCACATCCCTTGACCTATGGGCGCTACCGGCCAGCGCTAGGATTTACTCATTTAGTTAGGTTTGTTAAAATAGAGTCCTCTTTTTTTTTATTAATTCATTCAATGTAATCCCTTAAATATATTCCACATATACTGTATGTAACAGTTTGTTTAATATGATTATATCTGCCAGCAGAGACGTATTAGGGGTTCCAGGCTGAGGGTTAATTGAGCTAGCTAATTCTTTCCCTCTGATGTAAATCGCCATCCCTCCCTTTTCTAACACCCTTTTTGTGCATCAAAACAAAGAGATAAGAAAGTGATAAACAAAGAGATAAGATTCCACACTGACAACGAACGACCAATAACATGCACAATCAAGCCTATTTTTACCCAGCATTACAAGTGTGGAGTCTAGTACTCCACACACCAGCCCAGCCGAACCCAAATTTCACTTTATGATACAGGAATAATCAGTGGTGTGAGAGTAAGGCCAGAGTAATCTATCATCAGACTCCCGAGTACTGGGATTTGCGGTAGCATGGAGGAAAATGGAGGCTCCTCTGCTCTAGGAAGATCGATCCTTCATTTAACATGCTGACTAGGCAAGGGATTTTAACTTGTCCTCTTTTTTGGAGAAAGTAGTAGTAGTATATGCAGTGAGGTGTATTCATTGCGACGGGAAGCCAGGCTTCCCCATGAAATTTTGACCAAGAAAAAAAGAAAGAAACCTACAAAAAAATGTTTCTTTAATTAGCAAGTAGGTGGAATGTATCTCACCGGCTAAAGCATCCGAGCAAACGAAACAGCGCGCCTCTGTCTCAGTATGTGTAGGAGTATCTATCTGAGGCTGTCTAACAGAAAGAGTATGACACTGTTGCCGCCTATAAAAGGATTGAATGCAAGTGAAGCCTAGCGAGCACTTGGCCACCCTTGATAAAATAAATATAAAATAATAGCCAATCAGCGTTGAGCTAAACTGGAGCGAGCCTGTCCCTCTGTGAGAAAGCAGGTAGTAGTATATGTCCCCCAAATAAATGGTTGAACACCTTTGGAGTTAGGCGACTGTTATCAACTTGATTCATATGCAGAGGTGAATTTGGAAGAGGTTGGTGGGTAATAGTTTACTGTGTAAGCGCATGCTTGAGTCCCACTGACCCTGGGCATTTTTCTACCAGGTGGTTTTAAACAAAACACAGAGATTACCTCAGTAGATGGAATCACCTTTGTGCTTCTTCATAGAACACAACAAAAGGAGTTGGTCCATCGCCTGTGTATCTGATGTGTATCTGATGTGTATCTCGCAAGTCTCTCAAGACATCAGTTAACTATTATTTGTTTTTATTACTGACAAATCATTCAATCTGAAGAACGAAATGGGCAAACCTTGAGAGCTGAACCCCGACAAATATTACTTGGTGTCATTCAGCGATACTAGGGGGAGAACAAGAGAAAGAGGGTGACCTTTACTCAGTTACCAGAGGATAGCATTCCAAGGACATTGGTTATATTTAGAGATGCTGTATCTATTCACTTAGTACTATTCAGTTTCATTTTTTCCTGGGTTGTGATTTCAGAAGCACCAATAGATAGCCTTGTAGGTTACTTTAGTCTGGACCAAGTATCCCAAAAAGTCTGCCTGTGTCTATAGAAAAGATAACCTGCATCTCTCTCTTCTCCATCTTACTCTCCCAAGTGACCGAGAGAGCAGCACAGCTGAAATGTACAGTTGGCAACCTGAGCTATATTCTGGAAAGCTTTTGTACTATTTAAAGAAAGGGACAGCCTCTTGTAAAGTCTACCTGCCCCACTTTCCTTCCCCAAGAACTTCCTCAACCTCGCCCTAAAAATCATGCCCCTCTCGAGATAAGAGGTGTGAAAGGTGAACAAAGCCTTTCCAAAAGCCCTCGTCTTTGCCAAATATCGTCTCACTCAAAGAAGGTTTAAAAGCTGTTTTCTATCCTTTCCCTATTTTTTTTTCATTTGTATTCCAAGTGCCGACTTGATATGGGCCTACCACCTGCCAACATTGACAACGAACAATGCATGCAATCTAAAATACCAAGTGTCAAGGCCCCAAAATTAGTCTTCGAGAGTAGCTCTTCTTAAATCATTCACAGGGGTTTATGAATCCCAACATCAAATACAAATGTTAATCAATTACTTATTCCAAGATCTAGAAAAAATTACCCACTTTGCTTTGATGTAAAATGCCTTCTTAATCTTCTCGGATCATCAGATCAAAACTGAAAACATCCTTGAACATATATTTTTCAACAGAAATGTTCCTCAAAGCAATAACTTGCTGATGACATGTCTTCTCCATGGTTCCTCTTGAATTTACAGACGTGTATACAAACTTACCAGTACACACTACACTAAGTTTTTTGATTTTGCTAACTACCAACTCCAACTTGCAGGCCCAGTGATAACTGTCGATCAGTAATGTGTTGATTTCTGTGTTAGCTTCTCTTTCTACTCTAGTTACCTACCTAACAAGCAGCTCAACTTGCAGACCCAGTTGTCAGTGATAACTGCTCGAGCCATAATGTGTGTTGGTGCAGTTTCTAGTTTCTACACTAGTTTCTCAGTTGTTAGCTACCTATAGTACCAAGCAGCACAACTTGATGACTGCCCAGTGATAATTGTCTTGGGTTAAATTCACACTCTACGGAGACCGGAGGTATCTGGAGCCCAGCGCCTGTGTTGCAATGTCGCTTTTTCATCACAAAAGGGGACAGCTACTTTGATACCCGCATTCAATGTACTTTTGTACTAACGGAAAATTGAGAAGTAACTTATTTTATTTTTTAATTGAATTTGTATTGCTTTTTCTTATACATCTGATTATTTGCCATAGAGATGTGTGAATCTAAAAAGGCTAGGCTAGCCTGCTATGTTTTTTAGCTAAGCTTTCGAAGCCAGCTAGCCAGGCTGCCAAAGCTAGCTTCTACTAGCAGGGGAAGGTGACTCTTCCTTGTTCTCAATAAAAATAAAGTAAAAACGCTGCTATCGTCCCCTTGTGAGTGGGCATGGGACCGGTGATATCATGTTACCAAAAGGTTTCCACTGTTCCAAAAATTCCCACTCCACCACACGGAGTGAAACATCTAGTAACCTTTAACTGTCGAAAGATATAGACAAGCCCACCACTGTCTCCCCACTGCGTTTCTAATGAGTCCCAGAAGTCTTAACAGAATCCTATTGCCCGCCTGTCCACTAATGAATAATAGGGACAAAGTTGAGAAGCCACCCCACCTCAGAGTGGAGGCTATTGTTCTGCCGCCACGCTCCTAATTTGCACCAAGCTTCATCCGCACGCAACAGCCCACACAGTCCCAGTTCCAGCAGATTAGTGATAAACTGCTATAGCAGGAGGACAGAAATCTTAAGTCTCTGTCAGACAACATTGGATTGATTGGACTTCCAGTCAGGTGCAAGCACAGAGACAAGATGAGTACACTAGCTATTTGCTTCTGTTTCTAAGTTACTGGCTTGACATTTTTAACACACACACGACGATAGACGGCACACACACACACCATGCGCCAGCGTGTGCAGCATCTATCCGTCTATGTCTCATGGAAAGGAGAAAAAAAAAAATCGATGGTTACCACCATCCTGACCTGTCCCCGAAGGCTTGTTCCGGCTGAATGGGGATCAAATGGTTTGTCTCTGATAGAGTGACAGGTGTGACTGGGTGTCACTGCAAGACAAGGTCGCTACATTGAATGAACAGTCCAATGTCACTCCTGAGAAATGGCACTTCTTAGCAGAAAGTGAATTCTAAGGTGAGATGATGGAATCATATGAGTCATATCACATGTTTGCCTTGTACAAGACACCATGAGAAAATGCACAACTTTATAAAGTGTAGCCCAACCCTTGTAGGTTGGAAAGGTATGGCATCAGGTGATTCTTTTGGAACACACATCAGTTGAGACAGTCTGTGACTCACATTCGCAAATGCAAACTAAACGATGACTGCATGCTTTTAAATGAGAATCTCACTCCTCCAGAAGGATTGTTTTAAAAACCCATGCAAACGTACTTTCCAGACAGGCACTTTTTTTATTTTGGTTTCTGATTGGCATTGGGAGTTGTATTTGTACCTGAAAAAGTTTCCAAGCCAATCAGGATCAAACAATTTCTCAACAATGGTCGTTAAGCGGCAAATGAAGCTCTCACTATCTATCTAATTAAAACCCAGAATGTACTGTGGTGGCGTACACAGCGACCACCGACCGTAGGGAGATGAAACTTTGCAGTTGACTTAGATGTGTGTCTGCTTCTTTCATCTTTCTTTACATCCTCAACGCATAAATACCAATCTGGAGGACACGTTGCCCTCTACTCGAAAAGGAAAGAGAGAGAGAGCGAGAAAGAGAGTAAAAAACAGAAAGAACACATGCTTTGCAGAAATTAGTGCGTAAACAACTATAAAGCCTAAACCTTGAGCTTTGCTTAATTGCATCCGCTTGGTCTTCGCGACCCAAACGTGAAAGCTATTGGTGGCTGGAGCTTTGATCTACCTCTCCGTCTCACTGATTCCCTCCCGTCGCTGGAGCGTAGGAGGCTTCGACTTGGCTCCTCTGTCTGTTTAGGGATGAAAAAGCAAAAGCTAGATCTTGTTATTTATGCGATGACGATAAACCAGGCCAGGGCCTCAAGTTTGCCATCAAATATCCAAGACTCAGTGATTTCTATCAACACGCTACTTTACATAACCATTTGTGTGTTCTCTCCCACTTAACCTTGGCTATTGTTGATGTATGTTCCTGTCAGCCACACAAACAATATAAGTCTTTCAGAACCACACAGAGATTAATTTACAGTGTCAGTAGGCTTTAGTAAGGCATCTGAGACTGTGTACCCTAACTATACATATGAAGAGATGGTCCAACTGTCCAGTTTGTTGTCATTCACTCAGGGTACTATCTAAATTGTTTGCTGTTCAGTCCGCTTACAGCCTTAACATTAGCTAATGATTTGTTTCTGGGTGTCCTAAGATGATTTCCAAACTCAAATTTTGATTAGACCCTATTTCTAACTGGCTTTTCCTTTTGGGTTAACTTAACTTTAGCTTATTCAAACCTTTCTCCCAAACTCCATCCCATCCCCATTGGGGAGTTGGTAAGCTTGTCAAACATGGGCAGTAGCCTGCTTAGTTTAGTACATGAGGCAGAAACACAGATGTTTTGCTTGAGGGTCCAGGAAGTTCATCAACATTTAATGACTGTACAAATACTTAAAACCTCAGCTCTGTGAAGCAGTTCATACACACCCATAGAAAGAGCTACCTGAGCAGTTTCAGTGCTTGCTTTTAATGTCACTTAAGATACATTTAACGGGTAGGATAGAGGTTAAGGCGTGTGGAGCTCCACATACTCTGAGTTTGACATCAAGCACCACCAGGGGAGAGATAAAACACACAGGAGACAGTAGAGAGCATGCTGGGTGGAGAAGCTATGGGCTGGCATCATCACTTTACTCAGTGAAGGGATGCGACGCAGGAATCCCTTTCTGTTAACTATTAGCATGACCTACCTCCTAATAGTGAATCTGAAAAACATATAGTAGCCCTATAATATTACCATAAATATAACCAGTTTACAAACATAACTCATCTGTAATCTACCTCAAACATGATACCGAAAAGAGAAGAGCTTGGATTGCAGTCCAATCTGAGACTTGTAATAATGATTAACGTTATATATATATTATTATTTTGGCCAGGTTTAAGAGGCTGTTCATGTGTACTTCACCTCATCTACCCCAGTGTGTAGAAGGCCACCTAGGTGACATCGGGTATCCATTTTGTTTCTAGAATGCTCCCCATGGACAGTATATTGCTTAAAACCTCGGTGCTATCAAACTATATGATGCATTGTGTTTCCTCTCACAATGACTTTTTGACAAACCGGGGCAGCACAGAATGCTAAATTAGTTACAGGTGATCCTCTTAATTGGGCAAGTATTGATGACCGTCATGTCAAGCTCATCAATATGATAAAAATACAAGAAAGATGTAGAAAGTAGTCTTTTACTGGAGACAAACTTCTTGCTTTTCAAAAAAAACATACTTGTGCTATATTCCTTTCTTCTCTATTTGAATGAATTAACATATCTCCACGCCTAATTGGAAGCTAGTCAGGAACTGCCTCACCTTCAATGCCTTCAATACATTCTGCAGAAGAGGAAAAAGCTGCCAAAATGCAAAGTAATTCAAACAAAAATAAACATGATGGTCTTCTAAAAGCGCAGGCCTTAAAATGAACAAAAATACTAATTAATTGAGCTGTGGCCAAGGAATGGTGCATACACTCTGGTTCAAGAATTATAGTGATTAGAGAGGTGGATGGGTGTAGTAAGGTTATGGATAATAATGGGTTTTGTAATAGGTGCAGAGAAACATACAAGTCTAGAATCATGTAATTCAGTGGAGGCTCCGACAGTGTTGATTTGAACCCAACATTGATATGAAGTCATATTGAACCCCATTGTGATGGAGTCAGATTTATAATGTTAACCCCACTGTTGTCGGATCGCTCACAGTGTAGCCTATCCATGTGGCACAGCACTTTGTTCCATGAATGCTGATTGTAAATTGAAATGTTTCACATTTCCATAGCAACCAAACACTAGTGGATCTAGTAATTAGGGTCTGTTTGTGCTATCAAGCCAACTAATTTTCTCTCTTGTCATGTTTGGCTTGACAATGACAGCAATAGATTAGTAAAGAGCACAAACAGGTCTGGGACCAGGCTGTAGGAGCAGTATTATTCCAACTTCTTTTTGCAGCAAGAATTTTCTCGTGACCCCCACCCCACCCCAAATCTTAATGACACAGCCTTACATCAACAAATAACTTTCTCCTCATTGCATTTTGATCTCTGATCAAAATGAAAAGAAACCAACAACTACATTTACTTTTTTTTTTTTTGGGGGTAACCCCATTGCAGTTCCCTGAGACCCTAACTTTGAATAACACCACTGCTGCAGAGGATCTACTTTGTATGTAAGCATGTAGTAATGCTTATGTGTGTGGGTGGCAAGTAGCCTAGCGGTTATGAGCGTTGAGCCAGTAAACGAAAAGTCTGTGGTTTGAATCCACGCAGCCGACTAGGTGAAAATCTGTCAATGTGCCCTTGGAGCAAGACACTTAACCCTAATTGCTCCAGTAAGCTGGATAAGAGTGTCTGCTAAACGTAAAAATAAAATAAATGTGGAAGGGCTTAATTTGGAGGTACAAAAGTGAATCTTACTCAAATAAATTTTTTTAAGAAATGTTGAGCAGAAAGCTTTCTTATTTGAGATTTCCTACAGGTTAAGAACAGCATGGCCCAGTCAGTAAATGGTTATGCGCCACAATTCCCTATTTCCTGTAGTGCACTGAGTTTGACCAGGCCCATGCTTTCTGAATGGCACCCTATTCCTATGTGGTGCGTTACCTTGAACAGAGCCGACGGGATGGAGAAGGCAGTGGGAAGCCTGATTTTTGTTTTTAGAGAGAGCGAGAGCGAGAGAGAGAGAGAGAGAGAGAGAGAGAGAGAGAGAGAGAGAGAGAGAGAGAGGCAGAGAGAGAGAGAGAGAGAGAGAGAGAGAGAGAGAGAGAGAGAGAGAGAGAGAGAGAGAGAGAGAGAGAGAGAGAGAGAGAGAGAGAGAGAGAGAGAGAGAGAGAGAGAACAGAGAGAGAGAGAGAGAGAGAGAGAGAGAGAGAGAGAGAGAGAGAGAGAGAGAGTGAGGAGAGAGAGAGAGAGATTGTGTAAATAATAAGTAATATTCTTTGAATATTCTGAGAGAGAGAGCTGTGACATTATGGAAGGCATAGAGGAAATTATTCAAGATGTGCATAAATGGGCGTTTATCAGTAGGAAGTGATGAGGATAGCTGAAGACAGATAACATGTGGTGTCCTGGAGTAATGAGTTCTCTCTCTTTTTCTCCCCTTTCTTTTTCAAGGAACTTAAATTATTTCTCATTGATCATGTTTTTTTTGGGATGGGTTGTGGGATTCTGATTGGAATGATAATAATATTATGTGGCAAATCGTAAGTGGTGGTTTGTTTATGGGTTAGGGTTACTGACTTTCTATACTCAAAATGTCATTCATGACTGTATGTGTATGAATGGTATGTATATTTCCTCTCACCCACCTACTGTGTGATACAGCATATTAATCCTACAATCCAACTCCTCCCTACATGGTTGACCCGATCAGAATGTAAACTATGTAACACTTAGTTCAAGACACCCCCAGAAATCACCCCGGTTTCCACCCCCCGCACCGCCTTCCTGTATTCTCTGGAGGCGGCAGTGTGTGCCAAGTGGATCTAACTGTGTCTACCGCCATTACGGCTTCTTAGATGGCATCACACCAGGGTGCTACTGTAGCTCGCGCCACACCAAGAGACACTGTCACGTGCTTCCCTCAAAGGCTAAAGACAGGGTCCTGACACTACTGTACTGTTGGTATATAATAAATGGTATGGCTTTTTATGTGTGTGTGTGTGTGTGTGTGTGTGTGTGTAAAGTGCGTGCGTGTGTATATACAAACTCCATCTGGAAAGAAGAAATATAAATCATCAATCATGTATTAACTAGATACAATCAAAAAAATAATACATGTGTGTTAACGGATTAAACAACAAAATATGCCAAGGGACACCGAGGTGGCTGGCTATATGTGACCCATAGAGCTTAAAACCATTTGTCTTATTAGTGCTACATAATACTTCTCTTTGAGATATCCATAGAAAAAGCAAAAAAAGCCTCTTTGGCCATGTTGTATAATTAGCATGTCTATGCTTAGATGGTGATGATGGTTAACACGTGTGTCACAATGCTGTACTAACACCAAGGAAAGTGTATGGGAATGGCATAAAACAGTTGCGATTCACACTCTACTGTATGTTTCACATCACACCTGCTATCATCTGTTCACATTATGTCCACATTATATATATGGTAACATTTGAACAGGAAAAAAGCACACCCAGTTGAATGAACTGCTGTTTACTTGAAAGAGAGAGAGAAAACGTAACAGTATCTTCTTATGCATTAAACAAATGTAGGTATTCTCCAAGGTAGTATATTCTTCATGCTGTGTTGTCTGTGCTTTGGCTCAAAAGCTCTATAATTCCCATCATGGATATTGTGAATGTGCGCTGCTGGTGCTGATGAGGTGGAGAGAGCGCCACAGAACATTACAAGCTCCATCACACGCTCACCATGTCACCTCATTAGGAGTGCAACTAACTGTACACTCCAGACCCAAGACACATTACACAGACACACGCCACACCACGCACGAACACACACACACACACACACACACACACACACACACACACACACACACCAGAGATTAAAGTTAGGTTCTAGTATCTCAGTACTTACCGCCACTGGACGGATGCAGCAAGTGTTCTTTTGCACACAACGGCTACCAGGTATCACCCAGTTGCACAATGTAGAGATAATACCCATATAGCTTTTACAGTTCTCTCTTTTTCTTTTTTATTTTCCTGAACATAAAATATAGGTGGAGTGTTCCAGCACAAAATGGCTAAAAGGATCTTAATTTTATCACGCTGTTGTTGGAAGGCAATTTCGACGTCAGGAAATGCAAACTTGTGTGTGATCATGTTTAAAAGGCTTCTAAAGTTTGCAATTTCACTTTAACATTTGGTGACTTGATTTTGCCCATACTACAAATATATCAACCCCCACAAAAATGTCCATTAATTATAATTCACACAAAATTTATATTTACTGTTGTTGCAGGATTATTTTCCTGCTGTAAGAAACTGGTCAAATTAAGATCTTACATCTGTAATACTCCCCGGTGGGTATACATTGCTGGTGGAAGGGGGAAATTGGGATATGTAAATAGAAAATGATTTGTATTATTTTCCTTGGGCTTTTGGCAATGCTCTCTTTAGCCATCTTACTATAGGTGACTTGCAGTTACCTTTTTAAGAGCTAAATCAAATTAGCCCATGCAACATCAATTTGTTTGCTTGTGTAGCACATGGGCATGTGTGAAACTTACCTCAGCCTGGAAAAGTGTCCCCTGCACTTGTGTCAGTGAATAACTAGCTTTTCACGTGGCGCCAACTGCTAAGACACTTCAGGAGGGTGGTCACGTGTGCTAGCAGGTGCAGAGGTCCAGAGGTTGTGCCAGGTATGGGACCGAATCAGAGGACGTGGTACTCGGGGCTAAACAAGCAGCGTGACGTCCCTTTACAGTGGTGACTCGGATCTACAGCTGGGGGGTCAGCTGGGGTCGCTGTTGAGTAAGTTTGGAGGGGTGAATGTAGCATATGGGCATGTATGAAACTTACTCCCCAGCCTGGAAGTGTCCCCACTTGTACCAGAGCGAATAGCTAGATTCTTTGTGTGTGCGGACGCCTTTGGTTTGGCCCAGATGTCCACTGGACTCAGGGCATGAATGAGTGTGGTGTCTGTGTGTGTTTATAGTGTAGACAGAGAATAACAACAATAATAATATGCCTTTATTGACGCTTTTATCCAAAGCGACGTTTACGGTCATGCGTGCATACATTTTTGGAAATATGAAGCTGTCGTACTCGTGGTATGAGGGGGTGAGGAGGAGATATTAAGCTTTGTACTGTGGTATGAGGGGTGAGGGAAGAGATATGAAGCTATGCACCGTGGTAAGAGGGGGTGAGGAGGATATATGAAGTTATGCACTGTGGTATAAATGGTGAGAGGAGGAGATATGAAGCTTTGCACTGTGGTATGAGGGGCGAGGGAAGAGATATGAAGCTACATGCACTGTGGTATGAGGGGGTGAGGAGGAGATATGAAGCTATGCACTGTGGTATGAGGGGTGAGGAGGATATATGAAGCTATGCTCTGTGGTATGAATGGTGAGGAGGAGATATGAAGATATGCATCTGTGATATGAAGGGTAGAGGAGATATGAAGTTATGCACTGTGGTATGACGGGTAGAGGAGATATGAAGCTATGCACCGTGGTATGAGGGGGTGAGGAGGGAGATATGAAGCTATGCATCGTGGTATGAGGGGTGAGGAGGGAGATATGAAGCTATGCAACGTGGTAAGAGAGGGGTGAGGGAGGATATAAGAAGCTTTGTACCTGTGGTATGAGGGGTGAGGAAGAGATATGAAGCTATGCACTGTGGTATGAGGGGTGAGGAAGAGATATGAAGCTATGCACCGTGGTAAGAGGGGTGAGGAGGAGATAGTGAAGCTAAGTGCACTATGGTATGAGGGGTGAGGAGGATATATGAAGCTATGCACTGTGGTATGAATGGTGAGGAGGAGATATGAAGCTTTGCACATGTGCTATGAGGGGTGAGGGAAGAGATATGAAGCTATGCACTGTGGTATGAGGGGTGAGGAGGAGAGATATGAAGCTATGCACCGTGGTATGAGGGGGGTGAGGGGAGGATATATGAAGCTATGCACTGTGGTATGAATGGTGAGGAGGAGATATGAAGATATGCACTGTGATATGAAGGGTAGAGGGAGATATGAAGAGAGAGAGAGAGAGAGAGAGAGAGAGAGAGAGAGAGAGAGAGAGAGAGAGAGAGAGAGAGAGAGAGAGCGAGAGAGAGAGAGAGAGAGAGAGAGAGAGAGAGGGAGAGAGAGGAGGAAGGAAAGAAAAAAAGGTGTATGAATGATTGTTGTGATTTGGTCAAATGGAGAGCGTAGTTTGAGGTAATGCCAAAGAAGAAGGTGGAACACAGTAATAGCACCTCTTTCACTAACACAGGAGGTAACACTCCCATCCTAAAAACACATACAGTAAATGCCCCTGTCTGTCTTTGTGTGTGTGTCTGTCTGTCCATCTGTCTGTAATCTCAAAGACAGCTGCCCTTTCTGTTACTGCTCTTGCTGCACAGGAAAATGTTTTTTTCCAGCTGAGACCTTATCTTCTTCAACAGAGCTTTCAGTCCACTGCAGTCAGTTATACGGGGTTAGGGTTTCAAATGACACAAATCCTATTCACTATATGTCCACTACTACTTAGGTCAAAAGTAGTGTACTAGTATAAGGAATAGGGTGTTTCATTTGGGACGTAACCTTAGAGATGATAGTGACAGAGACAGACTATATTGTTATACATCTATGAGGTACTGTAGAGAGAAATAGTAGCATGGGATTGGAATCCCCGTTTTTTTAATCAGGTGTTATTATTCAATCATTCCATCTGTAGTATCAGATCCTAGTACTCTCCTCACTTGCCAGTATGTGGTCATACTTGAAGAGGTAAGCTGCATGCTTAAAACTGTACTATAATGCTTCTATATGGTTGCACTCTTTTCAAATGCCCTATTTGGTAAATAGCGCACTGTAAAGTAGGCCTAAAGCAGATCAAATAGCATATCTGTTTTGGGAATTAAGGTTGACATACAGTATACTCACAAAGTGTAAGGACATTTAGGATGTTGTCACGCCCTGGACTTAAGTGGACTCTAGTATGTTGAGTCAGGGTGTGGAGTTCTATGTTGTTATTTCTATGTTCTCATTCTAGGTTGTGTGTTTCTATGTTTGGTCGTATTCCCAATCAGAGGCAGCCGCCAGCTCGTTGTCTCTGATTGGGGATCATACTACTAAGTAGCCTGTTGGTAATCGAAGTTGTTGTGGGATCTTTGTTCCGTCGCGGTATAGGCTTGTAGTGTGTTTAGCTCCTGAGGACTTTCACGCTACGCTTGTTTTGTTGTTTTGTTTGTGTGTTTATTTTGATTAAATAAACATGTATGCATTTCACGCTGCGCTTTTGGTCTGACCCGGGTCCCTTCAACGTCGTGACAGATGTATCCTTACCCTTATTTATATCCTTTAATAATGAACATGGCATTCAGTGTAGTTGTTATTGACCGACAGTGGATAAATATAGTGCTTTGGTTCTATTTCAAGCAGGGGCCTACTAGGCTTTCAACACGGGTGACTAAAGACGAGTAAAGTGGAGAGGAGCTTTTATAAACTCCAGCAGCTATAATCTGCCAATCACACTCTAGTCTATGGAATAAGAGAAACGAGACTGGTAGTTAAGAGGAGTCAACAGAAGAATGATCTTAATGCCTTCCACTTCACCGCATCGACACACACACATACACACACGCGACAAGACACACACACACACACAGACACACGCGTCACTTTGTAATCCTGTTATCCCATTAGAGAGTAAGACATCAACCAGTCGCCTTCAGAAAACAGTTGTGTGTGTGTGTAAGTTTTGAGGTTGTGTAGGGTGGCTTGCATGAATGTTGCTCTTCTCCTTTCTCTGTCTAGCTCTTCCATACTGGATTCTCTAGTTGATCATGTTTTACATTGCAAATGTGTCGCTCATATTAGTGATGGCCCTCTTCTTCAAAGGATGGGTACACTGGTGTTATCCCTTCACTGCAGGAATTCATTAGCATTGCACAGAGAGTGAGATCCGGCCACACTGTCCAACACTTCCATGCAAATAGGAATGAACAGCTAATGTATCGTGGCAAGCAAGGATTTTTGTTTGTTTGTTCTAAGTTGGGGATTTCTGGGACAAAGAAAAACATATTTCAGAAACCGTTTGTCATTGTATTGTTGTTGTTGTTGTTGTTGTTGTTTCCATTTTTGGATATACTCTACAGTAGAAAACTCTCATGGATTTGCTCGAGATGTACTATGTATAGAAAACATCAAGTACGTTTATGTTTTGTTTGTGACTTGTATAGCTTCAGTGCTACGGATATTGGTAATTTAATGTAGGATCTATTGCCTGTGGAATAGGCTATGTAATAACAGCCAGCGATCCTCTAGAAGTCCGTAATTAAACCTAATTTGCCTTTGGTATTGTCATTGGACGTCTACAAATCACCTAAGCTCCCACTGTGTCCCACTGTTTCCTAGTCTGACCATATTTGGTTAAAGCAGAAGCTGAAAAGGGAGCCCATAATTTTCTAGGATCATTATGAGACTGCTCCCAGGGCCTCGGAGGAGACTCACGCAGTCAGACCGTTAATTACTGTTTCACGACAGAAATGTGATATTTATGCTCCCCAAATGTCACTAATATTTTTATAGTGCACTATTTTTGATCAGGCCCTCTGGTCAAAAAGTAGTGCACTATGTAGGGAATAGAGTGCTACTTGAGACGCAGGCATGCCTCTCTCTTTCTCTCTCTCTGGTATTATGGCAGGTCATCAGGTTGGATGCGCAGTTTGCTGCCATTCGCTAGTGATCATGAGCTAATAAGGGCCGATGGCTGTGAGATCTTGGCAGCTAGAGAGCACATCATATGAGGTGTGAATAAAAGCCTTTCCACCTGGACAGCAAGAGCTGCTGGGGCTGCGGGGTGCTTGGGCATGCAGGGAAGGAACTGCCAGCATGATTTTTGGCCTTTAATTGTCCCATGGTTGTTTGAGCTAAGACAGTGATCATGTTAAATTGCTGGAATACTTATAGCTATGAATTCTCAGGGTGAAATTTGGACATGCTCTGCTTTCGATCCAAATGAGCAATGAGAGAATAAATATACAGTGCATTCGAAAAGTATTCAAAAACGGACATCCCCACAGCATGATGCTGCTCCAACATGCTTCACCGTAAGGATGGTGCTAGGTTTCCTCCAGACGTGATGGTTGGCATTCAGGCCAAAGAGTTCATTCTGGGTTTCATCAGACCAGAGAATTTTTGTTTCTCTTGGTCTGAGAGTCCTTTAGGTGCCTTTTGGCAAACCCCAAGCGGGCTTTCATGTGCCTTTTTACTGGAGGAGTGAAGCCTCCTGGGCTCTGGGCCACTCTACCATTACAAAGTGCCTGATTGGTGGAGTGCTGCAGAGATGGTTGTCCTTTGGAAGGGTCCTCCCATCTCCACAGAGGAACCCTGGAGCTCTACCAGAGTGACCATCGTGTTCTTGGTCACCTCCCCTGACCAAGGCCCTTCTCCCCGATTGCTCATTTTGGCTGAGTGGCCAGCTCTAGGTGTCTTGGTGGTTCCAAACTTCTCTTTTCCATTTAAGAATGATGGAGGCCACTGGGTTCTTTGGGGACCTTTCAATGCTGCAATCATTTTTTTGGTACCCTTCCCCAGATCTGTGCCTCGACACAATCCTGTCTCTGAGTTCTCAGACAATTCCCTTCGACCTCATGGCTTGTTGTTTTGCTCTGACATGCACTGCCAACTGTGGAACCTTATATAGACAGGTGTGTGTGCCTTTCCAAATCATGGCCAATCAATTGAATTCACCACAGGTGGACTCCCAATCAAGTTTTACATTTTTAATACAATCGCAAACACTTTGTCATTATGGGGTATTATTCTTTTTAGATTGACGAGAAATGTTTTTATTTAATCCATCTTAGAATAAGGCTGTAAAATGTGGAAAAAGTCAAGGGGTCTGAATACGTCTCCGCACTGTATATACATTTTTGAAAATGAGTAATTGAATGGAGATCTTATAAGTATGTCACTGATTTTAGTGACTCTCAATAATTGAAATCTCCCTCCAAATGAATGAATATATTATAAGACTTATTATAAGAGCAAAACAGACAAGGTGTAGTGTGTACACAACACTCTGCCAGTAATCAAGACTTTGCCTCTTTGAACCACTAACTACTATGAGAGGAAAGTCCTCTTCTGAAGTCAAGTCAGCAAGGAAACGTGAACACATTCTGCTCTTAGCGCTTCACAAGGACAAGCTACTTACGGTGTCTGGACTTTTAACAAGTGTGTTGGCAGGCAGACTTGGTAATGACTTAGAGGGCCATGGAACCCTTTTTTGATAAGTGCTCTTTAGCCACTGCTGCTGCAGCCTCTATATGTTTAAACACTTCTTACTGTGGTTGAGTGATGTTTCGTTGGAGATCACATTATGTTGTCTCCCCACAAACTCTCCTTGGCACACAGAGAAGCCACGAACACCCTGCCACCTCACCTCTCTGGTATAAACAGTGTCTCACTTCTTGTCTGGCACTATCTGCTCCCTCACTCTATTATTTGGCAGAGAAATATTGTTTCAATTTTTACAATATTTAAGCCACTGAATAATATTGAACCACATATTATAATCCTTATAGTACAGCATTATAAGGGTTGGTACATGCTTATAACACATAATAAAGCAATAACTTTGAAAGCGTTAACTAATGTTCTACCTCAAGTATTTCTTTGACCTCAAGACTGGCAAATTATAGTTGCATGACAACTCTCTAAGAAGCATCATACTAATACTTAATACGATAAGAAAGGATACACAGAGAGAATAAAACATCAGAAAAGATATAGGCCTACATTCTTGTGTTGCATTAGAAAGCCATCACATCAAATCCCTGCAAACACAACTCAACATAACTGAATCCGCCATAATGTCATAACGCCATATGCTCTGTACTCTCAGTGAACGACTTGTGGTGTAATTTTTGAGCATGAAAATGTTAGTAGGTTACAATCTCCTCAACCACTCCCTTACTCAGCTGAATTCTGCGTTTAGAGAGCTGTTGTTTGGCAGCCCTCTCTGGCTCCACTGCTCCATGGGCTGTTATTGTACTGCACTATCAACCTGCTACCAGGCATATAAGCAGATTGACTCCTGAGACTTTTTCTTCCCCCTGTTATTTGAGCAAGTGTTTTTGAACGCTTTCTTTCCCTTCTGCAGATTTTGCTCTCTTCATTCGCTACTGTCATAAATGCAGTAGGTTGCAAAAGTTGCTGAATGGTAGAATGGTATATGAATGAATAATTTAGTCAATAATCAAGAAGGGGGGTGGTTTTGTTCGATTGAGAAAGTCTCCATACGGCTGTCTATATAAGTGTGCATCCTCAATATCCTCAGCCAGCAAACCTCCACTTCCTCCTACTCCTGAATCACATTAGAAAGCAACACTTCACCAGACAACTAATTCAGTTGTGAGCTCTCTGACCTCCCAGCTAAATATCTATGTATTTGTCCATCTTCTAAAACTAAATAAAGTATTTCCTAATCTTCTTTGTATATCCTTTTGTATATATTTTTTAAAATACAGATATCCCCTTCATTCCATGAGTAAATGCATTAGCACAATGTGCTCCGCACACCATTCTACATTCTTAGAAAATAAAAGGTGCTATCTGGGAACCTTTAAAGGGTTGTAAGCCCCTCCGACTGTCCCCAGTGATAACCTTTTGAAGAATTTTTGGTTCCAGGTAGAGCCTTGGCTGGGTTCCATGTAGAACCCTTTTCCAGAGGGTTCTTACATGGAACCCAAAATACTTCTACCTGGAACAAAAAAAGGGTTCTTAGCTGGAACTAAAAAGTGTTCTCCTATGGGGACTGGGCCGAATAACTTTGGAAACCTTTTTCTAAGACTGTACATTACAAACTTTTTCACTCATGCCCCCTTTCATATTTTTTCACTCACATGCTCCCCCCGCTATTTCCCCTGCAATTCTATACATTTTGCAATGGGGTGGAGAGATAATATGTTGCGGTTTTTAAAGCCAATTTCTGCAATTCTACACATTTGTCATGTTGTATGTGTGTCGTATGTGTGATCATGACTGGACATGATGAGGAGAACTACTGATTCACTACACAATTTTGAAATGTCACTCCCTTGTGCATTCTATTATTACAACTTTCTAGTAAGTTGAAAGTCCGACTGAGTTCCCTTAACACTAGAACAGCTAAATCAATCATTTCGACTGCTCATGAATTTATTTATTTTATTAGCTCTCCACATTTTTAAAGCCGCGCCCTCCTCTCCTCACGCTTCCTATATAAGTCTATATAACAAGCTGCCGTTGTTAGAATCCGAATGCACAAACAGAACTGGAGAGTTATAACCAGTTGTAGGAGGGCATGAAAATCATTTGAATGATTTTTTCTCCATTGCCCCTCCTTCTCCTGACAGTAGGGCCTGCTCGGCTCATTCTCACGAAATTGGAAGGTGCAGTGGCCGTTCATAATCACTCCCGATCACTGCTTTGAAACTGAACTCCAACCTATACCAAAACAAATTTCAGACATTTGTGACGCGTTAAGGAAACTAGTGTATGTCACACGTCAATTACTTTCTCTACAGGAGAGGCATTTGAACATACATTTTTATGAAAATGCAGAAATGCCTTCTGGAACATTCAAACTTTCATGTGCCTTAATGTAAGAGTTGGTGTGAGGTGTGACCCAGGTGAGGTGTGCAGGATATACAGTAGGCAGTAGGCAGAGATGGTGAAACAAGTGATCTTTACTGGTGGTCCCAAAGCCAAAATACAAAAATAACGGACTTATCACAATAAAAGAAAGGCGGATCAAACAAGCCTCCAAAACCGGCTGACAGCCAAAATAAGAAATAATACCTACGACTGAAACAACAAATAACGAAACAGGGAGAACACTTCAAGTACCTGTACATGGTCTCTGATCAGACACTGAGTAGTACTGCCTCAAGGACATAGAGAAACTAACAGAGAAAACTGAGCAAGGGGACACAGGAAGTGAGGGCACAACTAGACAGGTGAACAGGTAGGACACAGGTGACACTTACAATAGAATACTGATTAGTCCAGAGACTGTGAGTGAGAGAGGGGTCTAAGGTTGTTGGAGCATGACACCTAGTGGGTCACTCCGAACTGCGTTCCCCTCCTGTAACTAACCTTACTAACAAAATTGTATGCCATCTGTAAATACAAATAGAACATTTTAAATTACAGCCTTAGTTGGTTTAGCCACGGAAAAAGACAGGAACCCTTCCTTGCTAGCCATGATTGGCTGAGATCATGGATGGGCTGGACAAATGTTAGAGATGAGTTCAGATTGGTCTGCCATGTAGCATGCTTCTGTCTATAACATGAGCTGCTCAGTATGTGTAGATGATCCTTTCTTTACTGCGTTTCTTTTTGGAAAGATATCAGGAAGAACCTGCTGCTACCGCTCTCTACATTGCTGCTCTTCATTTAACAGGCGCTATCTACAAAGATCACTGGGAAAAAGTTGTCAAGTGACTACCTCTGGAGGACGACCGTGCCATGCTGACTGTCTCTGACTCTGATGAATGAATGAATCAGATGATGAGGAAATCTCTGATATAGGTAAAAACGTTTTCATTGAACCAGACATTGTAGAGTCTTCTGATGACAGTGGTGAGAAGAAACGGCTATCAACAAAGTTCAAATCAAATCAAATTAAACTGTATTTGTCACATGCTCCCGAATACAACATCTTACTTACAAGCCCTTAACCAACAATGCAGTCTCAAGAAAGAGCTAAGAAAAATATTGACCAACCAACTAAAGTAAAAAATAATAAAAAGTAACACAATAAAATAGTAATAACGAGGCTATATGCAGGGGTGTACCGGTACCGAGTCAATGTGCGGGCGTACAGGTTAGTCGAGGTAATTTGTATACATGTAGGGACCAATGCACTGCCAGGTCTCTGACCTCTTTCCTATAGGCTGTCTCATTGTTGTCAGTGACCAGCCTACCACTGCTGTGTCGCCAGCAAACTTAATGATGGTGTTGGAGTCGCGGTTTGGCCACGCAGTCGTAGGTGAACAGGGAGTACAGGAGGAACCAAGCACGACTCCCCTGGGAGGGGCCCCAGTGTTGGAGATCAAGTTAGCCACAGGTGTGTCTGAGGGAGGATACGGTCATCTATTGTATTTCCCATGAACATGTGTACAAGTCTGCCCAGACCCGTCAAGTGACCCCATCCACTTAGCTGGGGGGTGGTTATAGCATTTATTTCACAACCCATCAATTGTGTCTGGGTAAGAATAATTATAAAATATTTATACAATATTTATCTGGACACTATTCTATTTTGGATATTGCTGCTATACAAATATGCAAATAACCATTTCACTGTACTGTTTATACCTTCTGTATCCTAGCATGTGACAAACAAACTTGGATTTTATTTTGGGATATAGTGTGCGTTTTTACTCAGAGACTTCCATAATGTGAAGAAGAACATGACCCGCACTCCAAAGTCAGATTAGGATATAGGCCCAGATAAATCATATTTTTAAGCTACTACTTTCACCACTTTTAGTCTTGAGTCTTTTTTTGGTTGTTTACTACACTGGCTTACTCACTATGTTTAGCATGGCGGTCTCACATGTGAATCTTTAAAGATGGATGGATGGGCTATAGAGGGTGTGAAACGATGCTGGAATGGGTGTAGACAAAGTTAAAGAGCTCTCCAGCAGGTGCACCAAAACATTCAAGTGCCATTTTCTTAAAAGTGGGGTTACAAGTTTATCAACTTTCAAAGCAAAAACTACTTTCCCATTGTTCCTCAACTGCAGAGTATGATATACCATTTTCTAAGCTAAGTGAATCTCTACTTTTATCCAATGTAAAAAATAAAAAATAAAGTAAAATGTTACTGGTCGGTCACATATAACAACAGATTAAATAAATTAAGTAAAGTATGATGTGGGAGAAAGAAGAACAATGGTGTAGTTAATGAGCGAGGGGGAAACATATAATGCATAATTATGTAATCACCAATTGTGAATGATGAACAGGGCAGGCCATTCTATTGTATTGGTATATTCTAATTATAATCTCAAAATGGTATGTACCCATATCAGTCCACCAAATCCAAGCAATCTTATCAGTCTACTCAGGCCTACTTGTAGTACACAGTGAGATCGTGCGTAATTTACAATGGCAAGAAGACCAAGACTAATGGATGCACATGCTGCGTTAGCGCTGCTACAAGATCTGAATGAAAACGACTCAGATGGTGGGGAAGAAATCAATCATGACATCTCTGATGATTATTCTTCTGAGCCTCAGCCTGAACCTACACCTCGGAGGCCTAAGTGCAAAAAAGCCAGAACGGTAGGCACTGAGCAGGTGCCGGCGCCTGCGCCACCACCAAATGAAACCATGAGACAGGAGAAGGCACCGTTTAGGAAAATATCCACATTTGGCAGCAGGTGAGCGAGTTGGAGAATGTGGTGATGAGGCTTGTGGAACCTTATGTTGGCAAGGGGAGAAATGTCACCGTGGACAATTTCTTTCTTTCACTGTTATTGCCAAACAAGTTGCTTGCAAATATAACAATGGTCGGGCACCATGAACAAAGAGATCCGGAGCTCCTCCCTCTGCGCAAAATAAGGCACCTGCACAGCCGTTGTATTCCATAATGGTGCTGAAGAATGACAAGAAAACACTCACACTATACCAATGCTAGGCAAGAAAGAACGTTTCTGTCATGAGCACCAGGATTTTTCTTTATTTTTACTATTTTCACATTGTAGAACAATAGTGAAGACATCAAACTATGAAATAACACAAATGGAATCATGTAGTAACCAAAAAGTGTTAAACAAATCAAAATATATTTTATATTTGAGATTCTTCAAAAGTAGCCACCCTTTGCCTTGATGACAGCTTTGCACACTCTTGACATTTTCTCAACCAGCTTCATGAGGTAGTCACCTGGAATGCATTTCCAATTAACAGGTGTGCCTTCTTAAAAGTTAATTTGTGGAATCTATTTCCTCCTTAATGCGTTTGAGACAATCAGTTGTGTTGTGACAAGGTAGGGGTGGTACACAGAAGATAGCCCTATTTGGTAAAAGACCAAGTCCATATTATGGCAAGAACAGCTCAAATAAGCAAAGAGAAACGACAGTCCATCATTACTTTAAGACACGAAGGTCAGTCAATACGGAAAATCTCAAGAACTTTGAAAGTTTCTTCAAGTGCAGTCGCAAAACCATCAACCGCTATGATGAAACTGGCCTTCATGACACCAATAAGAAGAAGAGACTTGCTTGGGCCAAGAAACATGAGCAATGGACATTAGGACTGGTGGAAATCTGTCCTTTGGTCCGATGAGTCCAAATTTGAGATTTTGGTTCCAATTGCCGTGTCTTTGGGAGACGCAGAGTACGTGGAACGGATGATCTCCGCATGTGTGTTCCCTCCATGAAGCATGGAGGAGGAGGTGTGATGGTGTGGGGGTGCTTTTGCTGGTGACACTGTCAGTGATTTATTTAGAATTCAAGGCACACTTAACCATCATGGCTACCACAGCATTCTGCAGCGATACGCCATCCCATCTGGTTTGCGCTTAGTGGGACTATCATTTGTTTTTCAACAGGACAATGACCCAAAACACACCTCCAGGCTTTGTAAGGGCTATTTGACCAAGAAGGAGAGTGATGGAGTACTGCATCAGATGACCTGGCCTCCACAATCACCCAAACTCAACCCAATTGAGATGGTTTGGGGATGAGTTGGACTGCAGAGTGAAGGAAAAGCAGCCAACAAGTGCTCAGCATATGTGGGAACTCCTTCAAGACTGTTGGAAAAGCATTCCAGGTGAAGCTGGTTGAGAGACTGCCAAGAGTGTGCAAAGCTATCATCAAGGCAAAGCGTGGCTATTTGAAGAATCTCAAATCTCAAATATATTTTGATTTGTTTAACACTTTTAGGGTTACTACATGATTCCATATGTGTTATTTCATAGTTTTGATGTCTTCACTATTATTTTACAATGTAGAAAATAGTAAAAATAAAGAAAAACCCTTAAATGAGTAGCTGTGTCCAAACTTTTGACTGGTACTGTAGTTCCACACTATGAGGTTGGAATAATACTGTGAAATTGTAAAAATTATGGAAATGCCCTTTTAGTGTAAGAGCTGTTTGAAAAGACTGCCTGACATTTCAGCCTGTTGTTGTGGGATGGAGTTTTGGCCTGCATGGTGATATCACCAGATGTTAAATTAGCTAATAGACCAATAACAAAGACAATTCCAAATGTCTTTGCCAATAACATCTAGTTGTCTGTTTTCCCTCCCCCTCAGACCACTCCCAGACAATCCTAGCAAAATTAACACTTGAGAAATTGCTCTTTGCTAAGAAGCTAATTTTGTTTCTATTTGACCATTTTAATTGAAAACAATCACAGTAAGGTACTTAATTGTTACTCAGATATGATTTGATATTCAGATCAAAACCGCTGCATTGGACCTTTAATTACATTTCTATTTTTTACAAATGTGTTTGCTCATCTCCCCTATGTCACGGATTCTGCCGAGGCTGCTCCCCCTCCTGGTGAGCAGGCGTCGGCGGTCGCGTCCCCGGAGTACTAGCTGCCACCGATCTATGTTTCTGTGTGTGATTGCTTTTGTCTGTCTGTCACACCTGTGTCCTATTGTGTATTCATCACCTGTCCTATAAGTTCCGTCTTTTTTCTTGGTAGGATTGTGTGTTGGTGTTCGCCTGTCTTTGTGCTGCGTGTTTTGCTTCTTGTTTGTGATTCTAGTGTTTTACGCTTGTTGCGTAAATGCTCGCCTCTTATTGTTGGAGGTCGTTTGTTTACTGTTTCCTTTTGGAATTGTTGAGTAAACTCTGTTGGACTGAGCCTCGGTGTCCTGCGCCTGACTTCCACCACACATACACCTCACCTCATGACACCCTACCTCTTCCTGCGAACCCCCCCCACCCCCTACTGACCGGCGCACACCGCACAATTTGGAAACCACTATATTACACACTGCCAAATGTGTAGGCTACAGGTGTGAACATTGAATCTTGATTTGGGAGCCTTATGAGCTGTGAAAACAATAGCCCCAAAATGTCAGGCCTAATCCAGACATTCCATGCCTTGTCATGCGTTACTGTGCTGCTGCAACTCTGCACTCTTTAGCCTCCCTCCATAGTCTCCTCCCTCCATACCTGTGTGTGTGTGTGTGTGTGTGTGTGTGTGTGTGTGTGTGTGTGTGGAGGAGCCGAGGCCGATGGGAACACTCCTCATCTCAGATGCAGATATATTGTATGTCTACATCTATTGTTCTTTTTCAAAAAAGCAGCACTAGCCTCAGAGAGAAATTCCCTTCATTGAAATAAATTATCACCAATTCTGTATCTGGTGGTGACTAACAGCGAAAGGATAACGATTTATTTAAAATTACACAAATTAACAAACAAACCTTGGCATGTTGAACCAACATTTCTTATAACCACATGTAAGTAACTAGAATGGTCCATCTCCTGTTTCTGCAGTGCAAGGCAGCTTGATGTACTGTACAAGTACCCTCTGGACAATAAGCTTATAAGAACATACTATCTAGTTATACTACTGTATATTCAGGCCATCATAACATGCTGTGTCCTCCAAGTAGACTTCTCCTCAATGTCAAAACTGAGAGGCCATAATGATAAAGCATCAGTGTGTTCCTCCCAGGTTAAGGTAACAGCACTGACATGTTGACAGCTTTGACATGTGAGAATGGAGTGGTCCTAACTCCAGTGTAACATGGGTTACAGTAATGACATGTGACAATGATGGAGCTGCCATCCTCTGGTGTCCCCTCAAGCTTTGTCTACCCTTTAGACTAATGGTCTGCATCCCAAATGGCACCCTATTCCCTATTTGGTATACTACCAAACCCCATAGGGCTCTGGTCAAAACTAGTGCACTATATAGGGAAAAGGGTGCCATTTGGGACAGATGGCTGATCATAGATGACAATAAAGGCATAATAGAAGCTTGATCTCACACGCCCATCGAACACGTACAGTACATACATGATACTGAAAATATAATTATATATTTTGTAGCCAAGTGACCCATTAACATTAGACTGTAGGCTGCATGTTGCCCACATGCAAAGTGATAAAGCTTTGAAGAAGAGCCTGAAAACAACATCTAAATAGCTTTGTAATACATGTAGCAATTATAAAAAGTGGTTCATGCCTACATGGTCAACCGACAGCAGTTATAGGCTACCACCATCAGAGAAAATATCGCAGAGTACCAGATGCCCTGTGAAAACAATTAAAACATGAGCAACTATTAATAATTTGTATCAAAAGAGACACTGACCAGAGAAGCTGGATATGTCCATGTCTTCCCGTAATTCTGAGGTGTCATGCTAAGGGCTGTTCTTTCTATTCTTGTGAGACATTTACACACGCTGGAACAGCTGACTACTGTATCAAACAGCAGTAAATTCCAATTTCAGCTCTCATTTGAAAGCCTGACGAATGGAATGCAACCAAGAGGTTTAGAAATAGAAATGCTTCTATTTCATTGACCAAACCGGAACAAAACAGATTAGCTTACAATGCCCCAAAGCTATGTTGTGATCTAACTGTGTTGTCATAGAAAAGTAGGTACACCCCGCTGTACTGCTGTACAAACCATTCAACTTGGTAAACATCTGAAAATACAAATCAGATCACAAGTGAAAGGCTTAAGCATTCACCCAGAATCAAACAACAGGAGAGATGAATGACACCCAGAGACTTTCCTTCATTTTAAATTGCAACAGTTCTTAAAAATGATTATCGTCTAACAAAATGTTCAATTCAACACATTATTATATCGTTAACTTCAGTGGAAAGGCAGTACAAACAAAATCCCAAACTGTGGAGGAGCCTGATATGGGCTATCAGTCAGGCTTTTGTTAGGGTTAACATTATTAGCAGTTGACTTTGATCCTGATACAAGTTTCCTTCCTTGTCAATAAAACCATCCTCTGAAGTCTGCTGGACTGTTCTTTGTTTGTTTATATCGCTACTGCCACCGCAAAGTAGATGTAATTTTCTCTGAAATGTTTGAACTGAACTCATCATACACAAACCCAGTCAAAGTCAAATAGAGAAAGAGAGAGAGAGAGAGAGAGAGAGAGAGAGAGAGAGAGAGAGAGAGAGAGAGAGAGAGAGAGAGAGAGAGAGAGAGAAGCAGTGGTGAATGTGATGCTAGCTAGCTGCCAATGCAACTCTGTCAGCCTACTGCTTAAAACGGGCTTAGCACTCCTGTCCATATGTCACATCAAAGCGTTGGTAGGGGTATGTGGGATGCTTTACTTTCAGAGACCGACGGGTAACCTGTAATCTCTCTGAATAAACAACATTTGGCTGGCCCAGGCCCTGCACAGCATTTTGATCACACTCCACTGTCAGAGAACACCTGTGGACGACAACTGAAGATAAGACTTGTCAGACATGGTGAGGGGATGGGAGGATGGGACTGCACCCTGAATACCAATAGCTGGGGGGACAAATAACCGTCTGAAGATAATTCTATTCCAAGGTCCCTCTGGCGACTGCATGCGGCAGAGAAATTGTAATTAGTTCAGATAATGTTGGGTGATTAAATCAAACGTGGCACCAGGTACTCTTTAAAAGAAAATAGGGTGTATAATGAAAAGAATATACAGGGATTTCTGCTTTAAATCCATATGTCCATATGGAGATGTTTCCAGTGCACAATGATGTTAAAACACAGTAGCTCAATGGTCGTCTGTTTGGATTACATCTTGAGACATCAGAGATCAATGGTGATAATTTGTTACCAAGGTAACACATTGGTGAAATAATTATTTTATAGAGAATATAAAGGTAAACTAATGCATTCAGTTTGAAGGTGGAAAGCGCTACTGTTCCTACTAAAATGAATTGCCCATGAAATGTGGCCACATGGATATCTATAATGGGTATATTAGCGCATAAAGATAACCAACGGTTTTAATCAAAATCAATATGCATGAGCTTGTGTTATAGTCTAAATCCTCACATCATAAATAATGTACATTGATAAATAAAATAAATAATTGATGTAGGTTGATCATTATAGACAAATGAAAATCATTTCCAGTAATGGGTTATAACTGTTTAATACTCATTTAAACTATATATATATATATATATATATATATATTTCAACGCTATCACAACGCTATTACAATGCTATCACAACCCAGTGTCCATTATTTACTGGACCCAGGAAACTGCTCTACCTTTTCCCTTATTCACAGGCTGTCCTCTCCTTATATGTAAATTCCCAGATACTTTCTGCTCTCATTACAGATAGTGGTAATGAGAAACAGGGAAAAGCATGTACTTGTCACTATTGGCTAGAGTGTGGTGATAAATAGTCCCAATTAGCCATAACCTTCACTGAATGACCCTGGCTTTACCCAGAAATCTGCTTCATTTGTTTGGAACAAGCCCATGTGTTGACTCGCTGGGCGCTGTGGAAAATAGAGTGGGTGCAACAATTTTCCCCAACCATTACCAGCCTCACTTTTTCTCTGAAAAATGCAATTTACTTTGGTCATCGCTACACTGACATTTTTCTTCCTGTATTTTGTTAATAACTTTTCCAGTAAAATACCCTGAAAACAGATTTTTATTTAGTGTGTTATTAAGTTTGACTTGACCTAGTGTTACAAGGGGTTTCTCAAGGACTGTACTGTAAAGATGCGACTTCTGTCTACTTGGTGAAGCACTCGATACTATAGATAAGGAGAGCACTTTTAAAACACTTCTACAACTTGATTCCGGTTAAAGCGTACTTATCGCTAATTTTAATTAGGTTAATTATTATAATCACTCCATTTATTATGATACTTATCATTAGATATGAGTATTCAAGAGGACTCCTAGCCTTGATTATGGCTGGCTGCAGTGTATCCTGTTTGTTTCCCTATTAGCATGAGTAACTTATTTCTGTCATTAGAGGCTATAATGATTATAATATTTCGCTTGGTAAGAGACCTTTTAAAATTATTTTTTAAAATATTTTGTTAGGGGGTAGATCAGCTTTAATATTGCAGATAGATTGTAACTTCCACCAATGTAATTGTCTGCATCACTTCCAATCCCCCATATGTTTTTCTTCTCACAAATATATATATAGATACAGTACATATTCATATACATACACATACAGTGAGGGAAAAAAATATTTGATCCCCTGATGATTTTGTACGTTTGCCCACTGACAAAGAAATTATCAGTCTATAATTTTACTGGTAGGTTTATTTGAACAGTGAGAGACAGAATAACAACAAAAAATCCAGAAAAATGCATGTAAAAAATGTTATACATTGATTTGCATTTTAATGAGGGAAATAAGTATTTGACCCCCTCTCAATCAGAAAGATTTCTGGCTCCCAGGTGTCTTTTATACAGGTAACAAGCTGAGATTAGGAGCACACTCTTAAAGGGAGTGCTTCTAATCTCAGCTTGTTACCTGTATAAAAGACACCTGATCCACAGAAGCAATCAATCAATCAGATTCCAAACTCTCCACCATGGCCAAGACCAAAGAGCTCTCCAAGGATGTCAGGGACAAGATTGTAGACCTACACAAGGCTGGAATGGGCTACAAGACCATCGCCAATCAGCTTGGTGAGAAGGTGACAACAGTTGGTGCGATTATTCTCAAATGGAAGAAACACAAAAGAACTGTCAATCTCCCTCGGCCTGGGGCTCCATGCAAGATCTCACCTTGTGGAGTTGCAATGATCATGAGAACGGTGAGGAATCAGCCCAGAACTACACGGGAGGATCTTGTCAATGATCTCAAGGCAGCTGGGACCATAGTCACCAAGAAAACAATTGGTGACACACTACGCCGTGAAGGACTGAAATCCTGCAGCGCCCGCAAGGTCCCCCTGCTCAAGAAAGCACATATACAGGCCTGTCTGAAGTCTGCCAATGAACATCTGAATGATTCAGAGGAGAACTGGGTGAAAGTGTTGCGGTCAGATGAGACCAAAATCGAGCTCTTTGGCATCAACTCAACTTGCCGTGTTTGGAGGAGGAGGAATGCTGCCTATGACCCCAAGAACACCATCCCCACCGTCATGGAGGTGGAAACATCATGCTTTGGGGGTGTTTTTCTGCTAAGGGGACAGGACAACTTCACTGCATCAAAGGGACGATGGATGGGGCCATGTACTGTCAAATCTTGGGTGAGAACCTCCTTCCCTCAGCCAGGGCATTGAAAATGGGTTGTGGATGGGTATTCCAGCATGACAATGACCCAAAACACACGGCCAAGGCAACAAAGGAGTGGCTCAAGAAGAAGCACATTAAGGTCCTGGAGTGGCCTAGCCAGTCTTAATGACTTGGAGAAGATCTGCAAAGAGGAGAGGGACAAAATCCCTCCTGAGATGTGTGCAAACCTGGCGGCCAACTACAAGAAACGTCTGACCTCTGTGATTGCCACAAGGGTTTTGCCACCAAGTACTAAGTCATGTTTTGCAGAGGGGTCAAATACTTATTTCCCTAAAATGCAAATCAATTTATAACATTTTTGACATGCGTTTTCTGGATTTTGTTGTTGTTATTCTGTCTCTCACTGTTCAAATAAACCTACCATTAAAATTATAGACTAATCATGTCTTTGTCAGTGGGCAAATGTACAAAATCAGCAGGGGATCAAATACTTTTTTCCCTCACTGTACATATACACATACATACATACGTATAAATGAATATACATACATACATATCCTTTAAAAAAAAATCCCTTTATCACTTTGCAACCCCACCACCCCTTCCCTAATTGGAGTAAACTAGTGAACAACAACGCTTAGGCCTCTACTTCCAGCTTATACATCCTATATACATTTTATGGACACAGTCAATTTTACAATAATTCTATTTAGTTTGTTTTTACTCCTGAACTTCCTCTACCCTCAACCTCTCCGATCATTTTCATGATGTCCATCCGGTTTGCTTCTATATGCCATATCTTTCCAACTGTGCTCTTTCACAAAAGCTCTCAACCTATAACCAATATACTTATTATGGACACAGTATTCTTTACATTAGTTATCCTGTTGTTATTAGTTTTTGTTAGTTGTAATTAGTCCCATCCTTCAGCTCCATTCAACACCTCCCATCTATCTCCTAACACCATCCATATTGGATTTCTATTTGCCATATATTTTTCAACTGTACTGTGATGTTTCACAAAGGTTCTGAACCCTTCTATTCTCATTGTTTCTACAGATTGTAAATTGAAAATAAACATTTTTGCTAAAAGTATTATTATATTATTGATCGATTGACTATGACTTTTCAGTCAGGGTTAGCTCAAGGTAAATATTGCAATCCTTCAGCCATTCCTGGAGCTGTGACCAGAAACAAGCTTCAAATGGACAGTACCAAAAGAAATGATCTAATGATTCTGTCTCTTCGCAGCAAAATCTGCAGAGCTGGGAAGATTGTATCCCCCATATAAATAACATTCTACTGGTAGCAAGAATTTTGTTGTAATAATTTAAATTGAAAAATTCAAAGTTTTGAATCCGGCGTTGTTTTGCGTATCAGTTCATAAACACTATGCCATGGAATCGGTACGTCAAAAATCTCTTCCCAACTATTTTGCAATCTAGAGTGGGGAAAAAAGTATTTAGTCAGCCACCAATTGTGCAAGTTCTCCCACTTAAAAAGATGAGAGAGGCCTGTAATTTTCATCATAGGTACACGTCAACTATGACAGACAAAATGAGAAAAGAAAAATCCAGAAAATCACATTGTAGAATTTTTAATGAATTTATTTGCAAAATATGGTGGAAAATAAGTATTTGGTCAATAACAAAAGTTTCTCAATACTTTGTTATATACCCTTTGTTGGCAATGACACAGGTCAAACGTTTTCTGTAAGTCTTCACAAGGTTTTCACACACTGTTGCTGGTATTTTGGCCCATTTCTCCATGCAGATCTCCTCTAGAGCAGTGGTGTTTTGGGGCTGTCGCTGGGCAACACGGACTTTCAACTCCCTCCAAAGATTTTCTATGGGGTTGAGATCTGGAGACTGGCTAGGCCACTCCAGGACCTTGAAATGCTTCTTACGAAGCCACTCCTTCATTGCCCGGGCGGTGTGTTTGGGATCATTGTCATGCTGAGAGAACCAGCCACGTTTCATCTTCAATGCCCTTGCTGATGGAAGGAGGTTTCATTCTTTCCTTTACACGGATCAGTCATCCTGGTCCCTTTGCAGAAAAACAGCCCCAAAGCATGATGTTTCCACCCCCATGCTTCACAGTAGGTATTGTGTTCTTTGGATGCAACTCAGCATTCTTTGTCCTCCAAACACGACGAGTTGAGTTTTTAACAAAAAGTTCTATTTTGGTTTCATCTGACCATATGACATTCTCCCAATCCTCTTCTGGATCATCCAAATGCACTCTAGCAAACTTCAGACGGGCCTGGACATGTACTGGCTTAAGCAGGGGGACACGTCTGGCACTGCAGGATTTGGAGTCCCTGGCGGTGTAGTGTGTTCCTGATGGTAGGCTTTGTTACTTTGGTCCCAGCTCTCTGCAGGTCATTCACTAGGACCCCCCGTGTGGTTCTGGGATTTTTGCTCACCGTTCTTGTGATCATTTTGACCCCACGGGGTGAGATCTTGCGTGGAGCCCCAGATCGAGGGAGATTATCAGTGGTCTTGTATGTCTTCCATTTCCTAATAATTGCTCCCACAGTTGATTTCTTCAAACCAAGCTGCTTATCTATTGCAGATTCAGTCTTCCCAGCCTGGTGCAGGTCTACAATTTTGTTTCTGGTGTCCTTTGACAGCTCTTTGGTCTTGGCCATAGTGGAGTTTGGAGTGTGACTGTTTGAGGTTGTGGACAGGTGTCTTTTATACTGATAACAAGTTCAAACAGGTGCCATTAATACAGGTAACGAGTGGAGGACAGAGGAGCCTTTTAAAGAAGAAGTTACAGGTCTGTGAGAGCCAGAAATCTTGCTTGTTTGTAGGTGACCAAATACTTATTTTCCACCATGATTTGCAAATAAATTCATTAAAAATCCTACAATGTGATTTTCTGGATTTTTTTTCCTCAATTTGTCTGTCATAGTTGACGTGTACCTATGATGAAAATTACAGGCCTCTCTCATCTTTTTAAGTGGGAGAACTTGCACAATTGGTGGCTGACTAAATACTTTTTTCCCCCACTGTATATACTTTGGTCCTTAAATGAAAATGGTATAACTTTTTTATTTATCACAATTTTCTTTAACCAATTATGTTCTTTAATGCAGGGCCGACAAACAAGTTCCTTACTTTTTCCCCCTTCCACTTTCCTCTTCCATTTTTGCAGTAATGCTGCAATTATTTGGTTGCAATTTTGGGTAGAGCAGACATTTCCATTTGTTTTTATTAGCTGCATGTGTGACATAACTCCACCAGTCCTACCTATGATATCATTTACGAAGATTATACCTTTTTTAAACAGAGACTTACTAATGCTTACCAAACTGTTCCAAGGTTTATGTTTATTTCAACCCCATAGCAATGCAGCAGGATTCTCTCACGTAAATGAAACTGTAAAAGTGGGCAATAATGAAACAGGAAAAGGATAAGGTGTGGTGTTTCTTTTTCATTTAGATTGTGAGAATTGATTCTTACAAAGATAACTTCCTGCAGTTTCAATTAAATAGCCTAATTAATGACAGGGGGAAGGAAGTATACACTGAGTGTACAAAACATTGAGTTGCACCCCCCTTTGCCTCAGAACAGACTCCAATTCGTTGGGGCATGTACTCTACAAGGTGTCGAAAGCGAATGCTGGCTCATGTTGACTCCAATGCTTCCCACAGTTGTGTCAAGTTGGCTGGATGTCCTTTGGGTGGTGGACCATGATGCACACGGAAAACTGTTGAGCGTGAAAAACCCAGCAGCGTTGCATTTGTTGACACACTCAAACCGGTTCGCCTGGCACCTACTACTATACCCTGTTCAAAGGCACTTAAATATTTTGTCAGGCCCATTCACCCTCTGAATGGCACACATACACAATCCATGTCTCAATTGTCTGAAGGCTTAAAAATCCTTATTTGACCTGTCTCCTCCCCGTCATCTACACTGATTATCCACATGTGTAAATAATGTAGTATAATGGTAGATTTTTGTACCAAATATTTTCAATATAAATGTACAATCATTGGAGACATGGCTTAGTGGGGGAGTGGCCTTAAGTTATTTTTGAGTGGAAGTGTTGTACCAGTTTAAGTGGTCTATTGTTATGTTACTTTTGGTTTGAGCATGTACACTGCTGGTTCTGATGTCTAAATAAAGGCTTGCATAAAAGCATGTGACAATAAAGAGCTGTAATAAATATTGTAGTGACCTTCACCCAACACCGAGCAACCTAGTCAAGAGGTACAGTGTTCGCGTCCCGGTCAGAACTACCCCCTGAATTCGATACATTGGTGTCAGAAGTGGGATGCGGAGTGGCGTGTACATGTGAGGGACTTGAAATAGAGCAGAGGTACGTTTTTGCCACTTAAAAGGAACAAACGGCTTTCTCACGGTATTGGAACTTAAAAAGTATATTTTAAGGTACCAACTGCAAGAGTACCTATAAGTAATGGTACAATGGACTACCTGACAGGGTACCACTACAGTGAAAAGTGTTTGTACCCCTTTAAGTACAATTCTCTACCTTTTGTATTGAGAGTGCATTATGATCTTAGTAAGATCTGACTGTACAGAGACACTGGGAACTGTGGATCAAGTTAGCCCTTACTTTATTACAGTAACCCCGCCCAAGTACCGAAGTACACATACCACATACGCATACTGTAAACTAGTATGCATACTGTAAATATGTATTAATGCACACCATTACATAGCTGCCCATGAAACATATGCATCACTCCATCTCCATGCTAGTCAGCTGGGTAGATACCCCTCTTTCTTGACTACAGATGGGGAGACTCTAGGAGCGTATGGTGAGCTGTTCCACCTCAGTTAGGGAGCAGGAGAGCAGCTGTCGGGGGATTGGCCGCCGACCCTTTGCTGTGAGCAGAGCAGACATCAACGAAACCCTCCCTGACTGACTGCCTTCTGATCCCTAGGAGACTAGGAGATAGAGGATAAATACATCATCTCTCCAGGAGGATCATTACTTCCCGGTTTTATTACAAAGGAACTGATTCTCCGTGGGGTTCCCCAATGTTTCCTATTTCCCCAAAACAGCTGCCTTACCGCTTCTTAAAACCTGAAGGAGCAAATTAAGAATTCCCAGTTATTCCTGACTGGTAAGAGGGCATCACTAGAGGGCACACATTAGTGTGTGTGTGTGTGTGTGTGTGTGTGTGTGTGTGTGTGTGTGTGTGTGTGGGAGATCCCCCAGTCCAGATGGCTCTTCTGTAGGGCACCCTGCTGAACACAACAACAGCAGACTGGCCGGGGTCTCGTTCTGCCCTCCTAATGAGAGATTCTGTCTGCTCGGGGCCAGGCCTCATAAGCCTGCTAGGGCCAGGCCTCATATGGCTGCTTGGGCCAGGCCTCATATGGCTGCTTGGGCCAGGCCTCATATGGCTGCTAGGGCCAGGCCTCACATGGCTCTGGCTGTGTATGTGTCTCCCCCAGCCCAGCCTCACCTGTAGAGCCCAGCCACCCCACCTCCCAGTGCTTCTCACTGACTGCATGCAACAGCCTTGAGCATCTGGGGTTGTTCAATAGAGGTAGACGATAAACAGGTTCAATAGAGATAAACAGGTTCAATAGAGATGAACAGGTTCAATAGAAATGAACAAGTTCAATAGAGATTAACAGGTTCAATATAAATGAACAGGTTCAATAGCGATGAACAGGTTCAATAGAGATAAAAAGGTTCAATAGAGATGAACAGGTTCAATAGAGATAAACAGGTTCAATAGAGATGAACAGGTTCAATAGAGATAAAGATGAACGGGTTCAATAGAAATGAACAGGTTCAATAGAGCTGGACAGGTTCAATAGAGATGAACAGGTTCAATAGAGATAAACAGGTTCAATAGAGATGAACAGGTTCAATAGAGATAAAGATGAACAGGTTCAATAGAAATGAACAGGTTCAATAGAGATGAACAGGTTCAATAGAGATATACAGGTTCAATAGAGATAAAAGATTAACAAGATCAATAGAGATTAACATTTTCAATAGAGATAAAAGATGAACAAGATCAATAGAGATTAACATTTTCAATAGAGGTAAAAGCAGCATAGAGGTCAAGCCTTTCTGGAGGCACTAGAAAGAGAGAGGTGATGTTGACATTTAGCCAATTGAGAGGAACCACTGGTTCGCCCAGAGCGACCAAGATGAAATGAGAGACAGGGAGCCCTCACAGAAGCCAGATAAGTGAGAGGGTGTCTGTCAAATGTCAGAATCGGGACATTTTCCTCCTTTTCCCTCCTTTTTCTTCCCCGTCACACTGTATTTTAAGTGATACTGAGGGGGTATAAAGTGATATTCCGTTGAACTGAACTCACTTGACGTGTAAGATTTCTACCAATAACTTCACAAGCTAGTTATCCTAAATCGATCATGTCGTCTACATATAATCAGTATGCAACAACGTGCCCTATCTTCCTTCGACTCATATCTCTTTTCTCTTGTTGCAGGTTTCTGAAAGAGAATATTCTCGCCTGGTTGCCCCTGTTAATCTGGACCAAGGTCTGATGAGTTATGAAGCCGCTCTGATTTATGTAGCTTCTCCTTATGAGCCAGCAGGCCCTGACAGATACCTGGCTATAGGATGCATCAGCTGGGGTAGAAGCAGAGAGAGGCTACCTGATGCTAAAAAGGAAGGGTATACAGTACAGTATGACCTTGGCTGCTCTTCTCCAAAGAATTAGTCACTTGGAATGACACATCATTTTATACCTCCCTATTGCATAGTGATTACACTTTGGTTTCTTTGAGATCCATTGACACAAGTGTTATGTTATTGGTACCAGGGAGTAACCAATTGTGTTGAATTCTTTGAGGTTAGTACCAGAATGTGTCCATTGTTATTTTATTTTTTTGGGGGGGTAGATCAGCTTAATATTGCAGATAGATTGTAACTTCCATCAATTTAATTTTCTGCATCACTTCCAATCCCCCATGTTTATATATATATATATATATATATATATATAAAAAAAACATATACATACACATACATATACACATACACATACATATACACACATACACACATACACACACACAAACATACACACATACATACATACACACATACATACACATACATATCCCTTAAAAATATATATATATATTCCCCTTTATTACTTTCCAACCCCACCACCCTTTCCCTACTTGGAGTAAACTAGTGAACAACAATGCTCAGGCCTCTACTTCCAGCTTATACCTACACAGTCAATTTTACAATAATTATATTTTGTTAGTTTTTTTTGTCCTGAACTTCCTCTACCCTCAACCTCTCTGATCATTTTCATGATGTCCATCCGGTTTGCTTCTATATGCCATATCTTTCTAACTGTGCTCTTTCACAAAAGCTCCCAACCTACAACCTATATACTTATTATGGACACAGTATGCTTACATTATTAGTTATCTTGTTATTATTTGTTGTTAGTTGTTATTAGTCCCATCCTTCAATTCCATTCAACACCTCCCATCTAGCTTTTAACACCATCCATATAGGATTTCTATTTGCCATATATATTTCAACTGTACTGTGATGTCTTACAAAAGTTCTGAACCTTTCTATTCTCATTGTTTCTACAGATTGTGAATTGAAAATAAACATTTTTGCTAAAATATTATTATGTTATTGATCGATTGACTATGACTTTTCAGATCACCCAGTAATGCTATCTGCAAGGTTAGCTCCAATGTGTCCATTGTTACCACATAGTTTCGCAGTTGAATTAATACTATTTATAAACTGGGTGGTTCGAGCCCTGAATGCTGATTGGCTGACAGCTGTGGTATATCAGACCGTATACCACGGGTATGACAAAACATTTATTTTTACTGCTCTAGTTACGTTGGTAACCAGTTTATAATAGCAATAAGGCACCTCGGCGGTTTGTGGTATATGGCCAATATACCACGGCTAAGGGCTGTCTCCAGGTACTCCGTGTTGCGTCGTACATAAGAACAGCTCTAGCCGTGGAATAATGGCCATATACCACACCCCCTCTGGCCTTATTGCTTAAGTATATTCCAGGTAATTACCAGCTCAAACTGGGCTGTAACAAAAAGCTGTCACTTCTACTGTATGTTGTAGCTGTCGAGCTGACAGGGTGAGAGCTCAGCGGACTTCATAACAAAACATCCATAGTAGAAATTAATGCATCATTTACTTGAACGCATATCTGTGGTGTTTTTCTAAACTGCTCTCAGCTGGATATGCATTCAGTTGCAAGCCAAATGATTGATTCATTCTATTCATCCCCTCTCCTCCTCCCTTAACTCTTCCCTAGGTCGTTACTGTAAAACAGAATATGTTCTGTCAACTTACCTGGTAAAATAAGGGTAAATAAATACATTCACCTCCCTGGGTAGACTGTCTGTCAATCAATAATGCATGTTGTATAGAGGCTAGGTTTTCACTGTTCATTGTTCATAATGAGCATAAACCCCCCATGCATTCACCTGCAGTCTTGTAGACAGAGAGGATGTATGATTGGCATTCAGCAGGTCACAACAGTATGACCCTATCTATTAATCATGGTGTTTCAGTTTCTGACCAGGTGGAGAATATACTGTCTGCATCCCAAAATGCCACCTTAATGCCACAGTATAGGGAATAGGGTGCCATTTTGGGACACATTCGTTTTTATTCGCGTGTGGCTGTTACCTCCGGATTAAGGTCTTTGGGACGGACGTGTTTTATTATTTAAAGGTTAAACTTCTCACAGGTTGTGAAGTAAAATACATCCCTGTTTTGTGTTGATGGGATAAGGACAATCTCTTTTCTGCTTCGGTTTGAACAGATCATTTTGTTAAAGTTTTCTCTTTTCTCTCCTTTTACCTTTCTTTCCTTTCTTTCCTTAAGAGTTCAATCATATGTTCCTTCATCTCTTTCTCTGAAAGAATCTTAGTCTAGTTGAAATGTTGTTGTTGAACCATCTAACAAAGACCAACTTCAGCATTATTACTGGCCTTTCTGTCTCAGTTGACGTCACGTCAGAAAAATAACAGACTGTTCCGATGCTGATGGTACGTAGGTAGTTTCAACTAGACATTACTGAAATACAGCTTGTTTGAAGCAGACACACACACACACATTTTACATTACATTTTAGTCATTTATTAGACGCTCTTATCCAGAGCGACTTACAAGAGCAATTAGGGTTAAGTGCCTTGCTCAAGGGCACATCGGCAGATTTTTCACCTAGTCGGATCGGGGATTAGAACCAGCGACCTTTCGGTTACTGGCACAACGCTCTTAACCACTAAGCTAACTGCCGCCCTACACACACACACACACACACACACACACACACACACACACACACACACACACACACACACACACACACACACACACACACACACACACACACACACACACACACACACACACACACACACACACACACACACACACACACACACACACACACACACACACACACACACACACACACACACACACACACACACACACACACACACACACACACACACACAAAGATCCATTCATTGTCATTTTAAAAGTTCCCTCTCCACTTAAGCCACCACTCAGCACACTCTCTTCTTTTACCTACAGTTCAAGCACCTCCTTTAGCCCACATAAACCAATCAAAAAACAATAGGCCTGCCCTTACTCGGCAGAAGGGTGCATACTTATCAGTCCAGAAGGATCACTGCACCCCCTGTATGCATGTCTCTTATGTTACCCATAGAGAGCAGACTCATGAATATGACTCATAAAACTCATGGATACAGTATGCGCGTGTGTGAACCGGTTCCAAGTCATGTTGCCATGGCAGATAATGATATGCAGTTGTTCTATCCATATTCCAAATAATGATGTTCCATCTCAGAGAAAGCTGTTATCTCTTTATATTTTTGTAACCCTTATCAGGGTTTACTGTATCTCAATGAAGTTGTCTTGTTAGTCCCTTGCTGAGCTTATCCAAACAACTGCAAGTAGGAATGAAAAAACACAATATTAGTTTATAAAGGACCTAAGAGCAGTTATTTATGATTTGCATCTTATATCTGTTTCCCCATGTATATGAATCAATCCCATTTTTCGCTGTCATCTTTTTCCCCTTACTCTGCTGTTACCGTGGCGACCAGCCAGGCTCTCCTAAGACAAACTCCTCACCAGCCATTCAGTTTGTAATTATCAACGCCAGGGACACCCCAGATGATTTATTGTCATTATTCTAGCAGGGGGATAAAATTTAAATCTGGATAATGGCTGTCATTTTCAGGTTCAGCACAGAGAAACTTAACATACAGATTGATTCTCAGCTGTCCGTTGGGTTGGGAGTTGGAGTCAGTCAGGAAATGAAACAACGGTAGCTGTGGTGGTGGTGGTGGGGTGTGTGTGTGTGTGTGTGTGTGTGTTGTGAGTCATGTGTTCAGTGTAGTGGAAGGATGCTCTCCTCTAGAAGAGAAGAGAGGAGCACTGGGTTTCTCACATCATGAGTCTCTCTCTCACTCTAATCCAGTTCCCACTGGACTCATTATTACACCAGAGATAGGAAGGAAGAAATACTCTGAAGGAACAGAATTAGATAGGCTCTTACACACTGTACTTAAGCTCCCATTAGAGACCACTGAGAGAGGAAAGGAGAAGGCTATTGTTGGCTATAAAGAATGTATATTTGGTATTTTTAAATAATGGATACAGAGAAAAATAACTGTCCTGTGTGTCTCCATTTGGGCCCTCAATTATAAAAACATACTGTAATGATTTAATAATCAGTCATTTTTCATCACGTTCCAAGGACGATTGTTATGATAGGATCATATCTAGACAAAGGCTTTGTCAAAATGACAAGAACAACCGCGCTACTATCACCAACCACCTCCAACAACAAAACATGTCAATATGACGTTACTGATTGAATCTCAGGTGATGGATATTTGGTGTGACTGTGATGCATGCCCTTCGTGACGTCAGCCCTGCCACCTCTGACTAAGCTGTTGTGGATGAAGGATGATATCCCTACTTCGACACTCTACATATGCACATCCACAGCAGATTGTACTCAGGGTTTGCATCTGATGTCTCTGAGTCTGAGTAGTGTGAAACATAATCCTTATGGTGCTTGATCCCTGAATATGCAGCCACACACTCACTCACTCACTCACTCACAGCCAGTCAGCATGGTTTGGTCTGCGTCTCAAATGGCACCCTATTCCCTATATAGTGCACTACATTTGACCAGGGCCCATAGGGTCTTCCTTCCTCTGTCCACAATGTGTTGTGTGATACGATCATTTATGCATTGCATTATGAGTGGGTACTTGTGCTGACAATATGCTGACACTAAACTGTCTCAGATGTCAATCTTTATTCGAAAGGAGAATTGAGGATGGAGTTCCATTTCAGCCATATAACTAGAATTACTGGAATGTGAATGGTGGAATTCTAATTCTGTGGTTCCAGCGTCAGCCATGTTGACTACATGGGAGAGGCATAGCAGTAGCAATTTATCCCTCACATTGACTCCCATGGAGCTTTAGTTTTGTTTGCATTCAAGCCTTAATCTCAATAGTGATGCTGAAAAAAAGGGAGACAAATTAGAGAGGTTTTAATGATTATGCAGTCATCATCTTACCCACGCTGATTTGTGATGCCAACCCATATATACTCTGTTGTTGCCCTTTTCATGACTTCTTGGTGCACAAAATTCATCAATTTGGAACTAAGCAATTTAGGGGACTACATAATATCGCTGCACATTTTTCATTTCAATTTCCTCCCCCTCGTTTAATGATAAAAAACAAATAGTTGTATTTCTCACACTAAATTGAGTGTTTCATTCGCGGGATTCTGGTTTTCTCTCTCTCTCTCTCCTCTCCTCAGCTCATCTGTTGGCAAATTATAATGTGCCTATGAAAATGTTCCATTTTCTATTTATAGAAAATGGCTGCGTGCCAGGCTAATAACTTCCGTCTGACATTTCTGAGAGAAGCGAGATTGTCAATTTACTGCTCACAGAGCCGTACACTAGGCTGGCCCTCCTCTGTGTCTCATTGAGCCTGCTGCTCATCTCATTATTATACTAAGGACAGGGTGAAGAGAAGCTGCAACTGAAGCCAATGCACTGTGCAGTGAAACCATAATCATAGAAATAGAATCACTAGAGCGGTCATATATCTTACCACCATTGACTTGTATAGAGATTCCCATTCTAGTAATTGAATTTTTGTGACCATTACTAGACAACCTTCCAAGAACACAGAGCATGATGCTAACAGTACTCATTATCTACCTAGAGAGCAGCCGTTTTCTGACAAGGTGGCAAAGCAAAAGGAGGTCAATTGTCAGAAAAATTGCTTGGATTATGGTCTGAGAATCAAGTTTTATGAATTGATAAACAAATACGTGTTTTTCCATTCATTATTTAATTCGCTTTCATTGACATGTATCAGGCATACAATTAAACCACAAGAAAACTGTAGAACATAAATGTTCTCATCATGAACATCATGCATATACCAGTTGATAACGAAGGAAAACCAACACCTTGGCGCAATGGAGGAATTTTGTAAAAAAAAAAACAACAACAACATAATAATCCATCTGAGTGGACTTTGTTTTCCTCGATAACACTTTGACTTCAAAAACAAAGACCCACTGGGCAAAAACTGGTTGAATCGATATTGTTTCCTAATTGGATTTGAAAAAAGTCATCAACGTAAGGGAATTTTCACCCAACTGTTAACCTAAATCCAATTACATTTTTTGTTAATTTCATGTTGAATTCATGTTAATTGACAACTCAACCAAATGTAAATCAAAACTAGATGTTGAACTGATGTCTGTGCCCAGTAGGGAGTAGGCTAGACAGACAATACAATACATTACTTTCTTATAAGGACCATAATCCCAATGTCTACAGACAGTTCTTCACCTTCAAAGAGAAAGCTGCTTCATTCTGATGCTGATCAGCATTCACTGTCTGAGGCTGAGGCATGCGAGTGAGTCTCAAAAGCCAATCAATATTTGAGATCTGGACTGAGAGGTATAAACAGCGTTGCCATCCCTCACTCCACTGCCTGATCATCTGCTCCTGTCCGGTTATGGATGGATGACTCCTTTGTTGGCATATGGAAACATGTGAGCATTTATCCACAGAGTTATGATGATGAGGATGGGTCCGGATCCGCCTGTGAAATGATGAGCCCTGTGATGGGAGAATCATTTAGGTTTTTTATGTAGATAAAGTGACTGGATGATAGATCCAGCTTGCCACAGCATGGTCTCTGATACAGCATGATTGATTAAGAAGAGAAGCAACAAAATAGGAAAACAACTTAAAGTTGTAAATTAAATATGGCAATTTTTTAAATATTGCAGATATGTGTGGTTACTATATCAGCTAACCTTTGTTATTGTGCTCCTAAGTTACAATAAATTGCGGAATACCAGGTTGGTCCTACCAGCCCCTATATCTGACTGCATGTTAGGCTTCAGTAGAGAATCTCCTTTCCAACACACAGAAACAACAGTGGGGAAATGACACATTTTTTCCCTTTCTAAAAGTATAAATGATTATGACGGTGTGTGATATTATTGCGGCACCAGTCATTTCAGTCATTTGCTACTTGGTCTGATTAAATGAACTCATTTCACGGTCCGCCGGGCAGTCTGAATCCCAAAATAAGGGAAAATTGTCCCTTGCCCGGCCCTTCGGATGGACAGCCTCGCTAAACTGAGAGATCAGGGAAAAAAGAGCTGCCATGGCATAGTTCACATTAGTGCTGAAGATATTTGAATATCAGCATGCCAGGGAGTTCAGACGCTGGAAAACAGATGGACAATTCCTGGGATCTCCTCACTCCCCAAACAAATTAGCAGGGCAGTTCCTGTCAATGTTGCCAATCTACATGGCAGATTGGCTTAAGGGTATCTCCGTGAACTCATGCCCTCCTGGGTGAAAATATTTAACATTCAATCTATTGCATCGATTTTCCATGGTGATGTCCACAGTCTGTCGGATCACAACTCAGACAACTTACAACTGTCTTTTATTGTGAACTATTTTCAATGAGAATGTGTTTGCCTTACAGACTGTGTTGGTCTTGAAGAGGTGGACTCTGGCAGGTAGGTAACTTCACTTCTACTGGTGTTAGAAGATGTGTTGTCTACTAAGCTCTGCTTGTCAATGTGCTCACATCCATTACATTTTACACTGTTTGGCCTTGTGTGTGTGTCTGCGTGCGATGTGTGCATTTCCAGTAGTTGTTGCTGGTGGGTGAGATATGGATGAGAGGAAGACAGGACTACAAAGTCCTCATAGGGGACAGAGTGCTACAACAGGCGCTGTGGACAGCAGAGAGCTGAAAAGACAAGGCACCATGTTGATCAGTCACTTTCAATAATGTCCAACCATTCATTCTCACTCACCATCCACAACAACCAGAATACCCAGAAGGGAAAAATGAACTCAGACACAACCAAACTCACGCACATCAACCGAAACAGAACTTTATGTGAAATTGTCCAACAGTCGACATGAAAGTAATACTCAAACGTCTTGCAAAATACCACAGTAATGTCAGTCACGCCGGCAAACACCAAAGCATTGCTTTTATTTGATCTACTAACTGGACAGTCAGAGAGCGTAAAGGAAAGTAAAAGAGGGAAAAAGTGGCAGAGAAAGTTAACTGAAAAGAGAGGGAAAAGAGAAAAAGGGGGATTTCAGTTCAAGATGTCAGCCACCTCCAGGGGCTGCTGTTGCTTCAGCTTGGATAGATATCACTGATGTTGTTTCAATGGATTTACCAGCTAAAAATACCCCTTATTAAAGCACCTCATATCTGAGTGAACAACACATTATTCACGCTTCTCGCTGAGACATATTGACATATTGAAACATGTTCACAGATTTGGATATGAGAATATATATAATAAGGATAAACTGGAAATAAATCTAGTTAAGAGTTTAATTAAGCCTGGAGGCGTCCAATCAGCTAGTAGCTGACAGGAAGAGTGACAGCCATGAGAGATATTGCTCACATTTTCTTACGTCAACAGAAGCATCATTATCACCTAAAGGAGTGGGTTGGAAGTCATGAAGAGAGTGATGGACATTATCAGGATATTGTCAAATTTCCAGGCCGACAACATTGCAGACATGGCAACATTGCAGACGGCTGCCAGTCTGAGTACCCAAATCAGGGAAAATGCATGTTTTTAGACAAATAATCAATTTACACAAAAATTGTGTTGCATTCACAACAGTAAACAATCTTAATCAAATCAAATCAAATGTTATTTGGCACATCCTTCGTAAACAACAGATGTAGACTAACAGTGAAATGCTTTCTTAAGGGTCCTTTTCCAGCAATGCAGAGTTAAAGATGAAAAATACAAAATAGGCTTCGGTAACCTGAGGACATTGTCTAGAAATTGTTTTGGAGTCTGTGTATGGATGCTACCATGATTATGGATTTTCCTGAATGAATCGTGAATAATGATGAGTGAGAAAGTTACAGAGGCACAAATATCAAATCCCACCCCAAAATGCTAACTTCCCCTGTTATTGTAATGGTGAGAGGTTAGAATGTCTTGGGGGTATGATATTTGTGCATCTAACTTTCTCACTCATCATTATTAATAATTCATTCAGGATGATCCATAATCATTGTACCATCCACATTAATGTAGAAGTGTTTGGAAACATATTCTATTCTTATTTACAATAAAAGTGACTCCAAAATGACACAATACATTATTTACCATTCATTTCTATTGGACACAAAAACATCTGAAACACAACCAAAACAAACAGCAAATGCATCCAACAAGTTTGTAGAGTCAAAAGCTTGATGTAATCATTGCGTGCTAGGAATATGGGACCAAATACTACACCTTTGACTACTTTAATACACATATAAGTGAATTTGTCCCAATACTTTTGGTCCCCTAAAATGGGAGGACTTTGTACAAAAAGTGCTGTAACAGTTCACCCTAAAATTAAAGCTGTCAGTCTGCACTCATAGTCTTTGTATTATTTCAAATCCAAAGTCCTGGAGTACAGAGCAAAAACACCAAAATATGTGTCACTGTCCCAATACTTTTGGAGCCCAGTGTATAATAGGCTAGGTATTAGAGAATGAACAAAGCAATTGAGATGAAGACCCGTGTAGCTCAGTTGGTAGAGCTTGGCATTTGCAACGCCAAGGTTGTGGGTTCGATTCCCACGGGGGGCCAGTAAGAAAAAATGTATGCACTCACTAACTGTAAGTTGCTCTGGATAAGAGTGTCTGCTAAATGACTGAAATGTAAAACATTTCTGACAGAGACTGAACATAATTATGTATTTATTTTTCCTTTCCAAGAAAACCTTTCTACAATATATTCACTGTGCTCTACCTTGCACACAACTGCTGACAACCAATTTGAGAGGATGAAGCCTTTTAGAGTTGGGTGAACGATAATCTGGAATGGATCTGATCTATAATCATATTCAACATCCTCAAGACACAAGGCAAAGTGGATGAAATCATTATTGAATTTCCAACAGAGGCAAACATATAGTCTTGTTGTTGTTTTATTAGGGACATCATTTGTTGAAGCACCAAACATGGCCTTGCCTTGCCTTAATGCACTACTGTTCAAGGACACAAGACCGGGGCTTGAAGGAACAGCACATTTCTAAGACACTTTTGTGAACAAAGTGTTATCCTCTCCTCTGCAGTACCTGGATAACACAGTATAGTGTGTGAGCATTCTTCGCTGGCGTAGCGGAAACCCCCGCAGCCCCCACGAGGCTGGGGGTCCCACCAGCTCTGGGGGCCCCGTGCACCCGTCATCTCACACCTACAAGTGCCTTCACTATTGTGGAATCACTACAATGGTATTGATCCATCCTCCCATCACAGCCATTGAACTCTGTAGCTGCTTTAAAATCACCAATGGCCTCATGGTGACATCGCTTAGCATTTTCCTTCATGTTCTGCAGCTCAGTTCAGAAGGATGACTGTATCTTTGATGAGTCTGGGTGGTTTAATACATCATGCATAATTATTAATTTATACTGGGTTTATTTCCAGTTGATCCTTTTTCTATATATTCTCATATCCAAATCTGTGAACATGTTTCAATATGTCAGTATGTCTCAGCGAGAAGTGTGATTAATGTGTTGTTCGCTCAGATAAGGGGTATTTTTAGCTGGTAAATCAGTTGAAACGACATCAGTGATATACTATACAAGATGAAGGAACAGCAGCCCCTGGAGGTAGCTGACACCTTGAACTCATATTTGGCAGAGAGATTAGAGGAGGTTGGATGAAGACTAGAGTGCGACAGTGGAAGAGGCAGAGCCCCATCCCAGTAGTGATAAGACTGGAGAAGAGAGGAAAAGAGAGCCACAGCTTCATCCCTATCCCAGCAGTGATGCACAGAGCCCCTCTAGGACAGGGTTGGTTTATGGCCCACTCCACTCCCTCTCCTCTCCTCTCTCTGTTGTGATGGGTGAGAGTGATGGTGAGGAGGGAAACTGGATCAGCACAGCAGCACGGCTGGGTTCTCCTCCCCAAAGCCTCATGGGCTATGAGCTTATTAGAAGGCCCCATTATTACCAGAGGGGTACACACACACACGCACGCACGCACGCACACACACACACACACACACACACACACACACACACACACACACATAGGCACCTACACTCACACGCACACAAACACACAAACAAGCATTTCGCTACACTAGCAATAACATCTGCTAACTATGTGTATGTGACCAATACATTTGATTTGATTTGAGAATTAATGTACATCCCCCCACCCAATTTCACACACTGCGGGGAAGTGGGAACACTCACATGATACCCTGTGTTCCTGCCAGGGTGCCTGGTTGTGGTCGTGCCATTCGAGGGCCACTAGAGATTTACTCACCGAGGGGTCATGGCTACATCCCAAATGGCACCCTATTCCCTGTATACATTGCACTACTTTTGATGAGGGCCAATAGGGCTCTGGTCAAAGTAGGGCACTATATAGGAAATAGAGTGCCATTTGGGAGGCAGACCATGTCTTGTAATAATGATCATGTTTATGACAACAATGAATATGAAGTCTTATATTAGTATTGTCTTGGTATTTGTTCTAGTATGAGCATGTAGATAAAGTACTATTGATTTGTTGCTGTGGTAAAGCCTTAGTCATTTAGCATGTTGTTTATAATAGAGCACTATTTACTCTAGCCTATATTACGACTTGTCGTTGAATTGAGTTTCCCTTTCCCTATCGATAGAGTGTAATGGCTGCATCGAATGTTCATTTGCACCGAATGTTCATTTTACAATTTGCAATGTTTGCATTTCCCACTTTAATTACTGAACAAGTAAATATATTATTGCCATCAGCCAGTATTCTTAATAGCAGCATTGCGACACCGTAGGTCTATAGCTTCATGAAAGATAAACGTCAGGCTTAACATGAGAAAATGACGGCCAAATAAAAATAAACGTGTCCATTAAAGCAAAGCTATTTAGTCCAATGGTTGCATCTCAAATGGCACACTATTCCATACAAAGAACAATACTTTTGACCAGGACCCATTCCTGGGACCAGGGCTGTGGTCAACACTAGTGCACTATATAGGGAATAGGGTACCATTTGGGATACACTTAATGATTTATCCCATGCAGGTGTGCAGCAGGCATTACATTCCAGCCAGACTCCTCATTAAGACTAATAGATGTCCTTCTGTAACTGGAGAGAGTGTTACAATTATGCATTTCCGTGGAAATATGTTCCTAAATGGGCTTCCATAATGATGCCAGATTCACAAAACAGCTGACGATAGGGAAAGGGAAACTCAATTCAACCACATAATATAGGCTAGAGTAAATAGTGCTCTATTCTAAACTACATGGTAAATAACTAGGGCTATACCACAGCAACAAATCAATAGTAATTTATACGCTCATACTAGAAAAAATACCAAAACAATACCAAAATAAGACTTCATATTTATTGCAATAAATATACTTTTCTGGCGTTTCCACTAGGGTATTAAAATCACACATTCTGCGTAATTCCTTCTTCAGAGTGTTATTCATTGTTGTCATAAACATGATCATTATTACAAGACATGGTCTGCCTCCCAAATGGCACTCTATTTCCTATATAGTGCCCTACTTTGACCAGAGCCCTATTGGCCCTCATCAAAAGTAGTGCAATGTATATAGGGAATAGGGTGCCATTTGGGATGTAGCCATGACCCCTCGGTGAGTAAATCTCTAGTGGCCCTCGAATGGCACGACCACCAGCAAGCACCCTGGCAGGAACACAGGGTGTCATGTGAGTGTTCCCACTTCCCCGCAGTGTGTGTGTGTATTTGGGGGGGAATATACATTCATTGTGTGTGTGTGTGTGTGTGTGTGTGTGTGTGTGTGCGTGCGTGTGTGTGTACCCCTCTGGTAATAATGGGGCCTTCTAATAAGCTCATAGCCCGTGAGGCTTTGGGGAGGAGAACCCAGCCGTGCTGCTGTGCTGATCCAGTTTCCCTCCTCACAATCACCCTCACCCATCACAACAGAGAGAGGAGAGGAGAGGGAGTGGAGTGGGCCATATAAACCAACCCTGTCCCCAGAGGGGCTCTGTGCATCACTGCTGGTACAGGGATGAAGCTGTGGCTCTCTTTTCCTCTCTTCTCCAGTCTTATCACTACTGGGATGGGGCTCTGCCTCTTCCTCTGTCGCACTCTAGTCTTCATCCAACCTCCTCTAATCTCGCTGCCAAACGGACATGTCCTGCGATGTTTTGTGGAGTATGAGGTCTTGTGTGCACCCCAAACTGCATTCTACTGTATTCCCTATAATAGTGCACTACCTTTGACCAGAGCGCTCTGGTGAAAAGTAGTGCACTATAAAGGCAATAGGGTGGCATTTGGGATGCAGACAAGACCTCATAGGGATGGGAGGAATAGTCCCTAAACGTACTACAACGGAAGCTAGATCTACTCAGGGTTTTCTAAACTAGCCATCTTCGGTTAGCTTCCCAATCTAGTGTAGGCTTCATCCATACCACGATGGTGGATATTGCTTGTCCACCTGCGGCTAACTCTAGTGGGCTTGTAACTGCGCGTGCATGTCGCATGTTGCTAGTTGAACGCTGAACTCTTCATTATGACAATGCTGAAACATCAATCCATGGGCAAGTCAGTGACACGTTTTAATTTGTGCCGAATTCAGCAGGCTATACACTTTTGTGCTGTCTTCATCTTGGTCTTCTTTGCTGTGGTTATCAATGCACAAGCACCTTTTTTCCCACTCTTATCGATAAAATATTTGTATTAAGTCATACAAATGTTTTACTGTGCGTGAAGTTTCAAAAGCATTTGTCATTACTAAATGTGTAGTGTGATGGGTATTTTGACATTACTATTTTCTTAACACACAAAAACACATTTGATTAATAATATATTTAATCAGTTGTCTTCCTCAAATTAAGTGGATGATGACTATCTTTGCTAGCGGGAGGGAATCTGTTTTCATTGGTCCTCAACTCTCGGCTCAGAAACTCCATTCAAGGATAAATGGAGTTAGCACAGAGTTAGCCTGCCCCGGAGCAGGTTAGATTAGATCTGAAGGATTCGTTGCCATAGAAATTAACCTGGCTAAAAGGTGAGCCACTTTCGTGGTACCGGTTATCCCAAGTTGAACTCAGAGTTTACCAATGTTACCTCGTTAACTCCTCACATTTGTAGTTTAGGGCTCTGGTCTCTCGCCAGCTTTAGAACAATAGGGGGTGAAGTTGTTGCTTGAGGCGTATGAAACTTTGAAATTTGGCTTAGTTTCCATAAGGATAATCCATTTGTAGTGTTGGTGATTCCTTCTTTTTTGACACAGTGGTTTTACCAGTGGGAGAATCAGCACGGTAACTTTGCAGTTTCTCTTACTCAGCAGATCGCTGTGGTGAAAAGAGATTGATGTGTCCCGAGGCAGAGGAAATATGCAGACACAGATATATGCCATCCAAAACAGGCCTAAAAGTGGGCTAGCCCTGCGTCTCAGCTGGGTTGTGGGAATCTGGTCAGTGCATGACTGTCTGTCTTTGAGCCTTTACTGTCATGATGAGAAGGATCATACTATTATGCACAGCAGGTTGCTGCACTTTTAAGAGGTTGAATGTCATAGCGTGTTACTCTGAAATGTCACTCCGGAAATTCCGGAATAATAACAGCAGTCCGGAACATTCCTCCTCTCATAGTGAGAGACTCAGCATGATGTTTTACCTAGACCATGTAATAGAGATGAGAGAGGGAGAGGTGTGAAATAAAAAGAGAGAGAAAAATGCAAAGAGAGAGAGAAAGATGGATGGAATGATGTGTAGATAAATAGATTTTCTCTCTGTGTGATGAATTCTGCGAGCGGCAAATTTCTGACAGTACATTTTGGAGCGTTTGAGAGGCGACGAACAACCGGGTGCTCACAACTACGTACTTCTCCACCTGAGCGGGGTTTCGCACCCTCTCTCCATCTTCCCCTCTCTCTCTCCCGCTCTCTCTCTCTCTCCCCCTCTCTTTCTGCTTCATTTACTCCCCGTGGCTTACCTAAGATTGATGAGCTTCGCGTCTGATTGTGGTAATTATCCCTGTCCTGCCGCTGCAAGACATTATGCACTGCACCCTCACATAACATGGAGAGGGCTGGGAGGGGGAGAGGCTAGGTTGGAGACGCTGCTATTCATTTCACTCCTGTTGCCTGCTGTGAGACGCCAGCTACCTGGCTGCAACCACACACGCACAGACACGTGCATACACACACACAAACATACACATACATACACACACGCACGCTCGCACGCACACTCGCATGCACGCACGCACGCGCACACACACACACACACACAGGCTGCAACCTTGTCATAGAGGGGAGAGGAGAGGTGATGGGTGGCGTCTCTTGGTTGCACTCTGCAACATTTACAACCAAAGCCCAGGGAGAAGCTTTGCTATGATGCTTAAAATGTGTCTGATCTCTTTTCTCTTCTGATCTGTCTGATCTTTTTCACAGTGAATAAAAAAGGTATTCAGGTTATTTACTTGGCATTTCCTATCACTTTGAATTTATGAAATTCCTGGAGGCAATGCAACAACAAAAATATAAATGCAGTTTATCATTACTGGTCTATTGTACGCTACAAAAAGCTGCACTTGAACATTCCTGTTGTAAACCTTTTATCTGTAATATCCCTCTTTACCCTCAGTTAAAAAAGGGAACATTTTATATATTATTTTCATGATCACACAATTACATTCTGCCGCATTGCATTTTTTCATATAAAGATCCTTTTCAGCTAATTTAAAAACAATTAATGTATGCATTCATCTCAGGGGCTTGTGCTAGGCACTTTAGGTAATTACCATATCTTCCAGCTCGTTGCTTTATTGAGGGGGAAAACAAATAACTCAACATTCCTCGTTCAATGGAATTTGAGATGCGAAGTCAGTTGATTTAGGATTTCTGCCTTGTTGTCTCGGTGCTTCTGAGTTCTCTCTGTGACCTTGCCCTGGAGTTCTTCCATACAGAACCACCCAACATTTTACCCAGCTGTGCCCCGACGTCTTATCAGGCAGAAATACGCTAATGTCTACTAATTAAAAACACCAATGGCTGCACTTTGTAAAACAAGACTTTAAAACATCATTCCCATTTCTCCCAAAGAATTGGTTCCTCCTTTGAATAAAATGCTGAGTTTGGTATTTTTATTGCTTCAACTCATATCTCTGAGATTGGTCTTTGCAGAGCTTCAATCAATATCTCTGAGTTTTGTCTTTTCATTGCTTCAACCCATATCTCTTGACTTTGGTCTTTGCATAGCTTAATCCCAGATCTCTTGAGTTTGGTCTTTGCATAGCTTCAACCCAAATAATAATCTCCCAAGCCCACCAGTGGCTTTCAGATCTTCTACATTTTACATTCACATCGAATGTTTGATCTTCTGGGTTGTTTCTTGAAATGAGGAAATGTGTATTGAGGCAACAAGGTCAGAACCTCAACTGTAGAAAAGCATCTCCCTTTAGTCGAATGGCCCTAGACCATGTACTTTAATGACACACAACCCTGCCAGTATGACCAACCTCCTAGCATGTTCTATACTGAACAAAAATATAAACGCAACATGTAAAGTGTTGGTCCCATGTTTCATAAGCTGAAATAAAAGATCCCAGAAATGTTCCATTCGCACAAAAAGCTTATTTCTCTCAAATGTTGCGCACAAATATGTTTACATCCCTGTTAGGGAGCATTTCTCATTTGCCAAGATAATCCATCCACCTGACAGGTGTGGCATATCAAGAAGCTGATTAAAGAGCATGGTCATTACACAGGTGCACCTTGTGCTGGGGACAATAAAAGGCCACTAAAATGTGCAGTTTTGTCACGCAACACAATGCCACAGATGTCTCAAGTTTTGAGGGAGCATGCAATTGGCATGCTGACTGCAGGAATGTCCACCAGAGCTGTTGCCAGAGAATTTAATGTTCATTTCTCTACCATAAGCCACCTCCAACGTTGTCTTAAAGAATTTGGCAGTACATCCAACCGGCCTCACAACCGCAGACCACGTGCAACCACGCCAGCCCAGGACCTCCACATCCAGATTCTTCACCTGCAGGATCGTCTGAGACCAGCCACCCGGCCAGCTGATGAAACCGTGGGTATGCACAACTGAAGAATTCTGCACAAACTGTCAGAAACCGTCTCAGGGAAGCTCATCTGCATGGTCGTCGTCCTCACCAAGGGCAAATGCTCACCTATGATGTACTCTTCACGGATGAATCCTGGTTTCAACTGTACCAAGCAGATGGCAGACAGCGTGTATGGCGTCGTGTGGGCGAGCAGTTTGCTGACGTCAATGTTGTGAACAGAGTGCCCCATGGTGGCAATGGGGTTATGGTATGGGTAGGCATAAGCTACGGATAACGAACACAATTGCATTTTAGCTATGGCAATTTGAATGCACAGAGATACCGTGACAAGATCATGGAAGCTGAAAATGTCCCAGTTCTTCCATGGCCTGAATACTCACCAGACATGTAATCCATTGAGCCTGTTTGGGAGGCTCTGGTTCGACGTGTACAACAGCGTGTTCTAGTTCCCGCCAATATCCAGCAACTTCGCACAGCCATTGAAAATGAGTGGGACAACATTCCAGAGGCCACAATCAACAGCCTGATCAACTCTATGTGAAGGAGATGTGTCGCACTGCATGAAACAAATGGTGGTCACACCAGATATTGACTAGTTTTATGATCCACTCTCCTACTTTTTTTTAAAGTATCTACGACCAACAGATGTATATCTGTATTCCCAGTCACGTGAAATTCATAGATTAGGGCCTAATTAATTAATGTCAATTGACTGATTTCCTTATATGAACTGTAACTCAGTAAAATCTTTGAAATTGTTGTATGTTTATATTTTGGTTCAGTGTATTAGTATCACATGTCAACGACATCTCTTTAGAACTCCTCTGGGAGTTCCATTGGAAGGCCTTGGTCTTCTCATGATTTATTCATGTTTACACAGAGTTGTGTTATACACACTCCTCTCACAGAGCATGTGTGTTAGCAAAATAACCTTTACTACTACACCCAAAGGAGACATTACTCATGGCAAAGGCATACATGTACTAAGCAAAACTGTCCAGGTTTCAAATTTAGGCCATAGTAATTGCACTCAAAAAAATGCTGGGTTATAAACAAGCCAGCACTGGGCAAATAGTGGACACAACACATGTTGAGTTATTTTTGACCCAGCCAGTTGGGTTACTTAGCTCCCTAGAGGGGTGGGGGTTCTACCAAGATAACATACAGTCAGCTCCAAAAGTATTGGGACAGTGACACACATGCTCTAAACACTTCTACATTAATGTGGATGCTACCATGATTATGGATAATCCTGAATGAATTGTGAATAATAATGAGTTCAGAAAGATACAGAGGCATAAATATCATACCCCCCACAAAATGCTTACCTCCCCTGTTATTGTAATGGTGAAAGGTTAGCATGTCTTGGGGGCAGTGGCGGCTCCTGAAAAAAATTCTCAGGGGGGCAATTTTTCCTGATGATTTAGGTGACCTACACACATTTTTAAAAGATATGTCCAGCAACAACATGAAGACAGGGGCAGCATATAAGTCAATACCAGAAGCATTTATTGACTGATCTCAAAAGTGTTGGCTTACAAAATCAAAATAAGTTATCACAGTAAAAATAATCAAGGGTGTTCTTTCACATTCCTCAACACTGCATAAACAATATGCATTTCCATAAACAAATGAAATATCAGCTGAAAATACAGCATCTTGGTATTTGTTCAGATTGCAGGATCAACAAGAGCTTTTACCACATTTTTTGCCTCATGGTTGAATTGGAAATATGTGCACCTGAGTATAATTCACAACAAGCAAGCAGGAGCTTTTGATAGAGGCTACTGAAAACATTGATGCAAGTTATTGGTAATAAGACATTTTTATAGACTTCCATATTCTGCCCTCTTGTATAGATTTGTGAAAATGAACAGTGATAGACATTTTGCCTGAAAACAGAATTTGAAAGTAATTTCTAGAAAAGGTAAACACAGCTATCTGTATGGCTTTGTAAAAACGAACAACCATATTCTGGCCAATTGTATAGATTTGTAAATATGAACAACCATATTCTGGCCAATTGTATAGATTTGTAAAATGAACATGAACAGATTATTTTTTAAAAACTTTTTTTTTAAATGAAAAATAACTATTTTAAACAACATCAACTGTGAACTGATTTGGGCGTGTGTGTGTTAAAGAGACAGACAGGGAGGGACAAAGAGAGAGAGAGGCTACATTACTTGTACTGAAACTGTTCTCTTCTCTGTTTCAATACAGCAAAGCGTTCAATGACTTTCTCATTGAAATCAGGCATGCTGAGGACTAGTTCCCTCTCCATGGAAAGCATGGCCAGTGCATTCAGACGTTCCTGGCCCATTGAATTTCGCAGGAATGTCTTAACTCGTGTCAAAGTTGAGAAACATCTCTCAGCTTCAGCTGTTGTCATGGGAGTAGATATGAGGATGTTCAACAGAGTCACAGTCTCAGAGAACGTCTCCTGGAGGTTGTAGCTCATGAGAACCTGGTACAGTGCCAGTGCACCACAGCATCCCTTGAATTCAGGATTCTCATAGATCAGAGATAGTTCTGTCTTGAGCTTTGCCTTGCTCAGCATGGGGTATGCATTCACATTGGCATTCAGAGCCTCATCAGGAAATGAATGGCAGTACCTTTCAAACATGTCTGCTTGCAGTAAGGTAGCACTCACAAGGTGGCCAGAGAAAGAGAACCTTTCTTTGGTGTGATCCAGGATGGTGTTGCAGACCTCTTCAGACAGCCTCTGCTTCTCCTCTTCTCTCAAAGCTGTTCTGGGTCTTTTGGCTCCTGTTGCTTCTTGCAGCTGCTGTTGAGAGGAGTCCCTGAAGGCAAACAGACCAATGTGTTTGTTGGCTTTGTACAGTACTGTTGTCTATGTGATGCACAGGTATATGCAATGTATCCATGTATAGTACAAATACTTCAGTTCCACTTAAAATGGGCAGGGATGCATAAAGTCTTTAGTGTTTAAGTTAGCCTTTGTGTCTCACATAGCCTGGATGTTCAGCACAGTATACAGTGGTGCTCATAAGCTTATGATCCCATGCTAAAGTTGACTAAAAAGAGGAATAAAAAAGAAAAGAAAATTGGTGTCCTTAAAGGTTGGATTTTCCAACTTTTTTAATTAAGTCATTAAGATCAATTTCCAAAAGATGATTTTTTAATTTTTTTATTCCTCTTTTTAGTCAACTTTAGAATGTGTTCATACACTTATGAGCACCACTGTACAGTACACATAGTATATAAAATAAGCTAGATTACACCACTGGCCATAAATTTTGAGAATAATGTAATTTCAAACACAAATGCAGTCTCCTTTCATGCATACATTTTCAAATAAAGCTCTGCTTTGAGAAAGATCGAATGATATTGTTTAATCTTACCTTATGGCCTGCACACTGCTTGTGAAGCTGTCGAGGGCACGTTTGATAAAGACAGCATCGATGTCCTTCTTCTGTAGCTTCTGGTACAGAATGTCGACGTGGGGCATGATTTTGCGAAAAAGCCGCAGGAAAAAAATTAAATCTTCATCATGTAGCATCCTCACGTAGCCAGATGCCTCTCTCACGGTGGGCTGGTCAAATGAACCCAATGAACCCGTCCGAATGGCTTCAAAACATTCTATGAGGTCGTCTCGATTCTCGTAGACAGTGTTCACGACTCTGCTTAGTAGAAACCTGTTGAATTATTACATTTGGTCTGGGAGGTCCTAATTGTTTCGTTGCCAATTTATCTTGATTTGTTCGCCGACAAAAAGGAACTTCTTTCAAAGAGACAATCGAGTTGCACTGAAGGCTAGCCATTTTGACAGTAGTAGTGAATTGATTGATGAGGCTACCCGCTCTTTTCTTAGTTACGTTCATGGTTATGTTACGTATGACGAAAGCGTAAGTGCAAGCCCTCAGAAACCCATAGAGATTGTATTGAAAGCTCTGATATTTGAAAAAAATTGATTTTACATTAGAGGCTATGAGAGACTTCTGGGCGATTTTCAACCTGACTGAAATCGCCCCAAAACGGGCGGGGACATTTGAAGCACGACTTTAGCCTGATTGGACATTTAGTGGCAGATCAGACGTCTAGATTAGAACACTGATAACTACTGTTGCCGTGATATAATTGATTAGAAAAAAAAACCCTTCCTTTTCCCGTTTGGCAGTGCGTCGCCCATATCGCCCTAATGAACACACCGCCCCTGCTTGGGGTATGATATTTGCACATCTGAAACTTTTTCTCCACGATTCATTCAGGACTATCTGTAATCATGGTAGCATCCACATTCACGTAGAAGTGTTTAGAAACATTCTATTCTTATTTACAATAAAAGTGACTTCAAAATGACAATACATTCTTCACCATTCATTTCTATTGGGCACAAAATAATCTGAAACACAACCAAAACAAACAGCAAATGCATCCAACAAGCTTGATGCAATCATTGCGTGTTAGGAATATAGCAAATACTAAACTTTTGACTACTAATACTTTTGGTCCCCTAAAATGGGGGGACTATTTACATAAAGTGTTGTAATTTCTAAACGGTTCACCTGATATGGATGAAAATATCCTCAAATTAAGGCTGACAGTCTGCACTTTAACCCCAGTTATTGTATCATTTCAAATCCAAAGTGCTGGAGTACAGAGCCAACACAACAAAACATTTGTCACTGTCCCAATACTTTTGTTTTAAGATGGTCATACAACAGATTATTTAGCTATTTGATTTTGAAATGTAGGACATTTAGTTATCCCCCCAAAATATAACCAAATAATTTGATGAAACATGTAATTTGGCCTTACTGCTATTAGCCCATAGAAACACATTGAATAACAGATTCATACATGGAAAAACAGATAGTCACAAAATAAATCAAAATGTGTTTTGAAGTGTCTGTTCTATATCTGAGAGATAAGAAAGATCAGAAAATAATATAAAAAAATTATACACATATTTAACCCCTTTTTTTAGGCACTAAACTACTTCAATATACAGTTGAAGTCGGAAGTTTACGTACACTTAGGTTGGAGTCATTAAAACTCGTTTTTCAACCACTCCACACATTTCTTGTTAACAAACTATGGTTTTGGCAAGTCGGTTAGGACATCTACTTTGTGCATGACACAAGTAATTTTTCCAACAATTGTTTACAGACAGATTATTTCACTTATAATTCACTGTATCACAATTCCACTGGGTCAGAAGTTTACATACACTAAGTTGACTGTGCCTTTAAACAGCTTGGAAAATTCCAGAAAATGATGTCATGGCTTTAGAAGCTTCTGATAGGCTAATTTACATAATTTGAGTCAATTGGAGGTGTACCTGTGGATGTATTTCAAGGCCTACCTTCAAACTCAGTGCCTCTGTGCTTGACATCATGGGAAAATCCAAATAAAAAATTGTAGACCTCCACAAGTCTGGTTCATCCTTGGGAGCAATTTCCAAACGCCTGAAGGTACCACATTCATCTGTACAAACAATAGTACGCAAGTATAAACACCATGGGACCACACAGCCATCATACCGCTCAGGAAGGAGACGCGTTCTGTCTCCTAGAGATGAACGTACTTTGGTGCGAAAAGTGAAAATCAATCCCAGAACAACAGCAAAGGACCTTGTGAAGATGCTGGAGGAAACAGGTACAAAAGTATCTATATCCACAGTAAAAACGAGTCCTATATCGACATAACCTGAAAGCCCGCTCAGCAAGGAAGAAGCCACTGCTCCAAAACCGCCATAAATAAGCCAGACTACCATTTCAACTGCACATGGGGACAAAGATCGTACTTTTTGGAGAAATGTCCTCTGGTCTGATTAAACAAAAATAGAACTGTTTGGCCATAATGACCATCGTTATGTTTGGAGGAAAAAGGGGGTCGCTTGCAAGCCCGAAGAACACCATCCCAACCGTGAAGCACGGGGGTGGCAGCATCATGCTGTGGGGGTGCTTTGCTGCAGGAGGGACTGGTGCACTTCACAAAATAGATGGCATCATGAGGAAGGAAAATTATGTGGATATATTGAAGCAACATCTCAAGACATCAGTCAGGAAGTTAAAGCTTGGTCGCAAATGGGTGTTCCAAATGTACAATGACCCCAAGCATACTTCCAAAGTTGTGGCAAAATGGCTTAAGGACAACAAAGTCAAGGTATTGACCATCACAAAGCCCTGACCTCAATCCTATAGAAAAGTTGTGGGCAGAACTGAAAAAGTGTGTGCGAGCAAGGAGGCCTACAAACCTGACTCCATTACACCAGCTCTGTCAGGAGGAATGGGCCAAAATTCACCCAACTTATTGTGGGAAGCTTGTGGAAGACTACCCGAAACGTTTGACCTAAGTTAAACAATTTAAAGGCAATGCTACTAAATACTAATTGAGTGTATGTAAACTTCTGACCCACTGGGAATGTGATGAAATAAATAAAAGCTGAAATGAATAATTCTCTCTACTATTATTCTGACATTTCAAGTTCTTAAAATAAAGTGGTGATCCTAACTGACCTAAGACAGGGCATTTTTAGTAGGATGAAATGTCAGGAATTGTGAAAAACTGAGTTTAAATGTATTTGGCTAAGGTGTATGTAAACTTCCGACTTCAACGGTATACTTTCATTCATTTTTTAAACTGGTACCAGGCTACCTTCAGACGAGTCATGTGACTTGTCTTGTGGGCGTCCTAGAGCAAAACAACATGTACGCGTTTTGGAGAGTCTCACCTTTGAAATTAGTGTGTAGCCTAATCTGTTCGGACACTACAGACAGAAGTTTGCAGATCAGTGGTACCAACTTCAGACGAGTCCCGTGATGCTTGGGGTGGTCGTAGAGTAAAAGGCCAATTGGGACTTGGATTTCAGATAGTTATTTATGGCCATCCGTGAGACTAAATGTAATTAATGTTCATCGTTTTAAGTTTGTACACTGCAAATGTCTATTTTCCTTCAATATTTTTATAGTTTAATATACAATTAATTATTATTAACATTATTATTTCAATATTATAACAAAGTGTTAACTATCCCAACATTGGGATATGCATAGGCACTTAAGGAACTCATACTCTTGTGTAAGCCTTATTAAAGCTACAAAAGTGTCAGTGCTCAACCTTAACAGGTGTTGACAATGCAACAGAACAGATTAACCGGAATTACATTTACTTGCACGGGTGGCCAAAAATAGCTATCTGAAAGCCACGCCCCTACTAAGCCACGCCTCCTGTCTTCTGATCTGACCATAGCTCAATATCCCAGCATCAACAACCCAACTTAAAGAAAACAATGGGTTGTTTGTGACCCAACTGGCTTAATCAAAATGACCCAACATATGTTCTGTCCAATATTTACCCAAATTGGGTTGTTTTTAACCCAGGATTTTTTGGAGAGTGCATATACTGACTAATGCCTAGATAATACCTATATAATGTATAGTTCTAATAGAGTGTGTGAATTATTGAGGTACAGTGGGGAGAACAAGTATTTGATACACTGCCAATTTTGCAGGTTTTCCTACTTACAAAGCATGTAGAGGTCTGTAATTTTTATCATAGGTACACTTAAACTGTGAGAGACGGAATCTAAAACAAAAATCCAGAAAATCACATTGTATGATTTTAAGTAATTAATTTGCATTTTATTGCATGACATAAGTATTTGATCACCTACCAACCAGTAAGAATTCCGGCTCTCACAGACCTGTTAGTTTCTCTTTAAGAAGCCCTCCTGTTCTCCACTCATTACCTGTATTAACTGCACCTGTTTGAACTTGTTACCTGTATAAAAGACACCTGTCCACACACTCAATCGAACAGACTCCAACCTCTCCACAATGGCCATTATTATAAAATGGAAGAAGTTCAAGATGACGGTCAATCAACCTCGGTCTGGGGCTCCATGCAAGATCTCACCTCGTGGGGCATCAATGATCATGAGGAAGGTGAGGGATCAGCCCAGAACTACACGGCAGGACCTGGTCAATGACCTGAAGAGAGCTGGGACCACAGTCTCAAAGAAAACCATTAGTAACACACTACGCCGTCATGGATTAAAATCCTGCAGTGCACGCAAGGTCATCCTGCTCAAGCCAGCGCATGTCCAGGCCCGTCTGAAGTTTGCCAATGACCATCTGGATGATCCAGAGGAGGAATGGGAGAAGGTCATGTGGTCTGATGAGACAAAAATAGAGCTTTTTGGTCTAAACTCCACTCGCCGTGTTTGGAGGAAGAAGAAGGATTACAACCCCAAGAACACCATCCCAACCGTGAAGCATGGAGGTGGAAACATCATTCTTTGGCGATGCTTTTCTGCAAAGGGGACAGACGACTGCACCGTATTGAGGGAGGATGGATGGGGCCATGTATCGCGAGATCTTGGCCAACAACCCTCCTTCCCTCAGTAAGAGCATTGAAGATGGGTCGTGGCTGGGTCGTCCAGCATGACAACGACCCAAAACACACAGCCAGGGCAACTAGTGGTTAAGAGTGTTGTGCCAATAACCGAAAGGTCGCTGGTTCTAATCCCCGAACCAACTAGGTGTAAAATCTGTCGATGTGCCCTTGAGCAAGGCACTTAACCCTAATTGCTCCTGTAAGTCGCTCTGGATAAGAGCGTCTGCTAAATGACAAAAAAAAAAAAAAAAATACAATAAAAAATAAGAAGCATCTCAAGGTCCTGGAGTGGCCTAGCCAGTCTCCAGACCTGAACCCAATAGAAAATCTTTGGAGGGGAGCTGAAAGTCCGTATTGCCCAGCGACAGCCCCGAAACCTGAAGGATCTGGAGAAGGTCTGTATGGAGGAGTGGGCCAAAATCCCTGCTGCAGTGTGTGCAAACCTGGTCAAGACCTACAGGAAACGTATGATCTCTGTAATTGCAAACAAAGGTTTCTGTACCAAATATTAAGTTCTGCTTTTCTGATGTATCAAATACTTATGTCATGCAATAAAATGCAAATTAATTACTTAAAAATCATACAATTTGATGTATGTAATAAAAATTACAGACCTCTACCTGCAAAATTGGCAGTGTATCAAATACTTGTTCTCCCCACAGTATATGTGTTGACTGACACCCCACACTGTGTGAAAGATTCAATCAATTAAGCTACAGAAGATAAGTTTTTCTCCCCCAACCATATGAACAAAAGCACTACTTCTCTACAGCTGACAAGGGAATGGGATAGTGATGTTTCAGCTTTCAGACAGTCAGTTTGACATGCATAATCACAGATGGACAGATTGGGACTCTCAAAGTTAAATGGACAAGCTGCTCGATCGCTTTTTGTCAGTCGGTCTCCACGGCAACGGGCTTTGTGTCAAGGAAAAGTTCTGTAACCAGAATGTCCATGAAACGTTTATGGGGACAAGCTTAAATGTAACACATTGGCTACATCCCAAATGGTACCCTATTCCCTTTACAGTGTACTACTCAAAAAGCTTCGGTCAAAAGTAGTGCACTCAGGGAATAGGGCACCATTTGGGATGCATCAATTGCCTTGTCTTGTCTGTCTGTCTGTCTGTCTGTCTGTGGCTGTAGCTGTAGATTGATTGCCTACATGCCTGGTGTGGACCAACCTTATGCAGACAACATAACCTACTGTATGTAGCCTGTCAAATCCTGATGAAGAGAAGAGCACATGGCAGCTGCTGCTTGTGAATGTACCATTCTGCTGTCTTCTCTCCAGTTGTTAACACTACAATCACGCACGCACACACACACACACATGCACCCATACACACGCGCACCCACACACACACACACACACACACACACACACACACACACACACACACACACACACACACACACACAGACATGCATGCATGAAATGCACGCATGTACACACACATACACACACACAAACAGCTCTCTCTGCCTTTCCCTTTCACTTGTTTATTTTATAGTTTTTTTTTGTTGCACTTTCTCTTAATTACACATGCTCACACATCCTGTCAGTGGATAGAAAAAGATAATCAATCTGTGCATCTAATCCGGATTTATACAATGACATTATATCCATAATTAAAAAGAAGAGAAATAGCATCTTTATAATATGACCTACATAGAGTACAACGACAGCAGCAAGGTTCTAGAGCTGTTTGGTAAATAGAGGCACCCTATATTACCTATATGATGCACTACTTTTTACCAGAGCCCACAGGCTCTGGTAAAAAGTATTGCACTGTGAAGGGAATAGGGTGTCATTTGGGACACAGGCACAATCTATTTAGTACATAATAATGCAGAGGAGGTATTTCACCTACATCTACCCTTCCTGTGCCACTGTGTTAACTAGGGACCATGCACTCACAGCTGGAGGTAAACTAATGCAGAGAGATTAAGATACATACTCTCTCTGTCACCGACGTGTAGCAATGTAATGAATAGGTTATATTCGGACGGATATGTTAATTACTTACAGTATATGAGTCATGGATACAGAACGGGAAATGTCCTGTAGTAAATGTGTAAACACACACACACATGCACAGTCTCACATGCTGAAAAATGCATGCACAGTTAGAGTACCTCATATATTCCAACATGATTCTAAGGGATGGCAGTTTGATTGGGACATTTAGGGCTGGTTTCCCGGACCCAGATTAAGCTGGATGTTCAATGGAGATTCTCCTTGAAAGTGCTTTTATGTCCAGGAAAAGGTTTACAGCATAATCTGGCATAGTCTGGGAAACTGGCCAGTAATGGACTTGATTATGCATTATGTGATCTGAAACAAGTCTCATACAGTACCAGTCAAAAGTTTGAACACACCTACTTATTCAAGGGTTTTTCTTTATTTTTACTATTTTCTACATTGTAGAATAATAGTGAAGACATCAAAACTATGAAATAACACATGTGGAATCATGTAGTAACCAAAAAAGTGTTAAACAAATCAAAATATATTTTATATTTTACATTCTTCAAAGTAACCACCCTTTGCCTTGATGACAGCGTTGCACATGCTTGGCATTCTCTCAACCAGCTTCATGAGCTAGTCACCTGGAATGCATTTAAATTAACAGGTGTGCCTTCTTAAAAGTGAATTTGTGGAATTTCTTCATTTCTTAATGTGTTTGAGCCAATCAATTGTGTTGTGACAAGTTAGGGGTTGGTATACAGAAGATAGCCCTATTTGGTAAAAGACCAAGTCCATATTATGGCAAAAACAGCTCAGATAAGCAAAGACATGAAGGACAGTTAATCTGGAAAATTTCAAGAACTTTGAAAGTTTCTTCAAGTGCAGTCGCAAAAAACATCAAGCACTATGATGAAACGGGCTCTCATGAGGACCGCCACAGGAAAGGAAGACCCAGAGTTACCTCTGCTGCAGATGATAAATTCATTAGAGTTAACCTCAGATTGCAACCCAAATAAATGCTTCACAGAGTTCAAGTAACAGACACATCTCAACATCAACTGTTCAGAGGAGACTGCGTGAATCAGGCCTTCATGGTCGAATTGCTGCAAAGAAACCACTACTAAAGGACACCAATAAGAAGAAGAGACTTGGTTGTGCCAAGAAAGCAATGGACATTAGACCGCTGAAAATGTGTCTTTGGTCTGATGAGTCCAAATATGAGATTTTTGGTATCTACCGCCGTGTCTTTGTGAGACGCAGAGTAGGTGAATGGATGATCTCAGCACGTGTAGTTCCCACCGTGAAGCATGGAGGAGGAGGTGTGATGGTGTGGGAGTGCTTTGCTGGTGATACTGTCAGTGATTTATTTAGAATTCAAGGCACACTTAACCAGCATGGCTACCACAGCATTCTGCAGCAATACACAATCCCATCTGGTTAGCCCTTAGTGGGACTATCCTTTGTTTTTCAACAGGACAAGGACCCAAAACACACCTCCAGGCTGTGTAAGGACTATTTGACCAAGGAGAGTGATGGAGTGCTCCATCAGATGACCTGGCCTCCACAATCACCGGACCTCAACCCAATTGAGATGGTTTGGGATAAGTTGGACCGCAGAGTGAATGAAAAGCAGCCAACAAGTGCTCAGCATTTGTGGGGAACTCCTTCAAGACTGTTGGAAAAGCATTCCAGGTGAAGCTGGTTGAGAGACTGCCAAGAGTGTGCAAAGCTATCATCAAGGCAAAGCGTAGCTATTTGAAGAATCTCAAATCTCAAATATATTTTGATTTGTTAAAATTTTTTAGGGTTACTACATGATTCCATATGTGTTATTTCATAGTTTTGATGTCTTCACTATTATTCTACAATGTAGAAAATAGTAAAAATAAAGAAAAACCCTTGAATGAGTAGCTGTATCCAAACTTTGACTGGTACTGTATATATATCAAGTTGAAGTCGGAAGTTTACATACCCTTAGGTTGGAGACATTAAAACTCGTTTTTCAACCACTCCACAAATTTCTTGTTAACAAACTATAGTTTTGGCAAGTCGGTTAGGACATCTACTTTGTGCATGACGCAAGTAATTTTTCCAACAATTGTTTACAGACAGATTATTTCACTTATAATTCACTGTATCACAATTCCAGCGGGTCAGAAGTTTACATACACTACTTTGAAGAATGTAAAATGTAAAATCTATTTCTGATGTCTTCAGTATTATTCTACAATGCAGAAAATAGTAAAAAATATAGAAAAACTTGAACGATTAGGGGTGTCCAAACTTTTGACAGGTACTGTATGTTAATGGTCAACTTTGACGATGTATATGACAACATACATAAATCAAATGCTATTTGATAAATCATCCAGGACCTCTATACCAGGCCCTAAACATTTTTGAAGACTCCAGACACATTTTTATTCTGTGTAATGTAAATGTAATTTTTTTTACATTTTAGTCATTTAGCAGACACTCTTATCCAGAGTGACTTACAGTTAGTGAGTGCATACATTTTCATACTGGCCCCCAGTGGGAAACGAACCCACAACCCTGGCGTTGCAAGAGCCATGCTCTACCAACTGAGCTAAAGGGGACTACCCAAGTCATAGACTGTTCTCTCTGATACCGCACATCAAGTGGTACCGATGCACAATAGTTATGCACGCTCAAGTTTTCTGTTTTTTTGTCTTATTTCTTGTTTGTTTCACCCCAAAAAATATTTTTCATCTTCAAAATGGTAGGCATGTTGTGTAAATCAAATGATACAAACCCCCAAAAAATCTATTTTAATTCCAGGTTGTAAGGCAACAAAATAGGAAAAATGCCAAGGGGGGTGAATACTTTCGCAAGCCACTGTATAGCCAAGTTATCGTTACTCATTGTGTATTTATTCCTCGTATTATTATTTTTCCATTATTTCTCTTTTTTTCTCTCTGCATTGTGGGGAGGGGCCCGTAAGTAAGCATTTCACTGTTAGTCTACACCTGTTGTTTACAAAGCATGTGACAAAATAACATTTGATTTGGCCATCAATGGCTGAGTCCAGTCAGTGACTCTCCGTGAGGATTAGATTGCACTAGCTGACAGCTTTAGTTCACTCAGTTGTAGGGCAGTAAATAGCAGTCGTGTGTGTGTATGTGTGTGTGTGTGTTGGGCATAGTGTAGCCTGGTGGGTGGTTGATATACTGATATCTCCCCCATATCTCTTTACATTTATCCTGGGATGCATTCAAATGGCACCCTATTTTCTAAGTAATGCACTACTTTGAGCAGGGCCCATAGGATTCTGGTCAAAAGTAGTGTCCTATAGAGAAAATAGGGTGCCATTTGAGACACAGCCCTGGAGTAAATCTTTCAGCAAAACGCTGAGCCATGGATTGTTGAGAGAGAGAGAGCGATAGAGCGAGAGAGAGAGAAAGAGTTAATCTTCAGTTAATATTCATAGTTAATATTCAGCGCTAGCAGTAAATAATATTTATGTAGCCAGCTCAATGGGTTCAAGTAGCAGAACAGGAAACAGACTGCAGACATGGCCCGGTAGTAAGGGAAGATACTGTGGATATAGATATGTTTTCAGTGGATCATGTTGTGTATTCGATGAGAGTGTCTGTATTGTTGGACTAGACCTATATATACAGTATGTGGACACCCCTTCAAATTAGTGGTTTCGGCTATTTCAGCCACACCCGTTGCTGACAGGTGTATAAAATTGAGCACACTGCCATGCAATCTCCATAGACAAACATTGGCAGTAGAATGGCCTTACTGAAGAGCTCAGTGACTTTCAACGTGGCACCGTCATAGGATGCTACCTTTCCAACAAGTCAGTTTGTCAAATTTCTGCCCTGCTAGAGATGCCCGGTCAACTCTAAGTGGTGTTATTGTGAAGTGGAAATGTCTAGGAGCAACAACGGCTCAGCCGTGAAGTGGTAGGTCACATGCTCACAGATCGGGACCGCCGAGTGCTGAAGCAAGTAGCATACAAATGGTCTGTCCTCGGTTGCAACACTCACTACCGGGTTCCAGATTGCCTCTGGAAGCAACATTAATACAATAACTGTTTGTCGGGAGCTTCATGAAATGGGTTTCCATGGCCGCACACAAGCCTAAGATCACCGCACACAAACCTAAGATCACTGTGCGCAATACCAAGCATCGGTTGGAGTGGTGTGAAGCTTCGCCGCCACTGAACAATTGAGCAGTGGAAACGCATTCTCTGGAGTGATAAATCATGCTTCACCATCTGGCAGTCCGACGGACAAATCTGGGTTTGGAGAATGCTACCTGCCCAAATGCATAGTGCCAATTGTAAAGTTAGGTGGAAGAGGAATAATCTTAACGCTACAGCATACAATGACATTCTAGACGATTCTGTGCTTCCAACTTTGTGGCAACAGTTTGGGGAAGGTCCTGTTTCAGCATGACAATGCCCCCAATGGTTTGTCGAGATCGTTGTGGAAGAACTTGCCTGGCCTGCAAAGAGCCCTGACCGCAACCCCAACAAACACCTTTGGGATGAATTGGAACGCCAACTGCGAGCCTAATTGCCCAACCTCAGTGCCCGACCTCACTAATGCTCTTGTGGCTGAATGGAAGCAAGTCCCCGCAGCAATGTTCCAACATCTAGTAGAAAGCCTTATCAGAAGAGTGTTATAGCAGCAAAGGGGAGACCAACTCCATATCAATGCCCATGATTTTGGAGATGAGATGTTCGCGAGCAGGTGTCCACATACTTTTGGTCTGTAGTGTACCTGGACATACCTACCATAGACAAACCTTGTAACTCTGATTCCCTTTGTAAGGTATTCATTATACACCGTTTATGTTACATACATATTTCATATCCAGATAATAAATCCCCTTACAGTTGATACACGTCTCCCCAGCAAGGACGATTTTAAATACCAACTTGCAACAACAAATGTTGTTATTTTCAAAAAGCATGTGATTTAGATTACGATTCAGATCATTGACTGCACTGACGTGAATTAGTTTCTCTGAAGAAGAAGAAGCATTATTTGCTGTTGGGGGAGATGGCAGCACATTACATCTATAGGCTACGTCCCAAATGTCACTCTATTCCCTACATGTGCACTACTTTTGACGAGAGCCCTATGAACCCTGATAAAAAATTGTGCACTATAGAGAATAGGGTGCAATTTGGGGTGCACCTCCATGGCCATAATCTTTGGCCCAAAAAGGCTCTCCTTGAATTATTCTGTGAATCCTCCAGTAATGTGAAGGCAATAAAAAGATGATTACCTTCCTTGGCTGAGACAGGTTAAGGGACGCATGCAGCCACAGTGTGGAAGGCAACCTACCATCTGAATACAGAAAAAGCAAGGCCTATAGTTGTACACTCTTAGAAAAAAAGGGGTTCAAAAGTGTTCTTCGACTGTCCTCATAAGAGAACCCTTTTTTGGTTCCAGGGGCAGAACTATTTTGGGTTCCATGTAGAATCCTCTGGGGAAGGGTTTCTACATGGAACCCAATGGGGTTCTACCTGGAACCAAAAAAGGGTTCTTCAAAGGAGTTCTCCTATTGGGACAGCCGAAGAACCCTTTGTTCTAGATCAAATTGCTGCCCCACCTCCAAAAGAATCCAATTGCAAAATAATGCTTTTGTTAGCTATTCTTGATGGAAATACCAGTCGATGTAAATACATTTGACCGGTCATGCCGGTCTAGGTCAATTTGCATAATTCTGTGGAATTAAATTGTACGAGTAAACTGCTCTACTATGGGGGATAGTAGATTGACATAGGCTTGTGATTTTGCTGTTTTGTTACTCGTCTTGTTGGCTGAGGAAAAGTAAATGTCGAACAATTATTCTAACATCTTCAAAGTGCGCATCGAATTCGATAAGTAGGCCTGCCGTTGCATCCTCCGTTGGATGTTCTGTTAAGATGAATTACCATCATCTAAATGTGATTTCTGTCTTTCTGAGCAGCGTGGGTGGATGCCTAATCAGGTTACGGCACTCAATACATATGGATCCGTCAAATTTTTCAAATGTCCGGTTAAACTAAAATGCTGCCGGTCAAATGTCCAGCACCACATTTTCTTAACGGAAACCCTTGCACACACGCACACACGTTCACCTCCTTGTTGTCTGGATTTCACAAAATATCTCGAAAATGAAAATGCCAGGTTGCTTAGGAAACAAGAGCAAGGGCATTTAACTGTGAATTACCCAAGTCCCTTTGGCCTCATCTATCTTGTAAAATGTGCTGATCCTCCGAACTCCTAGAATGTTAGGTCTCCCTACACAACAAATAAGCTTTCTTCCCCTCCACCTCTCCTCCCCTTCACCCACCCCGGTTGTGTGTCACATAAATAGCGTCCCCTTGAAAAGTACTTATAAGATGCATTCAGGCCGCTTTGCTAGATAAACGTGCCTGCATGTGGTCTCCAAACAATTACTCACAATCTGCGCACAACATTCAATTTCTTTATGCCAAGTGCTCTTTCGAACCATCACTGACTGTATGCCAAAACCATGTTCTCTCTCTCTCTCTCTCTCTCTCTCTCTTTTCTTTCTCTCTCTCTCTTTCTCTCTCTCTGCCATCCTTCTCTCTTTAGAGTAACATTTTTATACCTTTTCAAAGAAGCCCCCTGCCAAGAAGAAAATTATCACGAATTGATGGCATTAGTGGACCAGACTGTTGCTCATTTTCCGATTTTGTGTAGTTAAAAAAATCGGCCATCTCCCACATTTCCTGAGCACCAGTAGGCTACATAATAGTAATTCATTGGATTTATATAGCACTTTTCCAGATGCTCTGCACTTACATATACTGAACAAAAATATAAATGCAACACGCAACAAATTTCACATAAGGAAATCAGTCAATTGAAATAAATAAATTAGGCCCGAATCTATGGATTTCACATGACTGGGAATACAGATATGCATCTGTTGGTCACAGATAACTTTTTTTTTAAAGGTAGGGTCGAGGAACAGAAAACCAGTCAGCATCTGGTGTGACCACCATTTGCCTCATGCAGCGCGACCCATCTCCTTCGCATAGAGTTCATCAGGCTGTTAATTGTAGCCTGTGTAATGTTGTCCCACTCCTCTTCAATGGCTGTGCGAAGTTGCTGGATATTGGCGGAACTCGAACACGCTGTTGTACATGTCGAACCAGAGCATCCCAAACGGCTCAATGGGTGACATGTCTGGTGAGTATGCAGGCCATGGAAGAACTAGCACATTTTCAGCTTCTAGGAATTGTGTACAGATCCTTGCGACATGGGGCAGTGCATTATCACGATGCAACATGAAGTGATAGCGGCAGATGAATGGCACAACAATGGGCCTCAGGATCTCGTCACGGTATCTCTGTGCATTCAAATTGCCATCGATAAAATGCAGTTGGGTTCATTGTCCATAGCCTATGCCTGCCCATACCATAACCCCACCGCCACCATGGGTAATTTGTAAGTCGCTCTGGATAAGAGCGTCTGCTAAATGATGTAAATGTAAATGGGGCAGTCTGTTCACAATGTTGACATCAGCAATCTGCTCGTCCACATGATGCCATACACGTGATCTGAGGTGGTGAGGCTGGTTGGATGTACAGCCAAATTCTCTAAAACAACGTTGGAGGTGGCTTATGGTAGAGAAATGAACATTCAATTATCTGGCAACAGCAACTGCAGTCTGCATGTCAATTGCAAGCTCCCTCAAAACTTGAGACATCTGTTGCATTGTGTGACAAAACTGCACAGATTTTAGTGGCCTTTTATTGTCCCAATCACAAGCTGCACCTGTGCTCATGCTCTTTAATCAGCTTCTTGATATGCCACACCTGTCAGGTGGATGGATTATATACTACATACTGGGTGTTTCTCAATATACATACTACCGTGCTCCACACTCTCATGCTCCGACTGCATTCTACGACCACGTTCTCTTGAGTACGTTCTTGTGAGGACAAGAGTGTGGAGAATGCATAAAACAATACATTTGAAAAGTACTTGCACTTCCCCTACTGTCACGATCGTCTAAGGAGGAGGACCAATGCGCAGCGTTGAAGGTGAACATATTTATTTAATTTGAATGATCACACGATCAAAACAACAGACGAAAACGTGATGTCTACGGTTGAACACAAACCAAATAAGAACAAGAAACCACAAACAATGAATGCCAAACGGCTACCTAAGTATGACTCCCAATCAGAGACAACGAGCTACAGCCGTCTCTGATTGGGAGCCACCCTGGCCAACATAGAAAAGCAAAACTAGACCCACAACCTACAACACAAAACATAGAAACTAACACCCTGGCTCAACATCGAGAGTCCCCCGAGCCAGGGCGTGACACCTACTGTCACGATCGTCAAGGTAAGGAGTAGACCAAGGCGCAGCGTTGCAAGCAAACATCTTCTTTAATAAATGAAACACGATCAAAACAAACAAAGAGCGATAACGTGACAGTACACGGTGAAACTAAACTACCTCGAAACAAGAACCCACAAACACAAAGTGAAAACAAACAGTTTAAATATGGCTCCCAATCAGAGACAACCAGCGAACAGCTGACACTCGTTGCCTCTGATTGGGAGTCAATTAACCAACCCAGAAAACAACAACCTAGAACACCCAACATAGAAATAACCCACACAGAACGAACACACTCTGGCTCAACATAAAGAGTCCCGGAGCCAGAGCGTGACAGTACCCCCTAAAGGCGCGGACTGCGACCGCGCCTCAAAAGAGCAAAACAGGGGAGGGCTGGGTGGGCATACCTCCTCGCGCGGTTCCGGCTCCGGGCTTGACCAAAACCCACAACAAACCCCCCATAGCACCCCTGGTCCGGTCTGGCCCTGCTGGCGTCTGGAGCTGGACTGGGCCGTAGCAGGAGCGGTAGGCTTCAGCTCCTTAGTGGAGCAGTTGAGCGGGTACCTGAATTGCGCACCCATGACTCAGGCACGGGTTGTGCCGGACTGACGACTGCGCTCCCCTGGCTTGGTGCGAGTAGCAGGAACGGGCTGGACCAGGCTGACGACGCGCACCCCTGGCTTGGCGCGTGAGGCGAGGAACGGACCGGACCTGGCTGACGATGCGCCCCTTGGCTTGGTGCGTGGAGCAGCGACGGGCCGGACCTGGCTGACGACTCGCACCCCGGGCTTGAAGCGAGTAGCAGGAACGGGCTGAACCAGGCTGACGACTCCGTACCCCTGGCTTGGTGCGAGTAGCAGGAACGGGCTGGACCAGGCTGACGATGCGCCCCCTTGGCTTGGTGCGTGGAGCAGCGACAGGCCGGGCTGGCAGCGACGCACACCGTAAGCTTTGTGCGTGGAGCAGGGACAGGCCGGGCTGGGCTGGCGACCGCACACCGTAGGCTTTGTGCGTGGAGCAGGGACAGGCCGGGCTGGGCTGGCGACGCACACCGTAGGCTTTGTGCGTGGAGCAGGGACAGGCCGGGCTGGGCTGGCGGCGCACACCGGAGGCTTTGTGCGTGGAGCAGGGACAGGCCGGGCTGGGCTGGCGACGCACACCGTAGGCTTTGTGCGTGGAGCAGGGACAGGCCGGGCTGGGCTGGCGACGCACACCGAGGCTTTGTGCGTGGAGCAGGGACAGGCCGGGCTGGGCTGTCGACGCACACCACTGACTTGGTGGGAATGGCAGGCACAGGCCGGGCTGGGCTGACGACGCGCACCACTGACTTGGTGGGAATGGCAGGAACAGGCCGGGCCGGGCTGACGACGCGCACCACTGACTTGGTGGGAATGGCAGGAACAGGCCGGGCTGGGCTGACGACGCGCACCACTGACTTGGTGGGAATGGCAGAACAGGCCGGACCGTACTGGGGACACACACCACTGGCCCCACGCAGGATCAGGAACGGGCCGGACCGGACTGGTAACACACCCCAGTACCTCTCGCCGTGCCTCCACACTTTCCCTCTCCTCTGTGCCCAGTGGCCCCCATAACCTGGCGGCCTTCTCTGCCAACGCTTTGCACCACTCTAACCCGTACACCTGCTGCCCCGACGTCGTGAGCCCCCCCCTAAAAATTTCCTGGGGGTCTCTCCTCCCCGTGGCCAAGGCCTCTCTCCCTCTTGCCAGACTCGCAATCATCTCCTCCCACGTCCATCCTCTCTCCTCGTCACGCCGCATCCAGTCGAGGTTGCCACGGAGATCTGCCAGCGATGGCTCCTGAACACGCTGCTTGGTCTGGTTAAGGTGGGTTCTTCTGTCACGATCGTCAAGGTAAGGAGTAGACCAAGGCGCAGCGTTGCAAGCAAACATCTTCTTTAATAAATGAAACACGATCAAAACAAACAAAGACGATAACGTGACAGTACACGGTGAAACTAAACTACCTCGAAACAAGAACCCACAAACACAAAGTGAAAACAAACAGTTTAAATATGGCTCCCAATCAGAGACAACCAGCGAACAGCTGACACTCGTTGCCTCTGATTGGGAGTCAATTAAGCCAACCCAGAAAACAACAACCTAGAACACCCAACATAGAAATAACCCACACAGAACGAACACACTCTGGCTCAACATAAAGAGTCCCGGAGCCAGAGCGTGACACCTACTTTATTACCTCATGCTTTACCTCCCCATTCACTGAACCTTCTTCCAGCCAGGACGATGGCAACAATAGACAAAACAAGATATACACAAAGCAAACATTTTACTTCATAATTATCAGTAAGATATGTGAATCGTAATACTCTAGCTAGCCAGCTAGTTAAACAGAGCAAAAAATACCAAAAACAAATGTTATGCAAGGTAGATGTAAATTTTTTCGTAGGTAGCTACCAATTCTTTGTGGCTAGCTAGCTAGCCAGTTCCCTATTAACTTACAATGGACTTATCCATTCACTGAACCAATGACAATAGAGACTAAACAAGATATACACAAAGCAACCGTTTTACTTCATGACTATCAGCTAGCTACAGTTGAAGTTGGAAGTTTACATACACTTAGGTTGGAGTCATTAAAACTCGTTTTTCAACCACTCCACAAATTTCTTGTTAACAAACTATAGTTTTGGCAAGTCGGTTACGACATCTACTTTGTGCATGACACAAGTAATTTTTCCAACAATTGTTTACAGACAGATTATTTCACTTATAATTCACTGTATCACAATTCCAGTGGGTCAGAAGTTTACATACACTAAATTGACTGTGCCTTTAAACAGCTTGGAAAATTCTAGGAAATGATGTCATGGCTTAAGAAGCTTCTGATAGGCTAATTGACATCATTTGAGTCAATTGGAGGTGTACCTGTGGATGTATTTCAAGGCCTACCTTCAAACTCAGTGCCTATTTGCTTGACATCATAGGAAAATCAAAATAAATCAGCTAAGACCTCAGAAAAAAATTGTTGACCTCCACAAGTCTGGTTCATCCTTGGGAGCAATTTCCAAATGCCTGAAGGTACCACATTCATCTGTACAAACAATAGTATGCAAGTATAAACACCATGGGACCACGCAGCCATCATACCGCTCAGGAAGGAGATGAACGTACTTTGGTGCAAGAAGTGCAAATCAATCCCAGAACAACAGCAAAGGACCTTGTGAAGATGCTGGAGGAAACAGGTACAAAAGTATCTATATCCATAGTAAAAGCGAGACCTATATCGACATAACCTGAAAGGCCGCTCAGCAAGGAAGAAGCCACTACTCCAAAACCGCCATAAATAAGCCAGACTACGGTTTGCAACTGCACATGGCGACAAAGATCGTAATTTTTTGGAGAAATGTACTCTGGTCTGATGAAACAAAATATAACTGTTTGGCCATAATGACCATCGTTATGTTTGGAGGAAAAAGGGGGTTGCTTGCAAGCTGAAGAACACCATCCCAACCGTGAAGAATGGAGGTGGCAGCATCATGCTGTTGGGGTGCTTTGCTGCAGGAAGGACTGGTGCACTTCACAAAATAGATGGCATCCTGAGAAAGGAAAATTATGTGATATATTGAAGCAACATCTCAAGACATCAGTCGGAAGTTGAAGCTTGGTTGCAAATAGGTCTTCCAAATAGACAATGACCCGGAGCATACTTCCAAAGTTGTGTAAAAATGCCTTAAGGACAACAAAGTCAAGGTATTGGAGTGGCCATCACAAAGCCCTGACCTCAATCCTATAGAAAATGTGTGAGCAGAACTGAAAAAAGCCTGTGCGAGCAAGGAGGCCTACAAACCTGACTCAGTTACACCAGCTCTGTCAAGAGGAATGGGCCAAAATTCACCCAACTTTTTGTGTGAAGCTTGTGGAAGGCTACCCGAAACAAGTTAAACAATTCAAAGGCAATGCTACCAAATACTAATTGAGTGTATGTAAACTTCTGACCCACTGGGAATGTGATGAAATAAATAAAAGCTGAAAGAAATCATTCTCTCTACTATTATTCTGACATTTCACATTCTTAAAATAAAGTGGTGATCCTAACTGACCTAAGACAGGGAATTTTTACTAAGATTAAATGTCAGGAATTATGAAAAACGGAGTTTAAATGTATTTGGCTAAGGTGTATGTTAACTTCCGACTTCAACTGTATATGTGAATCTTAATAATATAACTTACCAGATAATTTAACAGGCAAGATAGCTAGCTACCCTCAAAGAATTGAGAGCTAACAATTATTTGTGACTATCTGGTTAGCTAACAGTACTAGTAGCTAGCCAGTTAGCCCTAGTAGGCAGGTAAACATGCCAAAATTAATACAGCATGTATTTATTAACTGTAATGATGTCATGTCATAGTATCGTGGGGACCAGGTTAGAGTTACTAGATAAGTGGTTTGGTGCCACAAAGTCTACATTCCGTTATGTCAAAGGAAATTACTAATGTTTATAAAAGCATGATTGATGGACAGGATATACTGACTTGGGGTAAAGAGTAATAACATCAAAGAATGGGAGTGCCCATGAGGATTACCAGATGTTCATGGAGAGACTTGTAACAGAGTGTATATATAGAGAGAGTAGATCTTCGTTCTGGAGTTAGGGAGATGGTAGAGGCAAAGCTTTGTCCTTCTGTTATAACTAACCATGTTAACATATTCCTGAGTGGCGGTCTAAGGCACTGCATCGCAGTGCTAACTGTGCCACTAGAGATCCTGGTTCGAATCCAGGCTCTGTCGCCACCCGGTTGCGACCGGGAGACTCATGGACCGCGCACAATTGGCTCAGCGTCGTCTAGGGTAGGGGAGGGAATGGCCGGGCAGGGATGTAGCTCAGTTGATAGAGCATGGCGTTTGCAACGCCAGGGTTGTGGGTTCGATTCCCACGGGGGCCAGTATAAAAAAAATATGTATTCACTAACTGTAAGTCGCTCTGGATAAGAGCGTCTGCTAAATGACTAAAATGTAATATTAAATATCTAATATGAACTCCCCATCAAAAGTGTCTAAGTACATCCTTACATTCGTAATCACTTGATACCCTAGAAACTCATCATAACATTAACGTATCATGACAACATATTGTAGTCAGGCAACATTCGGAAAGCATTCAGACCCCTTGACTTTTTCAACATTTTGTTACGTTACAGCCTTATTCTAAAATGGATTAAATAAACACATTTCCTCATCAATCTACACACAATACCCCATAATGACAAAGCGAAAACAGGTTTTTATGTATTAAATAAAAACGGAAATACCTTATTTACATAAGTATTCAGACCCTTTGCTATGAGACTAGAAATTGAGCTCAGGTGCATCATATTTCGTTGATCATCCTTGAGCTGTTTCTACAACTTGATTGGAGTCCACCTGTGGTAAATTCCATTGATTGGACATGATTTAGAAAGGCACACACCTGTCTATATAAGGTCCCACAGTTGACATATCAGAGCCAAAACTAAGCCATGAGGTCAAAGGAATTGTCCGTAGAGCTCCGAGACAGAATTGTGTCGAGGCACAGATCTGGGGAAGGGTACCAAAAACATTCTGCAGCATTGAAGGTCCCCAAGAACTCAGTGGCCTTGATCAATCTTAAATGGAAGAAGTTTGGAACCACCAAGATTCTTCCTAAGAGCTGGCCGCCGGCCCGCCTTATTGATGAAGAAATGTTGCGTCATCTTTTATGTGGTCGAGTCATATTTCTTTGCATACTTTCCGTTGAAGCTTACATCGATGCATGCTTCAAAATATGTACAAATGGAGTACTCTTTTTAGAAGTGCCCTCCCATGCTCCAATTTGCGTGCTCAGAGCACGGTAGTATGCATTTTGAGAAACACCACTGTATGTGCCATACTTTGCCATATGTCGCTCATGTGTTCTCATGGTTCACAACAACACTCAATGTTGAGTGTACTAGAAAACTGTATGTGCAGAATAGATACGAACTCCGGCAGATCTGATCCTATATGCAGCAGATATAAAATATAAAAGCCTTGAGTTACAGTAAGTGCTATATCGCTAGGCTGATGAGAGAGAGAGAGGTTTAATGAGACGCAGGATATAATTAGAGCCAATCAGTGTCTTGCAGATTGTGGAGAATTCCGACTGATTAGCATAACTCAATAAAGTCATTAGATAATGACAGACAAGCTGCCAGACCGGTCTCATGGAGGGCAAGTGTATGGTCACCATAGAAATATAATAACTAGAAGGAATCTGAGGGGCAATGCCCATTCTAATAATTATACAGTGGGGGAAAAAAGTATTTAGTCAGCCACCAATTGTGCAAGTTCTCCCACTTAAAAAGATGAGAGGGCCTGTAATTTTCATCATAGGTACACGTCAACTATGACAGACAAATTGAGAAAAAAATACAGAAAATCACATTTTAGGATTTTTAATGAATTTATTTGCAAATTATGGTGGAAAAATAAGTATTTGGTCACCTACAAACAAGCAAGATTTCTGGCTCTCACAGACCTGTACTTCTTCTTTAAGAGGCTCCTCTGTCCCTCCACTCGTTACCTGTATTAATGGCATCTGTTTGAACTTGTTATCAGTATAAAAGACACCTGTCCACAGCCTCAAACAGTCACACTCCAAACTCCACTATGGCCAAGACCAAAGAGCTGACAAAGGACACAGAAACAAAATTGTAGACCTGCACCAGGCTGGGAAGACTAATCTGCAATAGGTAGCAGCTTGGTTTGAAGAAATCAACTGTGGGAGCAAATATTAGGAAATGGAAGACATACAAGACCACTGATAATCTCCCTCGATCTGGGGCTCCACGCAAGATCTCACCCCGTGGGTCAAAATGATCACAAGAACGGTGAGCAAAAATCCCAGAACCAGACGGGGGACCTAGTGAATGACCTACAGAGAGCTGGGACCAAGTAACAAAGCCTACCATCAGTAACACACTACGCTGCCAGGGACTCAAATCCTGCAGTGCCAGACGTGTCCCCCTGCTTAAGCCAGTACATGTCCAGGCCCATCTGAAGTTTTGCTAGAGTGCATTTGGATGATCCAGAAGAGGATTGGGAGAATGTCATATGGTCAGATGAAACCAAAATATAACTTTTTGGTAAAAACTCAACTCGTCGTGTTTGGAGGACAAAGAATGCTGAGTTGCATCCAAAGAACACCATACCTACTGTGAAGCATGGGGGTGGGAAACATCATGCTTTGGGGCTGTTTTCAGCAAAGGGACCAGACGACTGATCCGTGTAAAAGAAAAATGAATAGGGCATGTATCGTGAGATTTTGAGTCAAAACCTCCTTCCATCAGCAAGGGCATTGAAGATGAAACGTGGCTGGGTCTTTCAGCATGACAATGATCCCAAACACATCGCCCGGGCTACGAAGGAGTGGCTTCGTAAGAAGCATTTCAAGGTCCTGGAGTGGCCTAGCCAGTCTACAGATCTCAACCCCCATAGAAAATCTTTGGAGGAGTTGAAAGTCCGTATTGCCCAGCGACAGCCCCAAAACATCACTGCTCTAGAGGAGATCTGCATGGAGGAATGGGCCAAAATGCCAGCAACAGTGTGTGAAAACCTTGTGAAGACTTACAGAAAACGTTTGACCTGTGTCATTGCCAACAAAGGGTACAGTGGGGAAAAAAAGTATTTAGTCAGCCACCAATTGTGCAAGTTCTCCCACTTAAAAGATGAGAGAGGCCTTTAATTTTCATCATAGGTACACGTCAACTATGACAGACAAAATGAGAAGAAAAAAAAATCCAGAAAATCACATTGTAGGATTTTTTTATGATTTTATTTGCAAATTATGGTGGAAAATAAGTATTTGGTCAATAACAAAAGTTTCTCAATACTTTGTTATATACCCTTTGTTGGCAATGACACAGGTCAAACGTTTTCTGTAAGTCTTCACAAGGTTTTCACACACTATTTTGGCCCATTCCTCCATGCAGATCTCCTCTAGAGCAGTGATGTTTTGGGGCTGTCGCTGGGCAACACGGACTTTCAACTCCCTCAAAGATTTTCTATGGGGTTGAGATCTTGAGACTGGCTAGGCCACTCCAGGACCTTGAAATGCTTTCTTACGAAGCCACTCTTGTGCCCGGGCAGTGTGTTTGGGATCATTGTCATGCTGAAAGACCCAGCCACGTTTCATCTTCAATGCCCTTGCTGATGGAAGGAGGTTTTCACTCAAAATCTCACGATACATGGCCCCAATCATTCTTTCCTTTACACGGATCAGTCGTCCTGGTCCCCTTTGCAGAAAAACAGCCCCAAAGCATGATGTTTACACCCCCATGCTTCACAGTAGGTATGGTGTCTTTGGATGCAACTCAGCATTCTTTGTCCTCCAAACACGGCAGTTGAGTTTTTACCAAAAAGTTCTATTTTGGTTTCATCTGACCATATGACATTCTCCCAATCCTCTCTGGATCATCCAAATGCACTCTAGCAAACTTCAGACGGGCCTGGACATGTACTGGCTTAAGCAGGGGGACACGTCTGGAACTGCAGGATTTGAGTCCCTGGCTGCGTAGTGTTACTGATGGTAGGCTTGTTACTTTGGTCCCAGCTCTCTGAGGTCATTCACTAGGTCCCCCCTGTGTGGTTCTGGGATTTTTGCTCACCGTTCTTGTGATCATTTTGACCCCACGGGGTGAGATCGTGAGCCCAGATCGAGGAGATTCAGTGGACTTGTATGTCTTCCATTTCCTAATAATTGCTCCCACAGTTTAATTTCTTCAAACCAAGCTGCTCACCTATTGCCGAGATTCAGTGTTCCCCAGCCTGGTGCAGGTCTACAATTTTGTTTCTGTGTCCTTTGACAGCTCTTTGGTCTTGGCCTTAGTGGAGTTTGGAGTGTGACTGTTTGAGGTTGTGGACAGGTGTCTTTTATACTGATAACAAGTTCAAACAGGTGCTATTAATACAGGTAACGAGTGGAGGACAGAGGAGCCTCTTAAAGAAGAAGTTACAGGTCTGTGAGAGCCAGAAATCTTGCTTGTTTGTAGGTGACCAAATACTTATTTTCCACCATAATTTGCAATAAATTCATAAAAATCCTACAATGTGATTTTCTGGATTTTTTTCTCATTTTGTCTGTCATAGCTGACGTGTACCTATGATGAAAATACAGGCCTCTCTCATCTTTTTAAGTGGGAGAACTTGCACAATTGGTGGCTGACTAAATACTTTTTTCCCCCACTGTATTTCTATAATTGTCACAAACTGCATCTAGTGTATGTCATGCTAGACAGAGCTGTGTATCTCCTGGGGACCATGCAGTGCTGCTAGCTATACATAGACAGGAGGAAGTTCCCTGGCATCATACAGGGTTGCTGCTGATGTTTCATTCATGACTTAACCACTCCTGTTGCATGTCCTCCCTGCTGTGCTGATGATTGGGTTGAACTCTGCATGGCACTTTCAGTGATGAAGTATCGTTTTGAATTAAAGTGGCTATCTGAGATTCAAATATCAACAAAGCAAACACCCCAACACTTTTTTGCTTATCATCTGTGGTATGGGCCTGGAGAATTTGTAAGTTATATTCTTCAAGAATAAATGGCTGTATATAAATCATTTAGAAGTCCAAAAATGTATGTACAAATCCAAGATTGCCTTTAAGGACCACATTAAACAACAAAAACTATCACAATGAACTTTGACAAAACATTGAAGTACACCATGTAATTTGAACAACATTCATTGTAAAGAACATAAAATATTACTGACATTTGAACAGCAAAATATAAACAATCAAGAAACCATGTTGTTTTGGCATCTTTGCCAAGGTCAGTGTGGTCTGGTATTTACAAGCAGCACAAATATTACAAACCAAAATTTAGTCGGCTACTTTCCTTTCCTTCTCCAATCTCCTGCGGTCGTTTGTTCATTCTGCAGCCAGTGTACATGTATATGGAAGTCGGTCAGAAATAAATCAAATTCTAAATGTGTGCCTCCGAAATGGCACCCCATTCCCTTAGTAGTGCACTACTTTCGACCAGAGCCCTATCAGCCGTGATCAAAATTATATGGGGGATAGGGTGCCATTTGTGTTTTAGTGTCCCCTCCATTCTCCATGCCCTATCCATCTGTTGTCCGTGCTGTCCCGATGTGTGTGTTGTGTGATGATGTCATTACTGAAGCCCCTGGCAGTCCTCCAAGTATCACTGGCCAGTCACACAGAGAGAGACACGGTTTGGTCTGGTCTGCTGGTACAAATACCAAAGGTCACTGACAGGAGTGTGTGTTCCATGTGTGTGTGTGTGCGCACAGATCACCTGTGGATCACATTGTTGAGTGTTGTTTCAGTCAGAGAAGATTCTGAAAGCCCTCAAGGAACATGCTCATTTGTCAACGCATTAATTTACTGAAGCTTTTTGGAGTTGGAAGCATAGAATTAGAATCACTATTTGTGATTCTATTTCTATGGTTGGAGGTGCTCTTACGGTGATGTACCAACAGTAACACAGAAACAGTTTAGGTGCCATAGGGTCATCAGAAGCTGTGGATCATAGCAAGGGGTTTAATATTGGTCAAATGACCCATGCTCCTCTACTAAAGGTTATTTTACCATGGTGAACTGGCACAGGACCCTGGATCTCAGTAGAAAATGGTGTGTGTGTGTTTGCATGCGTGCGCACGCGAGTGTGTGTGTTTGTGTGCGGGAGTGTGTGTGTGTCAGGCTGTGCTGATGGTAAATAACAACACATAATACCAAGGCCCATTATCAGGGCCATCAGCTGCTCTATCTGTGTCCAATGGTGCATAGCACCTCTTTTGTCCACAACACATTTGCAGTGAATTGTTTGGTGTGGAGTGGAGTGCACAATAAACAGTGCTGCTGACATGGTGATAGGGAAGAAGAGATCCGTTTGGGTTTGGCCATTGGATATAATCGTAATTTCTCCTTCTCCGAAATATGTTTAATTTGATTTTTTTGTGCATATTGATTTGAATTGTATATTACACTACTATTATTATTCTGAATGTTTGATTGAAATAAACAAATAAAAAGTGAAACTTGCTGTGGCTTATTTATACATCTCATACTTTTCATATATGATGATAAAGCTCTTGAAATAGGCCTACACATATTCACTGCCTCACAGGGGATAGATTTGTGATTCCAGATCATCTATACAATGTCAGTAACGTACCCGCTATTTAATATTGTACAGGTGACGCTTATGTTGCTATGAGCAGAGGACGAGATTACTTTTTTATTCAGGGAGCCCCTTGAGAAGTTTCTCTGATTGCATCCCAAATGACACCCTATCCCCTATAAAGTGCACTACTTTTGACTAGAGGACAAAAGTAATGCACTATAAAGGGAATAGGTTGCCATTTGGTACGCAACCTCTCAGTCAGCAATCAAATGTGTGATCCCCCCAGAGATGATTGACAGGGAATGAGGATACGGAGAGCAGCATGGTGATGATCGACACTCAGTCATTATCATCTCAGTCCACGGTCAGACACCCTCTCTCTCTCTCTCTCTCTCTCTCTCTCTCTCTCTCAAATTCAATTCAATTTAAGGGCTTTATTGGCATGGGAAACGTATGTTAACATTGCCAAAGCAAGTGAAGTAGATAGTAAACAAAAGTGAAATAAACAATCAATATTAACAGTAAACATTACACTCAGAAGTTCCAAAAGAATAAAGACATTTCAAATGTCATATTATGTATATATACAGTGTTGTAACAATGTGCAAATAGTTAAAGTACAAATGGGAAAATAAATAAACATAAATATGGGTTGTATTTACAATGGTGTTTGTTCTTCACTGGTTGCCCTTTTCTTGTGGCAACAGGTCACAAATCTTGCAGCTGTGATGGCACACTGTGGTTTTTCACCCAGTAGATAAGGGAGTTTATCAAAATTGGGGCCTCTCTCTCTCTCTCTCTGCCCCTCTCTCTCTCTGCCTCTCTGCCTCTATCTCTCTGCCTCTCTCTCTCTCTCTCTCTCTCTCTCTCTCTCTCTCTCTCTCTCTCTCTCTCTCTCTCTCTCCTCAACTCTCTCTCTCTCTCCAACTCTCTCTCCCTCGCCCTCTCTCTCTCTCGCGCTCTCTCTCTCTCGCTCGCTCTCTCGCTCTCTCTCTTTCTCTCTCATGACATTGTCTCTCTCTCTCGTGACATTGTCTTCTGAGTCTTGCTTTGGTTACACAACAGCAGAACTGAATAGTGGGGAATACTATTGTTGTCTGCTCTACATTAAAGAGATATATTCTAATATTGTATTGTCAGTATACGAGGTTGTAAAACTAATATCACAACGCCATGAATGAGGAATGGTTCATTGTGTTCATGGCGCACAATTATATAAATATCAATCTGACAGTTATTTACTCTGATGATAAACTGACACGGGGTTCAGATATACAAAACTAGTTTCTATCATGGCTTTGCTCAGTTGCGGATGCTGAATATAAAGAAGCTTGCTTGGCGCTTACCTCATCGTGATGTGCAGGTAGAGTAAAGCAAGAGGTCTCTATCAGGGAGCAGCACAGGGACTGGTAACCTTGGACAACCTTGTCCATGGACATTCCCTTCCCTTGCCAGGAATGAATGTAAACAAGAGCTATGCGCATCCCAAATGGCACACTATTACCTATTTATTGCCCTACATTTGACCAGAGCCTGGTCAAAAGTAGTTGACTATATAGAGAACAGGGTGCAATTCGTGACAAAGCCCTGTCCATGTGCTGACAGAATCAAAATGCACTAGTGTTTTATCTTATAAAGATAATGACGGTTAACATAATTTATCCAGTTGCAGAATATCCTATAGGCTCCGCGAGGTAGTGAACACTCTGATTGCATCCAAAATGTCACCCTTCTCTCTATTAGTTAAGTGCACCCATAGGGCTCTGGTCGAAAGCAGTGCACTAAATAGGGGAATAGGCTGCCATTCGGGCGCATACTCTCTCTCTCTTCTCAGTGAGAGGGAAGGCTATAGTCAGATAGGTATTCCTATATTAGTGGGGAGTAACAATTACGCATACTGCTGCTTTGTTCCTCCCTCTGGCTAGAAGACATTTCTACAATCCAATCTCCATTTGATGTTGGTTTGTGCTGTTTCGCCCATCATTAATCTTCATTTTGGCGGTTGGGAATTCTTGTGACAGTCCTTTCTGTTTTTTTCTTCCCATTTTCTTTCTCTTTCCAAACACAACAGCAGCAAACACGGAGCCTGTAAACCAAATAGTACATCAAAACCCTGAGCCAAGAGCTAGTCATATTAAAGGCATGGAACATCAGAGTCTGGGAACTCCAACGGGTTTGATTCTCTAAATTAGAGAATGGATGAGGCAGATATTCACTACACTTAGCGAGTTTGCTGCATCCTGCAGAAACTAGCCTACGTTTCCCCATGGATTCATGGGTAATTACATGCCCAGTGGAGACTGAACCACCAGCAGCACCTACATGAGAGTGTGGTTTAATGAAAAAGGACAAAAAAGGAGGAGGTCTTCAAACAGAATACTTAAAATCAAACCTACAGGAAGGGAAATAAAAAAGATTTGCTATCAAAAGTGGTCTCACTGCATAACCCCTCTACGGTTCTCTTTTACTGTTAAATGTTTCATGATCGTCCTGCCTTTCAGTATGTTAGCCACTACAACATGTGTGTGTGTGTGTGACATGCATGTTCATGTGTATCGGTACATTTTGTTACATACAGCCTTATTCTAAAATTGATTAAATCAATAAAAAATCCTCATCAATCTACACACAATCCCCCGTAATGACAAAGCAAAAACAGGTGTTTAAAACTGAAATAACTTATTTACATAGGTATTCAGACCTTTTGCTATGAAATTGAGCTTGAGCTCAGGTGGATCCTGTTTCCATTGATCATCCTAGAGATGTTTCTACATCTTGATTGGAGTTCACCTGTGGGAAATTCAATTGATTGGATATGATTTGGAAAGGCACACACCTGTCTAAATAAGGTCCCACAGTTGACAGTGCATGTCCAAGCATGGTGGTGGCAGAATCGTGCTGTGGGGATGTTTTCAGTGGCAGGGACTGGGAGACTAGTCAGGATCGAGGAAAGATGAACGGAGCAAAGTACAGTGAGATCCTTGATAAAAACCTGCACCAGAGCCTCAGACTGGGGCGAAGGTTCACCTTCCAACAGGACAACAACCCTAAGCACACAGCCAAGACAACACAGGAGTGGCTTCGGGATAAGTCTCTGTGTGCCTTGAGTGGCCCAGCCAGAGCCGGACTTAAACCCAATCAAACATCTCTGGCGAGACCTGAAAATAGCTGTGCAGCGACGCTCCCCATCCAACCTGACAGAGATTGAGAGGATCTGCAGAGAAGAATGGGAGAAACTCCCCCAGATAAAGGTGTGCCAAGCTTGTAGCAGTCATACCCAAGAAGACTCAAGGCTGTAATTGCTGCCAAATCTGCTTCAACAAAGTACTGAGTAAAGGGTCTGAATACTTATGTAAATGTGTATTTCAGTTTAGTATTTTTATAAATGTGCAAACATTTATAAAAACCTGTGTTCTTTGTCGTTATGGGGTATTGTGTGTAGGTTGATGAGGGGGGACAATTTAATCAATTTTAGAATAAGGCTGTAACGTAACACAAATGTGGAAAAGTCAAGGGGTCTGAATACTTTCTGAATGCACTGCATGTATGCGCGATGAATGTGCATGTGGTGACGTCCTAGAGTCAAGCCTGTCTCCTGCATTGATGTATTGAGCTGTGTGCCATGACCTGGGCTGGGCCACCAAATTGAGGCATCATCACTTTAAACTATCCGTGAGGCCTTTCAAATGAGGCTGATCCTCAGAGGCATCAATAATCCAAGTGTCTGGCAGCATGATGCAGGAACTGTGGTAGAAATATTTGACTCAAAAGTAGTCAACTCAAAATATCTCTCAAGAAACTGGAGCTTGTGAATCCAAAAATTAGACTTTATTATCTAATAACAAAAGCAGAGTAGTTCCATGGAACAACTGTCTCTCTTTGGCTTAGAGATCCCTTTTATACACACACAAATGCACAAACATGCTTACATAGCATATACAGTTACTCCCCTTATGACAAATTCTAACTTATTTCAGTTCTGCACCACCCTTCTCTTTCTACGTCCAGCTGTCACACATGGTCCACTCCAAAGGTCATGAATACTTTTCTATATGAAGCCTCTCATTTCTATTGGTTGCGTGGCTCAGGCCCTTTCTTAAAAAATAATATACATACATTCATTTAAAACACAGTTACACACTTACTGCATGGCTATATTCCTTATTTAAGCATGCATCTGGATGATTAAATATCAAACATGTTTATTATATTTTACCTTTGGCATCTCCTACATTTGCCTTAAAAATACATAAAATATCTCTATAGAACAAGTAGTGCATTGATAAACATGTCTCGCGGGGTCACGCCAAATGCCAAGTGAATTGTCCTTGTGTCACGAGCTACCTGAAGAGACTCTCGTTCTCTTTGGTACAGTGATGTGACTTGAGGATTTTCAACCTGCTTGTTACTATCTCAAGTTTGAGGGAGCATTTAATTTGGCATGCTGACTGCAGGAATGTCCACAGAGCTGTTGCCAGAGAATGTAGTGTTAATTTCTCTACCATAATGTCGTTTTGAGGATTTGACACTATGTCCAACCGGCCTCACAACCACAAGACCTGTGTGTGGCATCGTGTGGGCGAGCAGTTTGCTGATGTCAAGCGTTGTGAACAGAGTACCCCATGGTGGTGGTAGGGTTATGGTATGAGCGGCTAAGCTACGGACAACGAACACATTGCATTTTTATCAATGGCAATTTTATTGCACGAGATACCGTGATGAGATCCTGACCCATTGTTGTGCCACAACTTTATCCTCCGCCATCTCTTCATGTTTCAGCATGATGATGCACGCCCCATGTCGCAAGGGATCTGTATAGAAATCCTGGAAGCTGAAAAATATTCACCAGACATTGAGCATGTTTGGAATGCTCTGGATTTACATGTTTGACAGCGTGTTCCAGTTCCCATCAATATCCAGCAACTTCGCACAGACATTGAAGAGGAGTGGGACAACATTCCACAGGCCACAATCAACAGCCTGATGAAGTCTATGCAAAGAAGAGGTGTCTCGCTGCATGACGCAAATGGTGGTCACACCAAATACTGACTGGTTTTCTGTTTCTATGCCCCTACCTTTTTTTTAAGGTATCTGTGACCAACAGATGCATATCTTATTCAGTCATGTGAAATCCATAGATTATGGCCTAATGAATCAATTTAAATTGACTGATTTCCTTATTGTAACTCAGTAAAAATGTATATTTTTGTTTCAGTATAATTGAAACCGTAACAACCTTTATAATGTCACTATCTTACAAGAGAATGACATATAGCACAAGTAGGACAAAACACTGCCCAAGCCCTCTGTCAACTCCTGGCTGGTGGGGGAGAGGAGAGGCCTCTCTCTCTCTCTCTCTCTCTCTCTCTCTCTCTCTCTCTCTCTCTCTCTCTCTCTCTCTCTCTCTCTCTCTCTCTCTCTCTCTCTCTCTCTCTCTCTCTCTCTCTCTCTCTCTCTCTCTCTCTCTCTCTCTCTCTCTCTCTCTCTTCTCTCCACACCCAAGTCCACAACGAGGTGACAGATACTACAGCTTCCATGCATTGTCCCATATTATCTCTCTATTTCTTCTCCCCTCCCTGCTCTACATACAATATCCCAGAGAGCCCAGTGCAAACCGTGGCGTGGCAGAGTCTATAACGTTCACAGCGGCATTTCATTTGTCCCCCCTTCAATATCTTATTTGCTTAGGAGGGGCCTGCAAGAGGGCCCTGACCCAAAAGACTCCCAGTGATATCGATCCACCCAGGATCACATAAAGGGCTTAATATTGATGCTGACAGGGGTGAACTAGGGGAAGAAGGTCTGAGTGGAGGAGGAGGTAGAGGGTGTAAGGATTTGCATACAGAATGTAGGGGAGGTTGAACAAGAGAGCAACAGATATAGAGAGAGACAACACAGCAAAGGTGGAGCATACAGAGACAGTAGGAAAACAAAGGGCAAAGACAGCTTTGTGAGCTATATAATTAACCAATAAGACACGAGGGGTGTGGTCTATGGACAATACACCACAGCTAAGGACTGTTCTTATGCACACGACACAACGCAGTGCTTGGATACAACCGTTGCCATGGTATATTGGCTATATACCACAAACCCCGATGTGCCTTATTACTGTTATAAACTGGTTACCAACATAATTAGAACAGTATAAAAACTTCTTAAAAAATCATACCCATGGTATACGGTCTGATATACCACGGCTTTCCCAATCAGCATTCAGGGTTCAAACCACCCAGTTTATAATGTAAAATAATTATCGGTAAGTAGCACATGATTGTGAGGAAGGAGTCAAAGGGACTTAATCAATCAAAATAGCTGGACAGAGATGGAATACCTCTACTATTTTGTCTGATGTGTAGTTCAATCTATTGCAATTATCATAGTCTTCTCTTTTCTGATTAGTAGTTTGATATGTTAATCCCTTTATTAAATCTGCAATAAACCATATACATTTACTTTACTTTCTATCTTCAAAAATAGTACCTTATTCCTCTACATAGTCACAACCGTAGTCACTATATAAGAATTACCTTACATACACTGTTCTATTTCTACAATCTCATATAGACCCTCCCTCCTACTAACTCAGCCTTAAATTCACAAGTGCATTAAAATTCTTTAAAAAGTCTGAGAGGGTTGATTGAGGAACTCGATGCTAACATCTAAATGGTTCTTATCTCCTTCCACCACAATGTATAGAATACATAATTACCTCAATTGGCCTCAACACTTGAATATCCCCTCGTAGATCCCAGCTAGGGCATTACATTCTGAACAATATGTTTCTTAGGGGTTGGTGAGGGCGTGGTGGTCTTATTGTTATTTTGCATATAACCTTCTCCCAACTTTCTGGGAGGTGCAGGATAGTTGCTTGGCTTTAACATTGTCACACATTTAGGACAAAAAAATTTTGTTTTCTTTATTTTCATTACTTTAACAACGTTTCCTAAAGTTCAAACATGGTTACTTTAATTACAATTTTGGTGATGTTAAAGGATGTTCTACCTAACTGGGATGTTCTCAAATCTAAATATTTAAGAATTCTTCTGTGATTTCTTCATTGTTTCAAACAGGTTTCCTCCTACATTAAAAAACTTTCCATAAAATCCACAATTTATAATGTTCAGACATTCTAAGAATGTTATTTAAAAGCATATACAGTGCATTAGGAAGTATTCTACCCCTTGACTTTTTCCACATTTTGTTACATTACAGCCTTATTCTAAAATGGATTGAATCGTTTTTTCTACACACAATATCCCATAATACCATCTTTTTAGACGTTTTTGCACTTTCTTAAAAATAAAAATCTGATATATCTCATTTATAATATTCCCCTTTACTCAGTACTTTGTTCGAAATACCTTTGTCTTTCGATTAAAGCCTAAGTCTTCTTGGTATATCTCAATCATTTGGGGTTTTTTCCCATTCTTTATCACAGAGTCCCAAAATAGAAAGCTGCAGACCGGCGACCACCACCTCAGGGTGACTATGTTTCCAATCTTCTCATACCCGGCTATCCATCTACTGCAGGCTTCAAAAGCACTCAAACAACTTGATCTAGCTCCAGGGATGGGGGCAACCCCATCACTCTTTTCCCCCACCCCATAACCATCACCTGACTCAATAATCAATCATGATCTTCAGTTTAGAATGCAATTAGTTGAATCAGCTTGTTTTATGGGGAAAAGTTAACACCCCTCTGGAGGACTGGGTTCCCATCCCTGGTCTATTATCTCTGCTGTTTAATTATTTTTTGTTGGTTATCTTGCTTAAAAAGCACTTTGAGATTCTGTCTGTAATGATAACGCTATACAAGTTTAATACATTTATTATTTTATTAAAACACCAAAAGTGTAATGACATTCGGCGACTACTGACATACCTTTTTTGTCTAAAAAAAATTACCCTATACGTGACTTTCCCGGGATGACAAGTGCACCACATGAAGATTAAAAAAAACGTACAGAGAGTGGGGTGTTTGTTTCATTTGGGATTATTTTATTTTCATATTTACCACTGTAGCAGACTTGCATTCACACTATGGTTGATATCTTTGATTGCCATCATCACGTCTCAACCTAGAGGAGACCAAATGATTGAGAACTGTTTGGCCTTATTGTTAACTGAGCTATAAGACAAAACTTCACCTCAGTATTCATCCTTAGTAATCCACCACAGCTGAGAACCTAGGGCGATTACTCAGGTCTTCCAATCTAAGCCTTGGCCTCTGTTTCCTTTATGGCACAGATACATCCGTCAGGGGAGTGTTAATACAGGGGTCCCTGACAAAAACTGGGTGAGTCCTTTATAGAGTGCCAACAAATTATAGCCGTCTGGCATCTTGATATAAGTGTTTCAGCTAAACTGCTAATTAAATGTGTAATTTTTAGTCTGACTGTGTGATCCTTTCAAAAATAACATTATTTCACAATAATATGTATAATAGAGGATTTTGCTTTGGCAGTATCTGTCTTTTGTTGATTCTCTGCTATGCACAGAGCTAATTGATTAACTACTTTCCCTTGTAGGAAATTGGTCTTAGGACCGTCTACATTTGCAATATTTTTGCTCGTTTTTACTTCAGGTAATTCCTCACAAAATCTCAAACACCATGCTGAAAATATATATTAATTCTATGTGCATATATAATAATGATCATATATTAACACACTATTATCATGGTTCATGTACACACTATAATTAATTTTATCTGATTTCAATTTAATCGGTTGCCCCTTCATGTTATATACTTTTTTCCCATGTCATCACTATTTTATGAAACATTATGTTGCTCCACAGCATGTTAATTCTATATCATGGCAAGTAATGAATGTATTTGTTTGTTTGTGTGAACATGCTTATTGTTATTCTTTGAGTCAGATTATTAATTGCCACTGTTTTATGTGCAAATCATTCATTATCCCCTAAGATACATGTTGTTATGTTCCGATAAACCCTTTTAGTGTTCGCACAAACACAAACAACAATACAATATTCATATTTATCTCAGAGCTTTCAGAGTCTTTCCTTCTTTCATCTCCCTTTTAAAAAATTCCACTTACTGGGGATCCTGTATCCAAATGGCACCCTATTCCCTATACTTAGTTTCATCCTTCTTTTTCCTCATTTTGTTACTTACCCTTATTCTAAAATGATTAAATTTTTTTTTTCTCATCATCATCCCCTAAAAAAGCAGGTTTTTAAACATTTTTGCTAAAAAAATAAAATAAAACTAAACCTATTTATATTATTCAGACCCTTTCCTCAGTACTTGTTAAGCACCTTCGGCAGATTACACCTTGAGTCTTCTTGGGTATGCTTCAAGCTTCACCTGTATTTGGGGTTTCTCCCATTCTTCTCTATCCTCTCAGCTCTGTCGGTTGGATGGTCCTGCACCTTTATTTTCAGGTCTCTCTCAGAGATTTTGATCTTCTCGGGCTCTGGCTGCCACTCAAACATTCAGACTTGTCCACCCACTCCTGCGTTGTCTTGGCTGTGTCTTGTTTTTCCTGTTGAGTACCTTCCCCCATAAGGTTTTCATCAAGGATCTCGCTGTACTTTGTTCTGTTCATCTTTCCCTCAATCCTTATCTCCCAGTCCCCCTAAAAACATCCCCACAGCATGATCTCCACCACCATCTTCCCCATAGGATGGTGCCAGGTTTCTTCCAGGTACACTTGGCATCAAGGCCAAAGAGTTCAATCTTGGTTTCATCAGACCAGAGAATCTTGTTTCTCATGGTCTGAGAGTCACTTTGGTGCCTTTTGCCAACTCCAAGCCGACTGTCATCTTTTTACTGAGTTGCTTCCAGTCTAGCAACTCTACCATAAAAGTCCTGAGTTGGTGGAGTGTTGCAGGGATTGTTGTCCTTCTAGAAGGTTCTCCCATCTCCACAGAATACTCTGGAGCTCTGTCAGTTGACCATCGGTTCTTGCTCCCTCTCTACCAATGCCCTTCTCCTCCATTGCTCAGTTTGCCAGGCGTGCCAGCTCTCCCAGGAAGTCTTGGTGGTTCCAAACTTCTTCCATTGAAGAATGATGGAGCCACGTGTTCTTAACTTCTCTTCAAAATGTTTTGGTACCCTTCCCCAATCTGTGCCTCAACACAATCCTGTCACGAGCTCTACAAATTCCTTCAACCTCATGGCTTGGTTTTTGCTCTGACATTATATAACTGTGACACTGATCAAAGTAATAGTACCTATATAGGGTGCCATTTGGAACATAGCTCTGACACATTATTTGATCCTTTCCCAAATCATGTCCAATCAATTGAATTTACCACAGTGACTCCAATCAAGTTTAGAAACATATCAAGGATATCTTTAAACAGATGCACCTCACTCAATTTCTAATCTCTCAAAGGGTTTAATACTTATGTAAATAAGATATTTCTGTTTTTTTACTTTTAATACATTTGCAAAAATTTCTAAAAACCTGTTTCACTTTGTCATTATGGGGTATTGTGTGTGGATTTGAGGGAAAAAAACAATTTAATTCATTTTAGAATAAGGCTGAAATGTAACAAAATGTAAAATCAAGGGGGGTCTAATACTTTCCAATACAATACTTTTGGAGGCCCTGTGGGCCCTGATCAAAATAGAGCGTATATAGGAAAATAGGGTGCCATTTGGACCCACTCTGACAGAGCATTATTTGGATCCACTCCAAATCAAATCTTACTGTTGATACTTCTACTTCTCCTTGTTCTTCTTTAGTGTAAACATCATATAGTCACAACCATTTTATCATCTTCTCTCTTTCTCTCTCTGTCCAATCAAACCCTTGCTAATAGACTTATATCAAAATTACCTCAAGGTTTTCTCTCTATCTGAAATCTTTGTCCATTATATCTCTCAAGGGTCCTCATTAAGCTAAAGTGTTCTCTTCTAGCGACCTCATTTCTCTCTCCCTTCCATGTTGTTATTCCACCAGGGCATGTTCTCTCAGTATACCCTTTGAAGTAGCTTGACTTTACAAAATCTGTCATGAATCATAAATATGGGAGTTTTCAAATGAAAATTCTTCAAACATGAAATTCACATGCCTATTCTCAAATTGATATCATTCCATTTAATCACCTTAACATATACAACATATTACTCTTTTTTCGGAGGCTATTGAAATGTTTTGGTTCTCCCCCTATCAATAGTTACAAATTGCTCTTTCTCTTCCTTACTGCTCTGGGAGATATGAATAAGTAATTATTCATCAGCGGAGTTGCCGGCCTACACTTCTCCTCTCCACTCCTATATGATATTTCTTTGGATGTACAAGATTTTCACTTTTATGCATTCTCTCTTTCAGCGGAGGAGGAGAGGACCTTTCGGAATACTCTTCATCAAATCCATTTATTACCAGACCCAACATTGCGGTGCTTCAGCATCAGCCCTGCTGGTGGGGGGGGGAGGCCTCTCTCTCTCTCTCTCTCTCTCTCTCTCTCTCTCTCTCTCTCTCTCTCTCTCTCTCTCTCTCTCTCTCTCTCTCTCACCCGCACTCACTTGTATTATTTCTTTCTTCATTTCATGCTCCTGTTCCCCTTGTTTGAATCTATTACAATTTTTGCCTTAAAGTCAGCACTTTTTGGGGGGATGGAGATCCTTTTGCTCTGCTCCATCCTCTGCTTTAAGCTGCGTTCGATTTTCACATAGAAAAAACCAACATCTATGCTGCAAAGGCGTGTTTGTCTTGCAGAATTTAAACTGTACTGTATACTGTTCGTGTTGTTTTGAAAGGGAAAGTTTCATCCCATAAGAGTCTAAACCCTGTCTAAGCTGGGGGGGTGTACACTACTAGCTATGTGCATGTGCATCCGACAAAAAGGAGTGAGTCATATCACTTTTGGTATTTTGGATTTTGGCAATGAGGCCATTGATCTACTTCTCCAGAGTCAATTAACTTGTCGGATACTATTTTTACGTCTCTGCGTGCAGTTTGAAAGAGAGTATTGTAGCGTAATTGTTAACTACGTTAGCACAATATGGTCTATTATCCACTGCATATCCCATATTCTCTTGAGCTCCTTTTTCCCTAAAACTACCTCTAACTTCCTTCATACTACACAGATACCTAATTATCCATGAGTTCATCTATTGATTAGATACATGCCCTCATTGCCAAATCCAAAAATTTTCATTCTCCATAGCTAAAAAATAACCCGTTAAATATCATCTCATCTGACTGGGCGGATCCAGCTGTGGGTTCCCTCTCATTGTAACAGCTGGTGTCAATCAACAGGAGATTGTTCTGTCATTTGGTTCCTTAAATAAGGAGTCTGACAAACAGGAAGTACCAATCATGCAGTGTTCAGTAAAGCGATCCTTAGCTGTGCACTCAGACCAGCTGTGCACCTTGCAATGGGCTGCTGGGAGCTCCATGCAGAATCACTGCTGTTCTTTAAGTAACACTTACTTTCTTTTTTCTTTTCACCTCTTCTCTCATTCTCCTCCTTGTCCCAAGTGCAACCTATTCCCTATATAGTGCACTACTTTTACCACCCTATTAAAACTATATATAAAAGGTAAATACTGGTTGACTACAGTACAACTGATCTACCTATAATTTGGCGAATAAACATATCAGTCAAAAGTTTACCCTATCATTCAAGGGTTTTTTCTTAATTTTTTACTATTTTCTACATTGTAAACATAGTAAACATCAAAACTATAAATCACACATGAATAATGTAGTAACCCTTTGCCTTGATCCTTTCCACACTCTTGCATTCTCTCAAACAGCCTTCATGAGGTGAGTCACCTGAATGCATTTCAATTAACAGGAGTGCCTCTTAAAATTTTAATTTGTGGAATTTCTTTCCCTTCTTAATGCGTTTGAGCCAATCATTGTGTTGTGACAAGCCCTATTTGTAAAAACCAAATCCATATTATAGCAAAACACTCAAATAAACAAAGATAAATGACAGTCCATCATTACTTTAAACTGAAGTCGGTCAATATAACATTTCAAAAGAGGTTTGAGGGTTTCTTCAAGTCAGTCTCAAAAACCATCAACACTACTGATTCTCTCACTAACCCCACGAAAGAAACCCGTTACCTCTGCTGCAGTGGAAGCGTTCATTAGAGTTACCTCCTCAGATTGCAGCCCAAATAAATACTTAATAGAGTTCAAATAACATTAACTGTTCAGAGGAGACTACGTGAATCAAGCCTTCATGGTCGATTGCTGCAAAGAAACCACTAGTAAAGGACACCAATAAAAGAAGAGACTTGCTTTGGGCCAAGAAATAAATAAATTAAAATCTGTCCTTTTGTCTGATGATCCATTTGATTTTTTCCCACCCTGTGTCTTTGTGAGATCCGGAGGTGACGATATCTCCCATGTGTGGTTCCCACCTAAAGCATGGAGGAGGGTGTATGTGTGGGGGTGCTTTTCTGGTGACTACTGTCTGTGATTTATTTAGAATTCAGCACACTTAACCAGCATATACCACAGCATTCTGCAGCGATACCCATCCCATCTGCTTTGCGCTTAGTGATATGATTTGTTTTTCAACAGCAAAACTACCACACCTCCAGAGTGTGTAAGGATATTTATTAAAAGGAGAGTGATGGAGTGCTGCATCAATTACCTGCCTCCACAATCACCCCACCTCCACCCCATTTGAGAGTGAAGGAAAAGCAGCCAACAAGTGCTCAGCATACGTAGAACTCCTTCAAGACTGTTAAAAGCATTCCAGGTGAAGATGGTTGAGGGGATGCCAAGAGTGTGCAAAGCTGTCATCAAGGCAAAAGGTGACTACTTTAAAGAATCTAAAATAGAAAATATATTTTGATTTGTTTAAAAAATGTTTGGGTACTAAGTGATTCCATTTTTTTTCTATTTAAAAATTAAAAAATAAAAAAATGAGTAGGTGTGTCTAAACTTTTACTGGTACTGTATATATTAAATCAATACAGTGGGGGAAAAAAGTATTTATCAGCCACCAATTGTGCAAGTTCTCCCACTTAAAAAAATGAAGAGCCTGTAATTTTCATCATGGTACATCAATTATTGGGAAAAAAATCTAATCCCATTTAGGATTTTTAATGAATTTTTTGCAAATTATGGTGGAAAATAAGTATTTGGTCACCTACAAACAAGCAAGATTTCTGCTCTCACAACCTGTAACTTCTTCTTTCAGACTCCTCTGTCCTCCCTCTTACTGTATTAATGGCACCTGTTTGAAGCTTGTTATCAGTATAAAATACACTTCCACAACCTCAAACAGTCACACTCCAAACTTCACAATGCCAAGACCAAAGAGCTGTCAAAGGACACCAAAAACAAAATTTAACCTGCCCAGGCTGGGAAGACTGAATCTGCAATAGTAAGCAGCTTGGTTTGAAAAATCAACTGTGGGAGCAATTATTAGGAAATGGAAGACATACAAACCACTGATAATCTCCCTCAATCTGGGCTCCACGCAAAGATCTCACCCCGTGGGGTCAAAATGATCACAAAGGTGAGCAAAAATCCCAACCCACCCCCGGGGGACCCTATAATACCTGCAGAAGCTGACCAAATAAACCACATCAGTACACACTTCCCCCAGGACTCAAATCCTGCATGCGAGGCGTATCCCCCCCTGCTTAAGCCAGTACATGTCCAGCCCGTCTGAAGTGCATTTATGATCCAGAAGGGATTGGGAGAATGTCCTATGTCAATAACCAAATATAACTTTTTGGTAAAAACTCACCTCGTCATGTTTGGAGGACAAAGAATGCTGATTGCATCCAAAAACACCATATACTTGAAGCATGGGGTTGAAACATCATGCTTTGGGGCTGTTTTCTTCTGCAAAGGGACCAGGGGACTATCGTGTAAAGGAAAGAATGAATGGGGCCATTTGTATTATACCTCCTTCCATCAGCAAGGGCATTAATGAGTGGCTGGGTCTTTCAGCATACAATATCCCAACACACCGCCGCACTTAGAAGCATTTCAAGGTCCTGGAGTGGCCTAGCCAGTCTCCAGATCTCAACCCCATAGAAAATCTTTGGAGGGTTAAAGTCTGTGTTGTTTCGCGACAGCCCCAAAACATCACTGCTCTAGAGGGGATATGCATGGAGGAATGGCCAAAATACCAGCAACAGTGTGTGAAAACCTTGTGAAGACTTACAGAAAACGTTTGACCTGTGTCATTGCCAACAAAGGGTATATAACAAAGTATTGAGAAACTTTGTTATTGACCAAATACTTATTTTCCACCATAATTTGCAAATAAATTCATTAAAAATCCTACAATGTGATTTTCTGGATTTTTTTTCTCATTCTGTCTGTCATAGTTGACGTGTACCTATGATGAAAATTACAGGCCTCTCTCATCTTTTTAAGTGGGAGAACTTGCGCAATTGGTGGCTGACTAAATACTTTTTTTCCCCACTGTATCTAAAGAAATACACACTCTCTCTATATCACACACATACCCCTAGAGTACATGCAGTATTTGCAAATCCAATGCAAGTCAATGGAGACTGGAGAGAGAAACATTTTCCAACATTTTCTCTCTTTCTCAGATCTTAAATATTTTCAGATGTTAATAATGTTCGGTAAATAGATTGTCTGGACCAATGTATAAATATAAAAACAATATTTAAATAAATGTACACTCTCTCTCACACACACCCCTAGAGTACATCCGCTTTTTTTCTCTTTCTCAGATCTTAAACATGTTAAAATCTTAATAATTATCCGGACCAATATATATAAAAACAATATATAAAGAATTCCACACACACTCACACACACTCATAGAGTATATTATACAGTGGCTTGCGAAAGTATTCACCCCCCTTGTCATTTTTCCTATTTTGTTGCCTTACAACATGGAATTAAAATTGATTTACACAACATGCCTACCACTTTGAAGATGCAAAATATTTTTTCTTGTGAAACAAACAAAGAAATAAGACAAAAAACAGAAAACTTGAGCGTGCATAACTATTCACCCCCCAAAGTCAATACATTGTAGAGCCAATTTTTTGCAGCAATTACAGCTGCAAGTCTGAGGCTAGGAAACACTGTCACTACCGATAAATCTATGATAATCGAAAATTTCAACTAGCATTTTACTACGGCTGGCCATTCTTTCTACCTGGCTACCCCTATCCCGGCCACCAGCTCTGCACCCTCCGCTGCAACTTGGCCATGCCCACCACCCGCTTCTCCTTCACCCAAATTCAGATAGCTGATGTTCTGAAAGAGCTGCAAAATCTGGACCCCTACAAATCAGCTGGGCTAGACAATCTGGACCATTTCTTTCTAAAATTAGCCGCCGAAATTGTCGCAACCACTATTACTAGCCTGTTCAACCTCTCTTTCGTATCGTCTGAGATCCCCAGAGATTGGAAAGCTGCCGTGGTCATCCCCCTCTTCAAAGTGGGTGACACTCTAGATCCAAACTGTTACAGACCTATATCCATCCTGCCCTGCCTTTCGAAAGTATTTGAAAGCCAAGTTAACAAACAGATCACCGACCATTTTGAATCCCACCGTACCTTCTCCGCTATGCAATCTGGTCTCCGAGCTGGTCATGGGTGCACCTCAGCCACGCTCAAGGTCTAAACGATATTATATCCGCGATCGATAAAAGACAGTAATGTGCAGCCGTCTTCATCCACCTGGCCAAGACTTTCGACTCTGTTAATCACCGCATTCTTACTGGCAGACTAAATAGCCTTGGTTTCTCAAATGACTGCCTCGCCTGGTTCACCAACTACTTCTGAGATAGACTTCAATGTGTCAAATCAGAGGGCCTGTTGTCTGGACCTCTGGCAGTCTCTATGGGGGTGCCACAGGGTTCAATTCACGGGCCGACTCTATTCTCTGTGTATATCAATGATGTCGCTCTTGCTGCTGGTGACTCTCAGATCCACCTCTACGCAGACGACACCATTTTGTATACATCTGGCCCTTCATTGGACACTGTGTTAACAAACCTCCAAACGAGCTTCAACGCCATACAACACTCCTTCCGTAGCCTCCAACTGCTCTTAAATGCTAGTAAAACTAAATGCATGCTCTTCAATCGAACGCTGCTTGCACCCGCCCTCCTCGACTAGAATCACTACTCTCAGCAGGTCTGACTTAGAATATGTGGACAACTACAAATACCTAGGTTTCTGGTTAGACCGTAAACTCTCCTTCCAGACTCACATTAAGCATCTCCAATCCAAAGTTAAATCTAGAATCGGCTTCCTATTTCGCAACAAAGCCTCCTTCACTCATGCTGCCAAACATGCCCTCGTAAACGGACTATCCTACCGATCCTTGACTTCGGCGATGTCATTTACAAAATAGCCTCCAACACTCTACTCAGCAAATTGGATGTAGTCTATCACAGTGCCATCCGTTTTGTCACCAAAGCCCCATATACTACCCACCATTGTGACCTGTACGCTCTCGTTGGCTGGCCCTCACTACATATTAGTCGCCAAACCCACTGACTCCAGGTCATCTATAAATCACTGCTAGGCAAATCCCGCCTTATTTTAGCTCATTGGTCACCATAGCAACACTCACCCGTAGTATGCGCTCCAGCAGGTATATCTCACTGGTCATCCCCAAAGCCAACACCTCCTTTGGCTGCCATTCCTCCCAGTTCTCTGCTGCCAATGACTGGAACGAACTGCAAAAATCTCTGAAGCTGGAGACTCTTATCTCCCTCGCTAACTTTAAGCATCAGTTTTCAGAGGAGCTTACCGATCACTGCACCTGTACAATGCCCATCTGTAATTAGCCCACCCAACTACCTCATCCCCATATTGTCATTTATTTTGCTCATTTGCACCCCAGTATTTTTATTTGCACATCATCTTCTGCACATCTATCATTCCAGTGTTAATACTAAATTGGCCTATTTATTGTCTTACCTCAATAACTTACTTACATTTGCGCACACTGTATATAGATTTTCAATTGTGTTGTTGACTGTACGTTTTGTTTATCCCATATGCAACTCTTTGTTGTTGTTGTTTTTATCGCACTGCTTTGCTTTATCTTGGCCAGGTCGCAGTTGTAAATGAGAACTTGTTCTCAACTGTCTTACCTGGTTAGATAAATGTGAAATGAAAAATAAAATAATAAAAAAGTATCTTGGGGTATGTCTCTATAAGCTTGGCACATCTAGCCTCTGGGATTTTTGCCCATTCTTCAAGGCAAAACTGCTCCAGCTCCTTCAAGTTGGATGGCTTCCACTGGTGTAGAACAATCTTAGTGGTCCTCTGTAGCTCAATTGGTAGAGCATGGCGCTTGTAACGCCAGCGTAGTGGATCGATCCCCGGGACCACCCATACGTAAAAATGTATGCACACATGACTGTAAGTCGCTTTGGATAAAAGCGTCTGCTAAATGGCATATTATATTATATTTTAGTCATACCACAGATTCTCAATTGGATTTAGGTCTGAGCTTTGACTAAGCCATTCCAAGACATTTAAATGTTTCCCCTTAAACCACTTGAGTGTTGCTTTAGCATTATGCTTAGGGTCATTGTCCTGCTGGAAGGTGAACCTCCATCCCAGTCTCAAATCTCAGGAAGACTGAAACAGGTTTCCCTCAAGAATTTCCCTGTATGTAGCGCCATCCATCATTCCTTCAATTCTGACCAGTTTCCCAGTCCTTGCCGATGAAAAACATCCCCACAGCATGATGCTGCCACCACCATGCTTCACTGTGGGGATGGTGTTCTCGGGGTGATGAGAGGTGTTGGGTTTGCGCCAGACATATCGTTTTTCTTGATGGCCAAAAAGCTCAATTTTAGTCCCATCTGACCAGAGTACTTTTTTCCATATGTTTGGGGAGTCTCCCATATGCCTTTTGGCGAACACCAAATGTGTTTGCTTATTTTTTTCTTTAAGCAATGGCTTTTTTCTGGCTACGCTTCTGTAAAGACCAGCTCTGTGGAGTGTATGGCTTTAAGTGGTCCTATGGACAGATACGCCAATCTCCGCTGTGGAGCTTTGCAGCTCCTTCAGGGTTATATTTGGTCTCTTTGTTGCCTCTGATTAATTTCCTCCTTGCCTGGTCTGTGAGTTTTGGTGGGCGGCCCTCTCTTGGCAGGTTTATTGTGGTGCCATATTCTTTCAATTTTTTTTATAATGGATTTAATGTTGCTCCATGGGATGTTCAAAGTTTCGGATAATTTTCTATAACCCAAACCTGATCTGTACTTCTCCACAACTTTGTCCCTGACCTGTTTGGAGAGCTCATTGGTCTTCATGGTGCTGCATGCTTGGTGGTGCCCCCTTGCTTGTGACACTTAGATTGCACACAGGTGGACTTTATTTAACTAATTATGTGACTTCTGAAGGTAATTGGTTGCACCAGATCTTATTTAGGGGCTTCATAGCAAAGGGGGTGAATACATATGCACGCACCACTTTTCCGTTATATATTTTTTAGAATTTTTTGAAACAAGTTATTTTTTTCATTTCACTTCACCAACTTTGACTATTTTGTATAAGTCCATTACATGAAATCCAAATAAAGTCTATTTAAATTACAGGTTGTAATGCAACAAAATAGGAAAAAAGGCCTATTGGGATGAATACTTTTGCAAGGCACTGTACAGTCTAAGCAAATCCAATGCAAGTCAATGGAGAGTGAGGCATGTTACAGCATTCTCCCTATTTCTCTCCCTCTCACACAAGCACACATGTACACTCACATACTGTACCACAGACAGACGCACAGGTGTTCATTGATGTACAGTGGGGAAAAAAAGTATTTAGTCAGCCACCAGTTGTGCAAGTTCTCCCACTTAAAAAGATGAGAGAGGCCTGTAATTTTCATCATAGGTACACGTCAACTATGACAGACAAAATGAGAAAAGAAAATCCAGAAAGTCACATTGTAGGATTTTTAATGAATTTATTTGCAAATTATGGTGGAAAATAAGTATTTGGTCAATAACAAAAGTTTCTCAATACTTTGTTATATACCCTTTGTTGGCAATGACACAGGTCAAACGTTTTCTGTAAGTCTTCACAAGGTTTTCACACACTGTTGCTGGTATTTTGGCCCATTCCTCCACGCAGATCTCCTCTAGAGCAGTGATGTTTTGGGGCTGTCGCTTCGGGCAACACGGACATTCAACTCCCTCCAAAGATTTTCTATGGGGTTGAGATCTGAGACTGGCTAGGCCACTCCAGGACCTTGAAATGCTTCTTACGAAGCCACTCCTTTGTTGCCCGGGTGGTGTGTTTGGGATCATTGTCATGCTGAAAGACCCAGCCACGTTTCATCTTCAATGCCCTTGCTGATGGAAGGAGGTTTTCACTCAAAATCTCACGATACATGGCCCCATTCATTCTTTCCTTTACACGGATCAGTCGTCCTGGTCCCTTTGCAGAAAAACCGCCCCAAAGCATGATGTTTCCACCCCCATGCTTCACAGTAGGTATGGTGTTCTTTGGATGCAACTCAGCATTCTTTGTCCTCCAAACACGACGAGTTGAGTTTTTACCAAAAAGTTATATTTTGGTTTCATCTGACCATATGACATTCTCCCAATCCTCTTCTGGATCATCCAAATGCACTCTAGCAAACTTCAGACGGGCCTGGACATGTACTGGCTTAAGCAGGGGGGACACGTCTGGAACTGCAGGATTTGAGTCCCTGGCTGCGTAGTGTGTTACTGATGGTAGGCTTTGTTACTTTGGTCCCAGCTCTCTGCAGGTCATTCACTAGGTCGCGCCGTGTGGTTCTGGGATTTTGCTCACCGTTCTTGTGATCATTTTGACCCCACGGGGTGAGATCTTGCGTGGAGCCCCAGATCGAGGGAGATTATCAGTGGTCTTGTATGTTTTCCATTTTCTAATAATTGCTCCCACAGTTGATTTCTTCAAACCAAGCTGCTTACCTATTGCAGATTCAGTCTTCCCAGCCTGGTGCAGGTCTACAATTTTGTTTCTGGTGTCCTTTGACAGCTCTTTGGTCTTGGCCATAGTGGAGTTTGGAGTGTGACTGTTTGAGGTTGTGGACAGGTGTCTTTTATACTGATAACAAGTTCAAACAGGTGCCATTAATACAGGTAACGAGTGGAGGACAGAGGAGCCTCTTAAAGAAGAAGTTACAGGTCTGTGAGAGCCAGAAATCTTGCTTGTTTGTAGGTGACCAAATACTTATTTTCCACCATAATTTGCAAATAAATTCATTAAAAATCCTACAATGTGATTTTCTGGATTTTTTTAACTCAATTTGTCTGTCATAGTTGACGTGTACCTATGATGAAAATTACAGGCCTCTCTCATCTTTTTAAGTGGGAGGACTTGCACAATTGGTGGCTGACTAAATACTTTTTTCCCCCACTGTACATGGTATGTGTGTACACGTCTTCATATCTAACTGCCCATTTTATTCAGAGCTGGACGCAGTATTGGACTGTGGTACCCGACCACAGTGCCAGTAGGCACTGGGTTTCTAATGAAGACAATGATCTTAATTCAAATGGCTGGATTCATTTACACTTCAAGAATATCCGTACAAGATGCGTCTTCGACTACCTCCGGAGGGTGGTCAGAAAGATCTAATCATAATCAGATAACAATGCATATTTTGATTGTCTACAAATGTGGACAAGATCAGAACAACGGACGCATCTTAGAACCAGGTATAAACGGGGCTAAGGGAACACATCCACTGGCTCTGGAGACACATGTAGAGTAGGTTGAAGCTATTTCCAATAAGCATTAGTGGCCCGTCAGTTGATTTGACAGATTTCCATTGGTTCATTGCCAAATTAGTGGACGCTTCATTTCAATTTACTACAATTTAGTGAATTTTCTACTCTGGCATAACTTGTTATGACCGTATAAAAAAAAACGACATAAGCCTTTATAAATGTTTGTATTACTCCTCATCAGTGGACTGTAGGGGAGATAGTACTCTTTTTAAATAACATACTGATAGTGACTCATAACCATGATAAGCACAAAGATCATCAAGATATACTCAACTGTAACCACACAGGCATTTCAACTGCATTTAAAGCCTCACAACCATAAATCCTTTACACCTGAAAGAATCCCTGTTATAGCCACCGCAAATGCATTCTGTTTAGCACAAGGTGCAGGCAGCCGAGAGGACACAAAGACATTTAGATGTTCAATAAGTCACCACTGTCAATTGAAAGGCACATAAAGTTCATATACACTCTTTGCCAAGGATAAAGCAGGGTACAGTCATTTCAGGGAGGGTCCATCTATCAAGCGGTAAAAGTGAACCAGATATGCATTGGGTCATCCCTCTACTTGTCACACTATCAGAAGCTCGTACATACATCTTTACCCCTGTTTGCCACTGGGGATTAGCTTGACACCTTGCTATAATTCTGTGGCAACTGCATCCTATTTTCCCCTGTGTTTGTTAATCAATAATAATATACATTATCATTTGATTATAGAATGTCAATAAGCGTTTTCACCTTAGCTCAACGTTGCCTCAACCCCCAAACATTGAAAAGCAATGTTGCGGTTTGCATACAGTGCCTTGCAGAAGTATTCATCCCACTTGGTGTTTTTCCTATTTTGTTGCATTACAACCTGTAATTTAAATAGATTTTTATTTGGATTTCATGTAATGGACATACACAAAATAGTCCAAATTAGTGAAGTGAAATGAAAAAACTTGTTTAAATAAATTAATAACGGAAAAGTGGTGCGTGCATATGTATTCACCCCCTTTGCTATGAAGCCCCTAAATAAGATCTGGTGCAACAAATTATTTTCAGAAGTCACATAATTAGTGAAATAAAGTCCACCTCTGTGCAATCTAAGTGTCACATGATCTGTCACATGATCTCAGTATATATACACCTGTTCTGAAAGGCCCCAGAGTCTGCAACACCACTAAGCAAGGGGCACCACCAAGCGTGTGGCACCATGAAGACCAATGAGCTCTCCTAACAGGTCAGGGACAACGTTGTGGAGAAGTACAGATCAGGGTTGGGTTATAGAAAAATATCTGAAACTTTGAACATCCCACGGAGCACCATTAAATCCATTATTAAAAAATGGAAAGAATATGGCACCACAATAAACCTGCCAAGAGAGGGCCGCCCACCAAAACTCACGGACCAGGCAAGGAGGGCATTAATCAGAGAGGCAACAAAGAGACCAAAGATAACCCTGAAGGAGCTGCAAAGCTCAGTCTATAAACATTTTGTGTTCGCCAAAAGGCATGTGGGAGATTCCCCAAATTTCTGGAAGAACGTACTCTGGTCAGATGAGACTAAAATTGAGCTTTTTGGCCATCAAGGAAAATGCTATGTCTGGCGCAAACCCAACACCTCTCATCACCCCGAGAACACCATCCCCACAGTGAAGCATGGTGGTGGCAGCATCATGCTGTGGGGATGTTTTTTATCGGCAGGGATTGGGAAACTGGTCAGAATTGAAGGAAAGATGGATGGCGCTAAATACAGGGAAATTCTTGAGGGAAAACCTTTTTTTTAGTCTTCCTGAGATTTGAGACTGGGATGGAGGTTCACCCTCCAGCAGGACAATGACCCTAAGCATACTGCTAAAGCAACACTTGAGTGGTTTAAGGGGAAACATTTAAATGTCTTGGAATGGCCTAGTCAAAGCCCATACCTCAATCCAACTGAGAATCTGTGGTATGACTTAAAGATTGCTGTACACCAGCGGAACCCATCCAACTTGAAGGAGCAGGAGCAGTTTTGCCTTGAAGAATGGGCAAAAATCCCAGTGGTTAGATGTGCCAAGCTTATAGAGACATACCCCAAGAGACTTGCAGCTGTAATTGCTGCAAAAGGTGGCTCTACATAGTATTGATGTTGGGGGGGTGAATAGTTATGCACGCTCAAGTTTTCTGTTTTTTTGTCTTATTTCTTGTTTGTTTCACAATTTCTTTTATTTTGCATCTTCAAAGTGGTAGGCATGTTGTGTAAATCAAATTATACAAACCACAAAAAAATCCATTTTAATTCTAGGTTGTAAGGCAACAAAGCTGGAAAAATTCCAAGGGGGGTGAATACTTTTGCAAGCCACTGTACCTAAGTACTGTACCATGTAGTTTGCATACTGTGTTGTGTATGGCATGCAGATGGCAGATGCCTCCATACTATGTCAATCTGGCAGATAGATGAATCCATACTATGCAAATCTGGCAGATAGATACATCCATACTATGTAAATAAATGTGCATGCCATTGGTATATGATGGTGGAGATTAACACATCACAGGGGATATACTTAGCAGCAAGTTGAGAGGGCAAACTGGATCATTATATTGTAATGATGAAGGTGAGTTGTGCTTGTCCTCACATATTCAGATTCGTTTCTCCTCACCAGTCATGGATTTCATTTCACCTTTAAGCTCCTCTGTAACTGCAGGAGGCGCATATTGTAATATGGATAGTCTGGTAATGTGAAGGGCACTGTAAATACATATACGCTTATGGATCCTTACCTGTCAATGTCCTCATTTTGGAAGAAAACACATCCCCCGTTTTGCACAAGTTTGAATTAGATACACACACACAACCATCATAGGCAGGATATGAACAGGTGCTGCAACAGAGGCAGCCATTTGTAAATGCATATGTTATTACTTGAAATAATTTTGTGCAAGTGCGTATGTTTAATACACCTATCACAAATGTTTATTTAAGTGATAATGCCTGAAGCCCGGTGTTTGGAGGATATATTGGCAGCGGGTGTTGTTAGGCCCGAGACAAGTTGAGGGCCGGCAAACCGTGCCAATATATCCTCCAAACACCGGCTTCAAGAGAATTATCACTTTTAAACAACGGGTTACGAACATATTCAAATAATGATTGACATATTTTCATTAAAAACATTATTTTGATGAATGTATTCATATTATTTAATCCTTCCACAAGATATAGTCCCGACACAAATCTAGTGTTGCTACCCAAGCCGGCTGGTCGTTCGTTCTATAGGTTCGGTTGCTAGAGACGCGACCCAGTCGTTCAATCTTTTGTTCTGTATCTATGGACGCGACTCAGTTGTTCATTCTAAAAGTTGCATTACCATACTGACTGGCAACGTTCTTATCCCTTGCTTGCTAGCTAGCAACTACGGCTAATTTACAGTCACGTCAAAAAGTGCAGCCAGAATAACAGCAAATTAGCTGCATTTGCATGTGTTTAAGCTGTCTTCTAGAGACATTTTATTTGGTACATCCATAACAATGAGCTAATGAGGCGTGATTTCGCATGGCATAGAAAATGTGCTCTCTCGTCAGGATACTGTTGTTCAGAGGAGCTAGCCAACAACACAGCTAACACAATCACTTCAAACTGAAGCTGGAAAGACTGCAAACTAGCTGCACTTCGTTTCGTTTGACCTTTTTTCAATTGACAATTCTTTGTATACATCCATAAAAATTATGCCAGCTGATTCGTGATTTCGACTAGCTGAGAAACGCTGCCTGCCTTTCTGTCTCGTCCCGACACGTTCATTACTATGGGACAGCTGGAGATCGAATTTGAATATTGAAACAATGTTGCAATTGTCGGAGAGACAGACAGCAAGGTGTATACAAATCTCCGCTGTTGAAAACAAAATGTTAGTCTAAAAGAAATGTGAGTTATTGTCTAGATGCTTTTTTATAGTGGAAATCAAGTTTATAAATTGCTGATGAGACAGTGGATTGCGCAGTCAGATGAAACAGAGTAAATAGGCATTTTAACGTCATAGATTTAGCCGGTGGTAACTTGTGGAATAGACACTGGCTGGAATGCGGATTTAACCAATCAGCATTCAGGATTAGACCCACCCGTTGTATAAACACCTAATACGCACTTACATACACAAGTTTGTGTTACAAGAGTGTGGGGGACTTTCACTTCAGGCTCAGTCTATTCAGTTGTTTAACAGCTTTAAATGTACCATACTGTACAGCAAATGCTGACCTCGATGGAAAGGAAAGGCATGCATGAGCGCCACCACCACCAAAATGGTTGTCCTTCCATTGATACAGTATGTTTAGCTCTATTGAGTGCCTCAGACACAGGGGGCATCCCAAATGGCACCCTATACCTTACATAGGTCTCTGGTCAAAAGTAGTGCACCATACAGGGAATAGGGTGCCATTTGGGACGCACCCACAGAATGAATCCAGCATCCAGCGACTTGATTTTACAGTTAGTGGATTGGCCCCTGGCATGATTGACCTTGTTAGGATCTGCCTCTGAGCAGAGCCCAACGAGACGCTGTGAGACCCAGTGAGACCGAGCTCCTTCTCCTGGTCAGCACTTTCCACCCACTGTAATCCATCCACATCTCCCTAAAGAGGCCACAAGTCACAGCCAATAATCAGCACATACAAGATGAATGTGAAAATAGTTATTGGTATTTCTTATTTATTTTCTTTCTTTAGTTTGTTTTATTCTGTTCATTCTCTCTCTCTCTCCTTCCTTTACCTTCAAAGTAACAGTATGTTTGTTGAGCTTTGAGGCACAGCTCAAGGACTCAAGCGGAGAGGAAATAAAATGTGAGCTGGATAAGCAGTGAAAAAAACAGAAAAATAAACGAATCAACAAAGATTTCTTGCAAACTTCACTGGAGAAATTCATCAAAAATAAGCCTGGGGGCATGAATTTTTCTCATCTGTGGCAATTAAATGCACATCTTTTAAACATGGCAAGATCTTATGGATTTTTATTCTAAAGAGATGTAATAAAGGACCATGGAGAGTTTTGGTTCTTAAGATGGCCTTACAATATGATTAGAACCTTATGAAGTGTGATGATTCTATAATTGCCAGACTGTGATGGATTAATTTATATTACTGGTTATCTGTTTGTTATGTTTGATCTGAAAGCTTTTCTTTATTGGTCTATTGTTCAAATGTGCTTAAGAGTTTACATTTGAAGTGGCTATTATTAGATCATTTTTGCAAAGCTTTCATCTAGCCAGCGCATTGAGCCTACGGTGAAATTGATATCTGATCATTTAGGCTCAAACGAGGACATACAGTGAGGAAAAAAAGTATTTGATCCCCTGCTGATTTTGTACGTTTTCCCACTGACAAAGACATGATCAGTCTATAATTTTAATGGTAGGTTTATTTGAACAGTGAGAGACAGAATAACAACAACAAAAAAATCCAGAAAACGCATGTCAAAAATGTTATAAATTGATTTGCATTTTAATGAGGGAAATGAGTATTTGACCCCTCTGCAAAACATGACTTAGTACTTGGTGGCAAAACCCTTGTTGGCAATCACAGAGGTCAGACGTTTTCTTGTAGTTGGCCACCAGGTTTGCACACATCTCAGGAGGGAATTTTGTCCCACTCCTCTTTGCAGATCTTCTCCAAGTCATTAAGGTTTCGAGCGTGACGTTTGGCAACTCTAACCTTCAGCTCCCTCCACAGATTTTCTATGGGATTCAGGTCTGAAACTGGCTAGGCCACTCCAGGACCTTAATGTGCTTCTTCTTGAGCCACTCCTTTGTTGCCTTGGCTGTGTGTTTTGGGTCATTGTCATGCTGGAATACCCATCCACGACCCATTTTCAATGCCCTGGCTGAGGGAAGGAGGTTCTCACCCAAGATTTGACGGTACATGGCCCCGTCCATCGTCCCCTTTGATGCGGTGAAGCAGTCCTGTCCCCTTAGCAGAAAAACACCCCCCAAAGCATAATGTTCCCACCTCCATGTTTGACGGTGGGGATGGTGTTCTTGGGGTCATAGGCAGCATTCCTCCTCCTCCAAACACGGCGAAGTTGAGTTGATGCCAAAGAGCTCAATTTTGGTCTCATCTGACCACAACACTTTCACCCAGTTCTCCTCTGAATCATTCAGATGTTCATTGGCAAACTTCAGACGGGCCTGTATATGTGCTTTCTTGAGCAGGGGGACCTTGCGGGCGCTGCAGGATTTCAGTCCTTCACGGCGTAGTGTGTTACCAATTGTTTTCTTGGTGACTATGGTACCAGCTGCCTTGAGATCATTGACAAGATCCTCCCTTGTAGTTCTGGAATGATTCCTCACCATTCTCATGATCATTGCAACTCCACAAGGTGAGATATTGCATGGAGCCCCAGGCCGAGGGAGATTGACAGTTCTTTTGTGTTTCTTCCATTTGCGAATAATCACACCAACTGTTGTCACCTTCTCACCAAGCTGCTTGGCGATGGTCTTGTAGCCCATTCCAGCCTTGTGTAGGTCTACAATCTTGTCCCTGACATCCTTGGAGAGCTCTTTGGTCTTGGCCATGGTGGAGAATTTGTAATCTGATTTATTGATTGCTTCTGTGGACAGGTGTCTTTTATACAGGTAACAAACTGAGATTAGGAGCACTCCCTTTTAAGAGTGTGCTCCTAATCTCAGCTCGTTACCTGTATAAAAAGACATCTGGGAGCCAGAAATCTTTCTGATTGAGAGGGTGTCAAATACTTATTTCCCTCATTAAAATGCAAATCAATTTATAACATTTTTGACATGCGTTTTCTGGATTTTTGTTTTGTTGTTCTGTCTCTCACTGTTCAAATAAACCTACCATTAAAATTAGAGACTGATCATTTCTTTGTCAGTGGGCAAACGTACAAAATCAGCAGGGAATCAAATACTTTTTTCCTTCACTGTATGCATGGCTGTTAAAATGGTATATCAGAAGAGAGCAACTCTGTACATCTGTACATCTGTACATCTCAAAATGGATTCAACCACATTAGTCAATTTCGAAATGACAGACTTTGATGTGCTATTAACTTTCAAAAAAGCAGAGAGGTTTAATGTTGGTAGGTATAATGTAGGTATAAAATAACTAACACTTTATAGAAACTATCTGTGTTTTTGTGTGTGTGTCTTAGCCTATTGCATTATTTAGAAGTCTATTTCATATTTCAAAAGGTGCTTTCATCAAGTATCTCTTCCTATGAGCTCAACCTAAAGAGCTCAGCTAGTCAGAATGCATACAACAAGGCCTTTGGCTTCATGGGTAAAATCAATTCACTACATAGGCCTAGGTGTTGCTTCATTCTAGTTATCCAGTTATCACACCATCCAACTAAATAAAATCAAGTTTATTGGTCACCTACACAGATATGCTGATATTATCGCAGGTGTAGCGAAATGCTTGTGTTTCTAGCTCCAACAGTGCAGTAATAATATCTAGCAAACAATACAAAACAATATGCAAATAATCAAAATGAAAGAAATTGAGAAATGTGACGAGGTGTGAAAGAAAGAATCAGGCGCAGGAGGTAAAATACAGAAGTCCAGAGTTGAAAACATTTGCATAAATCAAACGGCCCATGCGTCAAATGAAACTGTACAAGGGAAAACATCCACCTTGGCAATAACGGAGTGAAATGTAGCTCAACCAAGCTACATGCTCTCACAACAAAACAATCACTCACAAAGACAAGGGGAACAGAGGGAACACTTATACACATACTAATAAGTGGAATGAGCACCAGGTGTGTGTGATTGACAAGACATGACAAGTGGAGTGATGAGAATGGGATCGGCAGTAGCTAGTACTCTGGTGACGACAAACGCTGAAGCCTGCCCGAACCAGGAGGGGGGGCAGCCTCGTGACAAGAAAGATCAGAACAAGCAATGTCAGAGTCCGGATATATTCCGGATATATATACACTGCCTTCAAAGAGTATTCACACCCCTTGACTTTTTCCACATTTTGTTGTGTTACAGCCTGATTTAATAGATTATACTGAGATTAATTTATCCTGAGATTAACTGTCCTGAATACAAAGTGTTACATTTGGGGCAAATACAATACAACACATTGCTGAGTACCACTCTACATATTTTCAAGCATAGTGGTGGCTGCACAATGTTATGGCTATTCTTGTAATCGTTAAGGGCTGGGGAGTTTTTTCAGGATAAAAATAAACGGAATGGAGCTAAGCACAGGCAAAATCCTAGAGGAAAACCTGGTTCAGTCTGCTTTCCACCATACACTGGGAGATGAATTCACCTTTCAGCAGGACAATACCCTAAAACACAAGGCCAAATCTACACTGGAGTTGCTTACCAAGAAGACAATGAATGTTCCTACGTGGCTGAGTAACAGTTTTGACTTAAATCTGCTTGAAAATGTATGGCAAGACTTGAAAATTGTTGTCTAGCAATGATCAACAACCAATTTGACAGAGCCTGAAGACTTTTGAAAATAATAATGGGCAAATATTGTACAATATGGGTGTGTAATGCTCTTAGAGACTCACAGCTGTAATCGCTGCCATAGGTGATTCTAACAAGTATTGACTCAGGGATGTGAATATTTATGTAAATGAGACATTTCTGCATTTCAAAAATGTAACTTTGTTGTTATGGGGTATTGTGTGTGGATGGATCGAAAAAAACATATTTTTAATCAATTTTGAATTCAGGCTGTAACACAACAAAATGTGCAATAAGTTAAGGGGTATAAATACTTTCTAAAGGCACTGTATATAGTACCTGTCAAAAGTTTGGACACACCAACTCATTCAAGGGTTTTTCTTTATTTTTGTTAATTTCTACATTGTAAAATAATAGTGAAGACAAAATATATTTTAGATTTTAGATTCATCAAAGTAGCCACCCTTTGCCTTGATGACAGCTTTCCACACTCTTGACATTCTCTCAACCAGCTTCATAACAGATTGGCGTCTTCACGAACAAGATACAGCATACAGCCCACCTGACGTGTACATGGATATGGAAGTGATGGAACACGTTCCTGTCTCTGAGGATGTTGTTTATATTATCCTCTCAGAGCTACAGGGAGTAAGCCTTTTTATGTCAATAATGTTCATTTTGAAGTTTTAAGTGAGGAATTGACTAGGGTTAATGTTGAATATGAATCTGTTGAAGGTGAGTATGTTTTAATACTTATCATGTCATTAGCGGCAATAGGTGCTAATATACCAACCGTAGAATACTGTAATGGGTTATGGAAAGTGTTGACTCCAAACTGTTTGGTTCAGAGAGATTTGAAAGCTTATGCAAGTATGCAACCAGTGGCAATTAGGACTAAGCAGAAAGTTGTACCTCTAACCTGCGTTATTTCTATAGCTAGTCATACAATTCTATATAAAATGGGGATTACACAGGAATGTCGAGATAAGAAGATTTTTTTGGATACTAATTTACCCTGGCCAGCAACTGATTACATGGTATGGTATTGTGGTGATCACTTATATACATACCTTCCACAATATTGGCAAGGTGTTTGTGCCCCTTATTGGATACCAAGGAAAGTGGTATTTGGGTGTATAAACGCTCCAATCACATGGCCAGCGACTTTACCTGAGAATAAGAATGCTGAGTTGGTGGAGAAGGAGGAAATTATTATTTATGAGAATATGGATTCACAAGTGAATTCTATTCACCCCATAGCATCTAATTTTCGGTACAAAACACTTAAGCAGAAAGTTAGAAAATTGATTCAAAATTCATGTTATGTGTGTTCATTAATTCCCAAATCGACTGAGGATTTATTTCCTTATTGGTCGGTTCCTCTGCAGGGGTCAGAAGGATTACCAACACTATGCATTCTTGCTTATCAGTATGTATTGAACACTCATCCTGAGATGGGGTCACAATCAGTCAGACCGATTATTTTGCCGAATAACGGTTACATTGGCAAAACCAATAACATGATCATCAAGAGTGATGGGATTCTTCATAAGATGTCTCAATATGTTATTTACACTAATATATCGGTAAGACAGGAGAATGGTATTGATTTGCATAAGGTTCAGTCAACCATTTTTGCGATTCCGAACATTTGTCATCCATTACTAGATGTCCGATCTTCAATGACAAACATATAATTGAAGTACCTAGTGATTTATCAATTGTACCCACTAAAGTCTCGCAACGGTAAATGCATCTTCTGTATTTGATGTATGTGTGCAGGGAAGACAGAGAGAAGAGTTATCAGTAATATATATTTGATTTCTGAGAGCTTCTCAATGTCTTATGATGTTTAAGGATATGGGGGGAAAATATTACATTTCAAAAGTGGGGACATTACCGATTCCAGGATTTTTTTGGTGTTGTGGAAATAATATATGGACTACTCTTCCTCCACTATTCAGGGGAATTTGTGGAGTATGTACTTTAAATGACCTTATCTATGTGGTTCAGCCTGTTGAATTTGTCAATACGAACATTACTGGGCATTTTAGAAGGGATACTTCAGAATTTATGGGGTATGTACATTTAAAGAATACGAATCCGATTGATTTGGCTACTGGATACAAAGCAATACCTCAAGATTGTAGAATATTTTACACGTACTCAGTTAGTTTTTAAGACTATTGTTGGTAATACAGAATTGCAATATTCCAATCATTATCTCATAGCTTTGACACGTCATGATGTTGCTAGAGTGGCTAATGCAACTGTCATGAGGTTTCAAGCTATTGGTTCTAAGTTGGCACTCATTAGACAATATGCAATTGATAATCGCATAGCATTGGATGCTATTACGGCTGCTCAAGGGGGTGTGTGTGCAATTGTTGGAGGGTTACATGTTGTACATACCTACCATCAGAATCAGAGGGTCTTGGAAATGTAACTACAGCTATGGGCAATATTAGAGACATACAGGATGGCATTAAGGCGTACTAATAGGGATGCCAAGATTGTGGGAGGATATGGTAATTTGAATGCTGTTGAAATCTTTTCAAGGTTTTTTTAGTGGTAATTCAACAGGAACATGGATGACCAGCATTGTAGGTCCCCTAGTGGCCATAGTACTTATTTTAGCCATAGTCATGGGGTGTTGTTTTCCGATTTTTCGGGGATTGATTTTGAGATCTGTACAAACGATTACTAACATGCCTGTGATTACTGCTAGGGATGTCTCAGTTAATGTTAATGCAAGGAGGGAGAGGACTACTTCTTCTTCTGTGTCATCCTATTCCAGTTTAGAGTCCATTAATAATGTTGACTGAGGAATGGGGAATGTTAAGTTGGAGTTGTATAATGTGGAACTTCAGATTTACAGGATTGAATAGGTGGATGAAAGCATGCCTCCGTCGAGTCAGATAGCACCCCAAGTGACCAGTGATAAGCTTGGGGATCCACCGATGAAGATGGATATTGAGGACGGACGTTATTGTTATTGTTATATTCATTTGACCAGATTATAATATCCATGTAACCCAGTAAGGGTGTATAATTGTTTTTGTAGGACGATGTTATTATGTTACAAATGTATTTCTATGTATGTTTTTGGTCGCATGTATCAGAAAAAGGGGTCATTTTAAAAGGGGGGATGTCAATGTGGATTTCTCCTTATATATATATATGTAAGTAAGGTTTTGACTACATAGATTATTAGAATTAATATATGGTAGTTAATTATGTGTTTATCTTTTACTCAGACTGAGGTATATAGCAGTTTGAGAGGTTTGAAACCGCATAAGATAGATGACTGAGAATGTATACCTTTGTTGATTAAATACATTGAGAATCAGGTTTGGATTCGGGTATAGAGGGTATGAAGGGGTACATTCTCAGTTATCTAACGCATAGTTTAGGATCTAGTCACATATACTACTGATTGGAGAATATTGTATTTTACATGAAGTTATGTGACTCCTTGGGGGTTAAGTAATAACACTTACCGCAAAAGAAAAAAAGTGGATTGTAATGATGTCATTTCATAGTATTGTGTGGACCAGGGAAGAGTTAGGGGGATAATTGACTTGGTTCCACTGAGTCTGCAATTCTTTATGTCAAAGGAGATTACTGAGGTTGATATTAGAATGATTGATGGGACAGGATATATGACTTGGGATAAGGGTGATGAACATCAAGGACAGGGAGTGCCAATGGAGACCTACCAGATGTATGCCAAGAAGATGGTAACAGAGGGTATATAAGGGAAAGTGGCTCCTTTGATCAAATCAGTTCATAACACCAAGGGCAAAGCTCTGGTCATTGTTGTAATGAACCCGGTACCGATCATTAAACATTTGCATTAATTTTCTACAAAGTGTTTAAGTATATCCTTGCATCCTTGATTCTTTGATACCCGAGAAACTCATCATAACAAATGTGGAAAATAGTAAAAAATTAAGCAAAACCCTGGAATGAGTAGGTGTGTCCACACTTTTGACTTGTACTGTATATACAGTTGAAGTCGGAAGTTTACATTCACTTAGGTTGGAGTCATTAAAACTGGATTTTTTCAACCACTCCACAAATCTCTTGTTAACAAACTATAGTTTTGGCAAGTTGGTTAGGACATCTACTTTGTGCATGACACAAGAATTTTTCCAACTCATTGTTTACAGACAGATTAATTCACTTATAATTCACTGTATCACAATTCCAGTGGTCAGAAGTTAACATACACTAAGATGACTCTGCCTTTAAACTGGTTGGAAAATTCCAGAAAATGATGTCATGGCTTTAGAAGCTTCTGATAGGTTAATTGACATCACTTGAGTCAATTGGAGGTGTACCTGTGGATGTATTTCAAGCTACCTTCAAACTCAGTGCCTCTTTGCTTGACATCATGGGAAAATCGAAAGAAATCAGCCAAGACCTCAGAATAAAATTGTAGACCTCCACAAGTCTGGTTCATCCTTGAGAGCAATTTCCAAACGCCTGAAGGTACCACGTTCATCTGTACAAACAATAGTATGCAAGTATAAACACCATGGGACCACACAGCCGTCATACCGTAAAGGAAGGAGACGATTCTGTCTCCTAGAGATGAAACGTACTTTGGCGGTGAAAAGTGCTAATCAATCCCAGAACAACAGCAAAGGACCTTGTGAAGATGCTGGAGGAAACAGGTACAAAAGTATCTATATCCACAGTAAAACGAGTCCATATCAACATAACCTGAAAGGTCGTTCAGTAAGGAAGAAGCCACTGCTCCAAAACCGCCATAAAAAAGCCAGACTACGGTTTGCAACTGCACATGGGGACAAAGATCACACTTTTTGGAGAAATGTACTCTGGTCCAATGAAACAAAAATAGAACTGTTTGACCATAATGACCATCGTTATGTTTTAGAGGAAAAAGGGGGATGCTTGCAAGCCGAAGAACACCAACCCAACTGTGAAGCACGGGGGTGGCAGCATCATGCTGTGGGGGTGCTTTGCTGCAGGAGAGATTGGTGCACTTCACAAAATAAATGGCATCATGAGGAGAAGGGAAATTATGTGTGGATATATTGAAGCAACATCTCAAGACATCGGTCAGAAGTAGCTTGGTCAACAAAATGAGTCTTCCAAATGGACAATGACCCCAAGCATACTCCAAAGTTGTGGCAAAAATAGCTTAAGGGACAACAAAAGCCGAGGTATTGGAGTGGCTAACACAGCAGCCCTGACCTCAATCCTATAGAACATTTGTGGGCAGAACTGAAAAAGCGTGCAAAGGGAGCAAGGAGGCCTACACACCTGACCCAGTTACACTAGCTCTGTCAGGAGTGGAAATGGGCCAAAAATTCACTCCAACTGTATTGTGGGAAGCTTCTGGAAGGCTACCCAAAACGCTTGACCCGAAGTTAAACAATGTAAAGGCAATGCTACCAAATACTAATTGAGTGTATTTAAACTTCTGACCCACTGGGAATGTGATGAAAGAAATAAAAAGCTGAAATAAATCATTCTCTCTAGTATTATTCTGACATTTTACATTCTGAAAATAAAGTGGGTGATCCTAACTGACCTAAGACAGGGAATTTTTACTAGGATTTAAATGTCAGGAATTGTGAAAAACTGAGTTTAAATGTATTTGTCTAAGGTGTATGTAAACTTCCGACTTCAACCGTATATACTGAGTGTAAAAATATTAGGAACACCTGTCTTTCAATGACATAGACCAGGTGAATGCAGGTGGAAAGCTGTGATCCGTTATTGATGTCACTTGTTAAATCCACCTCAATCAGTGTAGTCGAAGAGCATGTCCCTTTAAGAGTGTGTGCTCCTAATCTCAGCTTGATACCTGTATAAAAAGACACCTGGGAGCCAGAAATCTTTCTGATTGGAGAGGGGGTCAGCTAGTTATTTCTCATTAAAATGCAAATCAATTTATAACATTTTTTGATATGCGTTTTTGTGGATTTTTGTGTTGTTATTCTGTCTCTCACTGTTCAAATAAACCTACCATTAAAATTATAGACTGATCATTTCTTTGTCATTGGGCAAACATACAAAAATCAGCAAGGGATCAAATACTTTTTTTCCTTCACTGCATACAGTACATATAAAGTTGGCAAAACAGTATTTAAACATTATTAAAGTGACCATTGTTCAATGACTTTACAGTGGTTTAAGAAAGTATTCACCCCCTTGGTATTGTTTCAATTTTTCCTTACAATCTGGAATTAAAATAGATTTTTGGGGGGTTTGTATCATTTGATTTATCCAACATGCCTACCACTTTGAAGATGCAAAAATATTTTTTATTGTGAAATAAACAAGAAATAAGACAGAGAATCTGGAAAAACTTGAGCGCGCATAACTTTTCACCCCCCCAAAGTCAATATTCTTTGTAGAGCCACCTTTTGCAGCAATTACAGCTGCATGTGGTCCTCTGTAGCTCTGCTGGTAGAGCACGGCGCTTTGTAACGCCAAGGTAGTGGGTTCGATCCCTGGGACCACCCATACACAAAAATGTATGCACGCATGACCGTAAGTCGCTTTGGATAAAAGCTTCTGCTAAATGGCATCTTATATGTATATGTCTCTATAGCTTGGCACATCTAGCCACTGGGATTTTTGCCCATTCTTCAAGCGGGGAAAACTGCTCCAGCTCCTTCAAGTTGGAATGGGTTCCGCTGGTGTACAGTCAATCTTTAAGTCATACCACAGATCCAGTTGGATTGAGGTATGGGCTTTGACTAGGCCATTCCAAGACATTTAAATGTTTCCCTTAAACCACTCAAGCGTTGCTTTAGCAGTATGCTTAGGGGTCATTGTCCTGCTGGAAGGTGAACCTCTGTCCCAGTCTCAAATCTCAGGAAGACGGGAAAGTGGTGTCCAAAAAAATGTCCCTGTATGTAGCACCATCCATCGTCCTTCAATTCTGACCAGTTTATCAGTCCCTACCGATGAAAAACATTGGGTTTGCGCGCTAAACATAGGGTTTTTCTTGATGGCCAAAAAAGCTTAATTTTTAGTCTCATCTGGACCAGAGTACCTTCTTCCATATGTTTGGGAAGTCTCCCACATGCTTTTTGGCGAACACCAAACGTGTTTGTTTATTTTTTCTTTTTAAGCAATGGCTTTTTTCTGGCCACCTTCCATAAAGCCCAGCTCCGTGGAGTGTACGTTAAAGTGGGTTCCATGGACAGATACTCCAATCTTCGCTCTGGAGCTTCACAGCTCCTTCAGGTTTATCTTTGGTGTTTTGTTGCTTCTGATTAATTTCCTCCTTGCCTGGTCCGTGAGTTTTGGTGAGCAGCCCTCTCTTGGCAGGTTTGTTGTGGTGCCATATTCTTTCAGTTTTTGTTGCCTACCTTCACCACTTGGGGTCGGCCCGCCAGGAAGTCTAGGAACCAGCTGCACAGGGAGGGGTTCAGACCCAGGGCCCAGAGGTTAGTGGGATGAGCTTGAAGGGCACTATGGTGTTGAAGGCTGAGCTGTAGCCGATGAACAGCATTCTTACAAAGGTATTTCTTTGACTAGAAGCCCTAGAAGCTAGAAACAGGGTGCAACCTCTTATCGGCACCATCTGGTCTTTGGAAGCATCCTTACTCCATATGCAGAAGGGTCAGTGCAATCATGGCTAAAAAAAACGCTGTTCAATCTAAATTACTTGGCAGATATCAAACAGTAGCACTTCACTCCTGCTGAATGATACTGTAGCAGGCTGCCAGGACCAATACACCAGGGGTCGCCTGTGGTGGCAGAGAGAGAGAGGGGCCTGACTGATGCCGCAAAAGAAGTGAAGGAATTTGCTCACTTTCTTTGCACACACACACTCTCGCCTCTTTCTTCTCTCTCTCTCTCTCTCTCTCTCTCTCTCTCTCTCTGCCTCTCTCTCTCTGCTCTTTTTCTCTCTCTCTCTCTCTCTCGCTCGCGTTCGGTTTCTTTTCTTGTTTTGGCAGTCTGCAGTGAAGGAGGTAGCTAGCACAGAGACCAGAGAGAGTCACATGTAATCAGAATGCTATGTTGATGTTGTGCTTAGAAGGAAAATATTTGCACTGGAAATAACTTTTGGCTTAATAAACTCAAATAAATGTGATTAAGAGGTTGTAATTCTAACAACCGAGGATGTAATTTAGCTGTGTCATATTCAACATCAAATTAAGCTACTGAATATAACACTGAAAACAATTCCAATGGATTTGGCAGTCATATAAAGAACAAAAGCTTGAGGTCTGTTTGAAAGTGTAATTTTATTTATATTTTACAATTTTGTCACTTAGCAGACAGTCTTATCCAGAGCAACTTACAGTAGTGAGTGCATACATTTTTCATACTATTTCGTACTGTGATATCAGTAAAAGGCTATTCCAACAGAAAATATGGCATTACCTCAGCCCATACTCACCTTCCTTGTAATCTGTCTTTATTTGTATTCTACCGAAAGCAATCAGTTTTTAAGATTTCACTTTCGCCCATATTTAGCTAACTTTAAAACCCCTGAGCAGAATGAAAAGGCGCTCTCATTTAAACAATATAATAGGAAGAGACCTGAAGCAAAATGGCTAAATGAATCTGCGATCGACCGGGCACCACATTAGCGCTCTACAAATTCACTCCCGTAACCAAGCCTGAAACCAAATGTCCATGGCTGTTACAGATCCAATTTATACACATTCAGTTTTGTTGCCCGAGTAGGTCAATAGAAAGCATTGGATCACCTTGTGACATGCAAATGACCCTCTTTTTCTCTCCTTGCTCCAAAAAGGCAGGCAGCGGGCCTGGATGGGTTATATCAATATATTTTATTCTCCACCACCACCTCATCCTCCCATAGAAACAAATAATCGGTTGGCACTTTGAGAACTCATTTGCGATGTTCTAACCCCCGACGAAGGCTTTGCTGGCTAGGTAGCTGGTGGGAATACCTGCCTGCCTGCTTTGTCTGTCTGTCTGCCCACACACCTACCTACCTGTCTATCTGTCAGTCAATCCAGCATGCCCCATGATTTATCTATAGGCAGTTGCAGAGAATAATCACTGTGCTATTTTGTCCATCTTGCATTCTGTGCAGGCTGTATCATTTCCCAATATGATTAGCAATTGAAATGTACCATTGCGTGATCTTTTGGATTGCTCCTACCAGCATGGGGTTACCTTGCAACGTGTAGTAAATAATGAAAAGTCAAATGGAAGCAGACACTAATGCTTTGGGACATGCCACCCTGTGGTCCATTTGGGAAAAATGAGAAAATACAGAATATTTTAAAGACCATATTTTTGGCTGCCATGTGGGAGCAATGTTACATGTTGAAATTACATTTCTACAACAGAATACACTAGTTTGTGTAATACTGCATGTTTCTAAGGAAATATAATAGGATTGTTTGTTTGTTCTATTATTCTTGAACACCACAGATTTTGGAGTACCACAGATTTCTCCATTTGAATCTGAAGAATCACAAGCAGAGAGAAACGTCACTTTGAATGTTTTAGAAGCTGGACAGACAGCACTCACTAAGTGACCGATCAGGCAGTGAAACGCTCTCACGAGAATTACAGGAAGAGAGAGTTGATTTTGTAGCACTCTGGAAGCTCTGAAATGGCTAATACATCAAATCAATGCAGATATATAGCGCATCTGACATTTGCCAGTGTTGGAGATGGAGTAGACGAAAAATGAAAATAATACAATAATCATATCGTAGACTAATGAATAAATCCTGCTATCTGTTTGATAATAATCAAACTCTTGTTCATTTCCGAGACAGAGTGGATCCCTCAGGCCCCGGACACACTCAAATTGTCTAAATGATATACAATGCATTTTACAAACTGTTATGATACAACAGAGCTCTTAAAAAAATAACAATTACATGGTGACGAGACGCTGCACAGTGGTTGTGTAATACATTTTGAGCAGATAAACTCTCCGTGTATCACAACCGCTGTGACAAATGCATTGTACATCAGTTGTACAACCTGGAGTGTGTACAGGCCTTATTGAAGGGTATGTTATTGCACCATGTTGTAAAGCACATTCTAAAAAAGGACAACTACTGTTGAAGTTCGGAAGTTTACATACACTTAGGTTGGGAGTCATTAAAACTAGTTTTCAACCACTCCACAAATTTCTTGTTAACAAACTATAGTTTTGGCAAGTCGGTTAGACATCTACTTTGAGCGTGACACAAGTAATTTTTCCAACAATTGTTTACAGACAGATTATTTCAATTATAGGATTCACTGTATCACAATTCCAGTGGGTCAGAAGTTTACATACACTAAATTGACTGTGCCTTTAAACGGCTTGGAAAATTCCAGAAAAATGATGTCATGGCTTTAGAAGCTTCTGATAGGCTAATTGACATCACTTGAGTCAATTGGAGGTGTACCTGTGGATGTATTTCAAGTCCACCTTCAAACTCAGTGCCTCTTTGCTGTGACATCATTGGAAAATCAAAAGAAATCAGCCAAGACCTCAGAAAAAAATATGTAGACTCCGCAAGTCTGGCTAATCCTTGGGAGCAATTTCCAAATGCCTGAAGGTACCGAGTTCATCTGTACAAACAATAGTACGCAAGCGTGAACACCATGGGACCACGCAACCGCATACCCCGCTCAGGGAAGGGGAGACGCGTTCTGTCTCCCAGAGATGAACGCATTTTGGTGCGAAAAGCGCGCAAATCAATCCCAGAACAACAGCAAAGGACTTCAGAAGATGCTGGAGGAAACAGGTACAAAAGTATCTATATCCACAGTAAAAATGAGTCCTATATCGCACATAACCTGAAAGGCCACTCAGCAAGGAAGAAGCCACTGCTCCAAAACTGCCATAAAAAAAGCCAGACTACGGTTTGCAACTGCACATGGGGGACAAAGATCGTACTTTCGGGAGAAATGTACTCTGGTCTGATTAAACAAAAAATAGAACTGTTTGGCCATAATGACCATAGTTATATTTGGAGGAAAAGGGGAAGGCTTGTAAGCCGAAGAACAAAATCCCAACCGTGAAGCACGGGGGGTGGCAGCATCATGCTGTGGGGGGTGATTTTCGGCAGGAGGGACTGGTGCACTTCACAAAATAGATGGCATCATGAGGAAGGAAAATGATGTCGATATATTGGAAGCAACATCTCAAGACATCAGTCAGGAAGTTAAAGCTTGGTCACAAATGGGTCTTCCAAATGGACAATGACCCCAAGCATACTTCCAAAGTTGTGGCAAAAATGTAGGCAGAACTGAAAAGTGTGTGCAAGAAGAGCCTACAAACCCGACTCCAGTTATACTAGCTCTGTCAGGATGAATTCACCCAACTTATTGTGGGAAGCTTCAGGAAGGCTACCCAAACGCTTGACCCGAGAAACAATTTAAAGGCAATGCTACCAAATACTAATTGGAGTGTATGTAAACTTCAGACCCACTGGGGAATGTGGAGAAATAAATAAAAGCTGAAAGAAATCATTCTATCTACTATTATTCTGGACATTTCACAGCCTTAAAATAAAGTGGTGATCCTAACTGACCTAAGACAGGCAATCTTTACTAGGATTAAATGTCAGGAACTGAGTTTAAATGTATTTGGCTAAGGTGTATGTAAACTTCCGACTCCGAACTGTATGTCCAATGGACTATGTGACGCGATGGAAGGATAACCCGAAGTGGAACTGCTATGTATAACTAGGATCTGCGAGGCAAGCACAGATATGATGAGGTGACAACAGCACTTCGCTTAAGCGCCCCAAATGGCACCCTGTGAACCCTGGTAAAAAGCAGTGCACTGCAGAGGGAATAGGGTGCCATTTGGAATGCTGACACTGTACTCACTAGGCTCTTAGCTGTTCTGGATTAAGAGGTTGGTACGCTAAGCAGGAGGAGAAGGAGAATGCCTTATTAATTGTGGCCTATGCTCCTGGATCAATACTTTGAACAGCGGTTCTATGTCAGCAAGGTGCTGCGATTAAATCTGCTCCAGCAGCAAAGCGCTAGGCCTTTATTCTCAAAGCAATAATCCAAATAATAAACACACAGCACAACAAACTAGCCTCGAGCCATCCCCCGCGCACACTGCTCCTTGAGAGATTGTTACAAAAGCAACACATTCATGCGAAAGATAACTTGATCAGGGATCCTGGAGAGAAAGGGGGAAATACTTAACAAATAAAGATCCAACCAGACAATGGCACACATTCCCAAATCAACGAAACCAAGGAACTACATCTGTTTGTAATCCAACATAGATTAAGATTGAATTTGTGGAAAGCAAAGATTTGCGGGTTGCAAGACGGCACATCTCTAACTAATTCCTGTTTATTTTTTATTTGTATTTTTTATTTCACCTTTATTTAACCAGGTGCCAGTTGAGAACAAGTTATCGCTTACAACTGCGACCTGGCCAAAATAAAGCAAAGAAAAAGGATAAAAACAACAACACAGAGTTACTGTACATATGGGGCAAACAAAACATAAAGTCAAAAATACAACAGAAAATATATATACAGTGTGTGCGAATATAGTAAATTATGGAGGTAAGGCAATAAATAGGGGCCATAGTGCAAAATAGTTACACTTCGTATTAACACTGGGAATGATAGATGTGCAAAAGATGATATGCAAATAGAGATACTGGGGTGCAAATTAGCAAAATAAATAACAATATGGGGGATGAGGTAGTTGGATGGCCTAATTACAGATGGGCTATGTACAGTTGCAGTGATCGGTGAGCTGTCTGACAACTGAAGCCTAAAGTTAGTGAAGGAGATAAGAGTCTCCAGCTTCAGAGATTTTTGCAGTCTGTTCCAGTCATTGGCAGCAGAGAACTGGAAGGAAAGGCGGCCAAAGGAGGTGTTGGGCTTTGGGGATGACCAGTGAGATATACCTCTCTGGAGCGCAGACTACGAGTGTGGTGTTGCTATGGTGACCAGTGAGCTAAGATAAGACGGGGATTTGCTTAGCAGTGATTACTCTGGAGTCAGTGGGTTTGGCGACGAATATGTAGTGAGGGCCAGCCAACAAGAGCGCAGCAGGTCACAAAATGGTGGGCAGTATATGGGGCTTTGGGTGACAAAACGGATGGCACTGTGATAGAACTACATCCAATTTGCTGAGTAGAGTGTTGGAGGCTATTTTGTAAATGACATCGCGAAGTCAAGGATCGCTAGGATAGTCAGTTTTACGAGGGCATGTTTGGCAGCATGAGTGAAGGAGGCTTTTGTTGCGAAATAGGAAGCCGATTCTAGATCTAACTATTGATTGGAGATGCTTAATGTGAGTCTGGAAGGAGAGTTTACAGTCCAACCAGACACCTAGGTATTTGTAGTCCACATACTCTAGGTCAGACCCGCTATAGTGGATTCTAGTCGGGTGGGCGGGTGCAAGCAGCGCTGCCGATTGAAGAGCATGCATTTAGTTTTACTAGTGTTTAAGAGCAGTTGGAGGCTACGGAAGGAGTGTTGTATGGCGATGAAGCTCGTTTGGAGGTTTGTTAATTCAGTGTCCAATGAAGGGCCAGATGTATACAAAATGGTGTCGGCCCGCATAGAGTGTGGATCTGAGCCGTCAGCCAGCAGCAAGAGCAACATCATTGATATACACAGAGAATAGAGTCGGCCCGAGAATTGAACCTTTGGCACCCCGAGAGACTGCCAGAGGTCCAGACAACAGGCCCTCCAATTTGACACATTGAACCCATTCGAGAAGTAGTTGTTGAACCAGGAGAGGCAGTCATTTGAGAGACCAAGGTTATTTAGTCTGCCAATAAGAATGCGGTGGTTGACAGAGTCGAAAGCCTTGGCCGGGCCGATGAAGATGGCTGGAGCAGTACTGCCTTTTATCGATCGCGGTTATAATATCGCTTTAGGACCTTGAGCGTGGCTGAGGTGCACCGGCATGACCAGCTCGGAAACCGGATTGTATAGCGGAGAAAGGCACGGTGGGATTCGAAATGGTCGGTGATCTGTTTGTTAACTTGGCTTCAAAACGCTCAAAAGGCAGGGCAGGATAGATAGGTTGTAACAGCTTGAATCTAGAGTGTCACCCCTTTGAAGAGGGGGGATGACCGCGGCAGCTTTCCAACCTCTGGGGATCTCAGACATTACGAAAGAGAGGTTGAAACAGGCTAGTACTAGGAGTTGGGCGACAACTTCGGCAGCTAATTTTAGAAAGAAAGGGTCCAGATTTTCTAGCCCACCTGATTTGCAGGGGTCCTGGGGGGTAGTGGTAGCCAGGTGGAAAGCATGGCCAGCCGTAGCAAAATGCTTGTTGAAATTCTCGATTGTTGTAGTTTTATCGGTGGTGACAGTGTTTCCTAGCCTCAGTGCAGTGGGCAGTTGGGAGGAGGTGCTCTTATTCTCCATGGACTTTACAGTGTCCCAAAACTTTTGGGATTTAGTGCTACAGGATGCAAATTTCTGTTTGAAAAAGCTAGCCTTTGCTTTCCTAACTGATTGTGTATATTGGTTCCTGCTTTCCCTGAAAAGTGTGCATAACGCGGGGGGCTGTTCGATGTTAATGCAGTACGCCACAGGATGTTTTTGTGATGGCTCAAGGGCAGTCAAGCTAAGGAGAACCAGCGCTATATCTGTTCTTAGTTCTGAATTTTTGAATGGGGCATGCTTATTTAAGATTGAGAGGAAAGCACTTGTAAAGAAACAACCAGGCATCCTCTACTGACAGAATGAGTTCAATATCCAATCCAGGACACCCGGGCCAGGTCAATTAGAAGGCCTGCTCGCTAAAGTGTTTTAGGGAGCGTTTGACAGTGATGAAGGGTGGTCGCTTTGACCGCGGACCCATTACGGACGCAGGCAATAAGGCAGTGATCGCTGAGATCCTGGTTGAAGACAGACCGAGGTGGATTTAGAGGGTAAATTTGTCAGGATGATATCTATGAGGGTGCCCATGTTTACAGATTTTGGGGTGGACCTGGTAGGTTCGCTGATAATTTGAGTGAGATTGGAGGGCATCTAGTTTAGATTGTAGGTTGGCCGGGGTGTTAAGCATATCCCAGTTTAGGTCACCAGTACGAACTCTGAGGATAGATGGAGGGCAATCAGTTCACATATGGTGTCCAGGGCACAGCTCGGGGCTGGAGGTGGGTGTAGCAAGCGGCAACAGTGAGAGACTTATTTCTGGAAAGGTGGATTTTTAAGAAGTGGAAGCTCAAACTGTTTGGGCACAGACCTGGATAGTATGGGATAGAGCTCTGCAGAGCTATCTCTACAGTAGATTCATAATTAGGTGAAACACGAATAATCTGTATTTCTTCAGCGAGTGATGCATCTTGGAACACTCTATTGTCTCTGTAATAATGTAATAGGCCAGGTACCTGAAATGAATGGACCATTTGGGCATTGCTGGACCCTCCACTCAGTTTGTTCATAGAATTCTGATCTTATGTTTGTCCATGAAAATAGACTACAACAGATACTCAAACGTCTAGTATGTGGCATTATCTGTAAGTGCACTGAAAAATCCCCGGCTTAGTTCAAAATGGCACCCTATTCCCTTTTTAGTGCACTGCTTTTGACCAGAGCCCTGGTCAAATGTAATTCACTAAATAGGGAATAGAGTGCCATTTGGGATGCATACCTTCTTTAGGTTTGTACTGGTAGCTTATCCTTCCTGGCTGTTCCCCTTCCTACTGACCTGCTACAGAGAGTGTCTGGAGAGAAAGAAAACATCAACACCTTCTTCGATAAGTCATTAAAAGTTATTGATTTTCAATATATTTTCCTGGAGCACCTCACTGAACAGATTTACCAATTTGGTGGAAAATGAGCCCACCTGCCCTTCAAATCAGAGTATTTTCCTTCCATGCATACTTTTTTACATTTACATTTTAGTCATTTAGCAGATGCTCTTATCCAGAGTGCCGACTTACAGTTAGTGAGTGCATACATTTTCATGCTGGCCCCCGTGGGAATCAACCCACAACCCTGGCGTTATTTCCCCAGGGGTCCCTCTTCCCCCGTTTATCCACCTGCAAAAGCACATGAAATCATCGATCTTAAATATTTATCTCATAGACGCCCACAAGGCCTACCCTTATTCCCCCTATACATGTACAGTATGTGAAATATTCACCTGTCCTAAATAATTGATGGCGGCATCCTTGTTTCTTCCCGCGGGGGGCCCGTGGGGAGCCTCGGCTGTGCTGAGAGAGAGAAAGTTTGTTGTGTATGTTTTATTGGAGAAAAGCCTGGAGTGATATTTGAGTATGTATGCATATTATATACACCTCACATGCAACCAATAAAAGACTATGCAATTATCTGACTCCATAAAGAGCAATATCCAAGAGAACTATAGTTGGTTACAGGAATTGGAACTCCAAAAATGGTTTGGAGAATGGAATTCTAAATGCAAATAGATTTAATATCATTGTAAAATGAACGGATTCACATACAAGGCATTATTCTAGCCGTGATCAGAGAGGGAGAGAGAGAGAAGTCATAGCCTGAAGGCTGCCCCAAAATCCACAGGGAGGAATAATGGGGAGGAATAATGGGGAGAATAATGGGGAGGAAATAATGGGAGGAATAATGGAGAGGAATCATGGGGAGGAATAATGCCTCCAGCGCAGTTCAGAAACAAAAAAGAGAATCGAGAACAGAGGAATCTAAGACCTTTTTATAATATCTGAGTTGTTTGGATTCAAAATCTGAGTTGTTGACCAATAGCCATTACTGTAACGTTAACACTCCAGTCAGATATCAGACCTCCAGTATGTAAAGACAACAGGACCTCTGCTACCCAGAGGTGTGACAGAATGGGGGTTGGGAGAGATAATGTAGCGTTCCCAAGACAACATCAGAGGGATCCTTGCATACCAGCTGATAAGAGTCACTTCGGGGGCTGGGCTGCACTAACAAGCCTTCGGCTGTCTCCACGGTGACAAAGCGGCGGTTTTTTTTTAATTGGGCGCTGGGCTGAGGGGCGGGGGCAAGCGAGTAGAAGCGCAAAAACAAGAGAGAGCGGTGTCAGGGATACTAGGTGATCCCGGACACTCACACAGAGGGGCACTACTGTGAACATCAGAGGTTGCGGCTGCTGACCTTGTGCGCTGATGGGTTTTCGTTTGTAGGGTGTGTTGTAATGAACAACAGAAGGAGGATGGAGGAGAAGAGAGAAGGGGCCAAGTGATGCAATGCCTTCTGACCCATGTGTTTCTGGGCTCCCAGGTGAAGGGATATTGATCTGCTAGCTGCTCCAGAACCTGGGTTATCCAAAACATGGTAATCCTACAGGCTGCACAAGACAGAGGATTCAGGAATGGTTATTGCTGGAGACAAATCCTACTGAGCCCTTAGACATTTTGCGACCTGGGAATCGGAGATTAAACTAATTTGCTCACAGAACAAGTCTGTTTGAAGAGTGCGGAGGGGGTTTCAACTACTGCAACATGTACTGACTGTTACAGAGATATACTTTAATGTCATATAGATTATAGTTTTAAACCTATAGCTTTATAGTTTGAATAACGTATCATACGTAAGCAACACTGTTCACACTGAAAAGGACAATCATTTTAAAAGCAATCCTATCATTAAAATTGTGATTTATGTAGTCTGTTTGCGTAGTTGGCTCCAAGACATACAGCCGTTTTGATAACTAGCCTAATGTGATTTGGACAGTGTTCCAATCTTGAGTGTTGTTGTCTCTGTTGTGATGAATTGAATGTGGGCATAAATAGCAGCTCGATATGCCCGTTTTATCGGTACTGTTGATAGGAGTGAGGGACATGAACGCAATTCACGTTAAACACCTCCTACCTCCTAATCCATTATGGCCGTTTATCTTTCTTCTCTCCCACTGGTGTCATTTTGGTCTATCATCTCTTACTCAGTGAATCCCAGGGGAGGGGGAGGAGGGGGAGGTGGAAGAGGAGGGGGAGGAGGGGGAGGAGGAGGAGGAGGCGGAAGAGGAGGAGGAGGGGGAAGTGGGGGGAAGATGAAAGAGGAGGAGGGAATGAGAGGGTAACAATAAAAAAACAATACATCTGAAAACAGCTGTGGAATACAGTATGAATACACTATAGATCAAATAGGCTAAGGGGGAGTGAAGCAAAAATGCTACAAAAATACAGATTTTGGACTTTGCGCTACTCAGTTCCTTTGAATTGATGAGCCACTGCAAAGGTCAAAGAGCCTAGGACTAAAATGTTATACCCTCCACATCTCTACGGCACATGACCCACACCGGCATGGCATATTCTGCTTATTTATAGTTCCAATCAGTCAGTTAATTGTACACGTGGTCATACAGTATATTTCTCCTGAAGACCCTAGATAGTATGGCAGGGGGGTATATTTTTATGGATTGAATGGGGAGACTAGCGCAAGTGACTCTCTCTTAATAAATGAACCTCAAGGGGATGTGAATCATTAAAATGACACAACAAGCTTTACAAATCATTATGATTCATCCACCACAAAAAAAAGGTGTACTTATTACAATCGTATTTTAGTGTACCCACTAGTCAGTTTAGATTAACATGTTGGCTAGCTGAGTTCATACATGGTTGTGTGTCAACCTCAAGTGCAACCCTATCAGACACATCTTCAAAAAAAGCAATTTCTGTATGTATGTAACATTAAAAAAGCGCGTTTGAACTCAAAGTGCTTTTCTGCCACTATAGTTTTACTGATATGCCTGAAACACATGCCACCATTGGGACCTGGAGTAAGGCCTTCTTTTTGTGTTTCCTTTGGGGAATAGACTCAACGTTCATCTCTGTTTTACCTTGTTCTCCATCAGAGACATTCTTATTTTCAAATTCCTTGCTGCTATTTCTGCTCTTGTTCATTTAAAGGTCAATAGTTCTCACTCTACAGATTTCCTCTCTCTGTGTGATAAATGCTTTTTTTCTTTCTTCTCTCTTTCTCTCTCTCTTTCTTTCTCTCTCTCTCTCTCTCTCTCTCTCTTCTCTCTCTCTCTCTCTATCTCTCTCTCTCTCTCTCTCTCTCTCTCTCTCTCTCCTTTTTTCAAAGATGGCTTTATGAGTTTATCCAAAAGAAGCAGCAGCATCCCACACACTCTGGATAGAGTTTAAGATGAGATGAATAAGAGGCTACTGCTTTTGGGAGTAGGATAAGAAGCTCAGTGAGTCAGCTGCTTGAGTCAACAGTTGTTCTAATCTATTAAATCATTTTCAATCAATCTATGAAGTATTTTTCGTAGTGTGTGTGTATGTGTGTATGTGTGTATTTGTGTATGTGTGTGCTTCGTGTATGCATTCACAACCCTTTGAAACATCAAGCATCACAGATCACACTATTCTTTTGCACTACAAAAAAGTGCCCCATGCTAATTTGGAAATGTTCAAATAAATCTGAGGTGTCCTTTGGATCTTATGAATATAGACTTTCAGTTCCCTTTGATGCAAAGTGCCCATCACTGGAATTAAAATGTCAAGACACAAATGGGCTCCTAAGCCTCATATTTTATAATCAAACAGTGCGCTAGGGATTACTTTCAATGCCAGAGAACAAGTACCAAATCAAATGCCCTCAATGGAACAAGACGAGGATCATGCTCCCCCTCAGACCACGGCTACACTGTGAGCAAAGAGGCAACGTAGCCAGGGATTATTCTGCATACGAATTTCGTTGCAAGTATTGCTACTTCATAGCACCCATCTAAGAAATTCATTTACAAGCCACTTACAACAAATTGATATTTTGAGGGACTGAGCAAGTGATTATGTACATCGGTGGTTCATGAATAATTTTTGAAATGAGCCTCCTGACGACTAGTGGGAGAGAGAGGGGGAAGAGAGCAGAAAGAGAGAGGGAGAGAGAAGGAGAGGGGGGAAAGAGAGAGAAGGAGAGAAGGAAAGGGGGAGAAAGGGAGAGAGATAAATAAATAAAGACAAGGGAGAGAGACAGGGAGAGAAAGAGGGTAAAAGAGGAAGAGAGAGAGGGAGAGAGAGGGTTCCTCTTCACCGTGTCACTCGACCCTGGTGTTTGAGTTTGACACACTGAAGAGGCGATCTTCGGGGCTGCACCTCTGAGACAGAAATGGGCATCCCATCCTCGCCGAGAGGAGAGGAGAGTGGAGGAGAGGGGAGCCAAGGGCGCGGGCTGCAAGCAGCAGCCTCCTTTGCATGGTAATTTGAGTAGGAAACAAGGGCCCTGTCATTAGTGCATGGCATCTCACCCAGCTCAGAGAAAAGGAGAGGAGAGAGAGAGAGAGAGAGAGAGAGAGAGAGAGAGAGAGAGAGAGAGAGAGAGAGAGAGAGAGAGAGAGAGAGAGAGAGAGAGAGAGAGAGAGAGAGAGAGAGAGAGAGAGAGAGAGAGAGAGAGAGAGAGAGAGAGAGAGAGAGAGAGAGAGAGAGAGAGAGAGAGAGAGAGAGAGAGAGAGAGAGAGAGAGAGAGAGAGAGAGGAGAGAGAGAGAGAGAGAGAGAGAGAGAGAGAGAGAGAGAGAGAGAGAGAGAGAGAGAGAGAGAGAGAGAGAGAGAGAGAGAGAGAGAGAGAGAGAGAGAGAGAGGAGAGAGAGAGAGAGAGAGAGAGAGAGAGAGGGAGGAGAGGAGAGAGAGAGAGAGAGAGAGAGAGAGAGAGAGAGAGAGAGAGAGAGAGGAGAGAGAGAGAGAGAGAGAGAGAGAGAGAGAGAGAGAGAGAGAGAGAGAGAGAGAGAGAGAGAGAGAGGAGAGAGAGAGAGAGAGAGAGAGAGAGAGAGAGAGAGAGAGAGAGAGAGAGAGAGAGAGAGAGAGAGAGAGAGAGAGAGAGAGAGAAGGGTCGGTAGCGGGACACGGGCGCGGGCTGTGACACCCACCTCAAGGTAGGGCAAGGTCCACAGCGCTAATGCCAACATAATTAGAGGGTGAACAGACAGACAGAGAGAGATGGAGATGGAGTCATTCCTATTCGCTGTTTCAATGACAGACAGACACAGTTAAACACTTACATAAGCGGACAGCCACTGTTAGCCGGGCAATCACACTCATTTCATATATATATATCCCAATAATCCTTTTGTTTATGTTATTGGGTAAAAAAAGGGTTTTACGTTGTATTAATTGCTGAAGTATGGTAGACTTTGTCAGTACTGTTGTTGCGAGGTTATGGCAGTTGTGAATTCAAGGGCAAGATACCCCAGTCACCCTGTTACCCAGCCGACTTCATTCAAACTAATGAGGGTGTGAGTCGCTCACGGCAGCTGTGTACATTACACACACACACACACACACAACTGCGCGCCGGCACACACACACACCCCACACCACACCGACAGAGTGTGTCTGGGCTGGGGAAGCAACATGTCCCAAAGAAAGGTCATGGTAGATGACGATAGGGGCTATGGAATCAAGAGGGTTCTCTCCTGTCACTGAAAACAACCTCCTTTGCTCCCTTTCATCAATGGGCAATTATCAGATATGCTGACTAGGCCTTCACCAATACCTGTCAATCACACTAGCCCACTCCAACCACCACTACACTTCACCCTGCAGTAGAGGAGAGGAGAGAGAGAGAGAGAGATGCTATGCTAAGGCTTTTCTGATCCATTTAGTGCAGGGTAGAATGTAGGGTCGCGCTCAGTTGTCGAACGTTGTAGAGAGAAATGCCATGATTAGAGCCAACATGATTCCTTGGTCTACATGTCGTAGAGGCCTGTTTGTTCCATATAACATATTTATATCTGAACGCTCCAAAACATTGTGTCTTGCTGAACGCGCCTATCGTAAGTAACAAACATACATTTCTACAGAACTAAAAATGTATTTAGTACCACTGTGACCAGAATAAAAATATAACCAAATATAACCAAATGAAATAAACCAAAGTATCTCAATACTTCTCTCATTAGCTTAGGCTACTGTTCTGTTACCATTAGTAGCCAACAGAATGAACTACCAGGCTAAAACAAATATCTGTACTGTTTATCTTCGTTGTTTTTCTCCTTTTTGCGTTAGCTATACATCCTGTGAGAAAAACACACTTAAAGGGAATGGGTCCTGAGATAAAGCAAGAACACCTTTAAAGGGATAGAGAGAGAGAATGTCACATCTACATTATGATCTGGCAGTGGGAGCGCAGCCTGAAAACACCTCACTGTCAAGCCAAGGGCAACACAAGAAGAATTTGCACACAAGAGTGGGATGAGCATCAGAAGAAAGATAAGTAGTTACAGGGGCCAGATTGAAGAATCCTTTCTTGCTTTCTCCTAGGGAATAGATTATAGAAGGTAGATATAATAAATGAAGGTAAGAGAATGAGCCCATCTCAAACTAAAGGAAAGAAAGACAAGGTTATTGTTAGGCTTTTATCAGGCTAAGAAAATAAGGAGTGCAAACATGTTGTACATTTGGAACTGTCAAAATGCTCTTTCATAAAACTCTGGATTTTGGCCCTAGTCCATTTTTGAACGTAGTCAGCGTAATTCAGTTTTAATTGCCTTAATATTTGCGTGTACAAAACAAAAAAGACAAAACCATTCACATGCATGAAAAACACACACACACACACACACAAATATGTTGCGACTTATTCATGAGTAGATTATACAGTGAGGGAAAAAAGTATTTGATCCCCTGCTGATTTTGATACGTTTGCCCACTGACAAAAACATTTTCAGTATATAATTTTAATGGTAGGTTTATTTGAACAGCGTAGAGACAGAATAACAACATAAAAATCCGGAATAACGCATGTCAAAAAATTGATTTGCATTTTAATGAGGGAAGTAAGTATTTGACCCCCTCTCAATCAGGAAAGATTCTGGCTTCAGGTAGTCTTTTATACAGGTAACGAGCTGAGATTAGGAACACACTCTTAAAGGGAGTGCTCAATTCAGCTTGTTACCTGTATAAAAGACAACTGTCCACAGAAGCAATCAATCAATCAGATTCCAAACACTCCACCATGTGACAAGACCAAAGAGCTCTCCAAGGATGTCAGGGACAAGAAGACCCCAAGGCTGGAATGGCTACAAGACCATTGCCAAGCGGCTTGGTGAGAAGGTGACAACAGCTGGTGCGATTATTCGCAAAATGGAAGAAACACAAAAGAACTGTCAACCCCCTCTGGCTGGGGCTCCATGCAAAAGATCTCACCCGGTGGGAGTTGCAATGATCATGAGAACGGTGAGGAATCAGTCCAGAACTACAAGGGAGGATCTTGTCAAGGATCTGCAAGGCAGCTGGGACCATAGCCACCAAGAAAACAATTGGTAACACACTACGCCGTGAAGGACTGAAATCCTGCAGCGTCCCGCAAGGTCCCCCTGCTCAAGAAAGCACATATACAAGCCCATCTGAAGTTTGCCAATGAACATCTGAATGATTCAGAGGAGAACTGGGTGGAAAGTGTTGTGGTCAGATGCCAAAAATCGAGCTTTTGGCATCAACTCAACTCGCCGTGTTTGGAGGGAGGATGAATGCTGTCTATGACCCTAAGAACACCATCCCCACCGTCAAACATGGAGGTGGAAACATTATGCTTTGGGGGGTGTTTTTCTGCTAAGGGGACAGGACAACTTCACCGCATCAACGGGACGATGGACGGGGCCATGTAACCTCACAATCTTGGGAGAGAACCTCTTCCTCAGTCAGGGCATTGAAAATGGGTCGGGATGGGTATTCCAGCATGACAATGACCCAAAACACACGGCCAAGTGCGCCCCAAAGGAGTGGTTCAAGAAGAAGCACATTAAGGTCGTGGAGTGGCCTAGCCAGTCTCCAGACCTTAATCCCATAGAAAATCTGTGGAGGGGAGCTGAAGGTTAGAGTTGCCAAACGCCAGCCTGAAACCTTAATGACTTGGAGAAGATCTGCAAAGAGGAGTGGGACAAAATTCCTTCTGAGATGTGTGCAAACCTGGTGGCCAACTACAAGAAATGTCTGATCTGTGATTGCCAACAAGGGTTTTGCCACAATACTAAGTCATGTTTTGCAGAGGGGGTCAAACTTATTTCCCTCATTAAAATGCAAATCAATTTATAACATTTTTTGACATGCGCTTTTTTGGATTATTTTGTTGTTATTCTGTCTCTCACTGTTCAAATAAACTACCATTAAAATTATAGACTGATCATGTCTTTGTCAGTGGGCAAACGCACAAAATCAGTAGGATCAAATACTTTTTTTCCCTCACTGTAATAGACCACCTGTTGGTGTCTGGCATTTTGACAGGCACAGACAGTGAAACTGGTTCTCATAAAAAAGCCCCAGTCAGGTGCACATGTCAGACTGTCAGTCTGGCCCCAGCTGGATAAATTATTTCTAAACATTAATCATGCACTCTGCTTCAGTTTTTCTAGCAACCTATTTAAAGTGATCTTTGATTTGTTTTTTTACTTTACAGATGGCTAAGTGCACCAGAGGGTTTGTTCATTTTTGGGGGGAGTTATGTGGTAACTTATGGTCCTTTACAGTATCATGCTGTAACATGCTGTGCTAATCATCATAAAAACTCAAATAAATATGTTGTGGAACCAAAAGCTATGTGGCTCTACAACTAACAAGGAGAACCGAGGTTATTTTTATTTAACCATATAATAAAAACACATTTCATATGATACATGCAGAAATACCATCATCCCGCAGAGATTTCCAAACAAGAATATTAAAAATGCTATCCACATCCCCGCTAGATACAAGTCTGTCACGCAGGATGACAGCAAGATTAATGGTTGGAGAGAGGAAAGAGATGCACTCTTCCCCTTCTGTTTCTGTGCTTTAGAACACAAACTAGTGCTCCCTCGCTCTATCTCTTCCTCCCTTGGCGTGCTGAAGGACGGCTGAATTAGGTTTCTGACTGTAGGCTTGTTATGCCTGTTGCGTAAACGCACGGTGTGCTCTGATGGCTTTCCATAGTGGGGACTAATTTACCACTGCGCCGTACAGACACGACTCCCAGATTATACACACCAATCCACCCAACCTAAACAGCAAAGCGCAGAGACGCACAGCTGCCTGTGTTCTGTTCCGCCAGCCGGGAGTGGAGACGCGTTGGTTGGAATCGATGATTGATCAGCGGGTTGATTGATTATGATTCATTCGTCTGTCGGCAACGTTCACCCGGAGTGTCTCTCCCGAAGCTGGCAGCTCATTTGTTTATATTAGAGGGACGTCAGGGTAAAGTAGCTTTGTGTTTTAAGGCCTTTGAGCATCAGTCTTCAGTCGCTTCATCACAGCACCCATCTTTCTGGACTAGTCAGATAAAAATGTCATGGATTGTCACGCTCTGGCTCGGGGGACTCTTAAATGTTGAGCCAGGGTGTGGAGGCTGTTACATTTTCTATGCTTTTGTTCTAGATCGCTTATATCTATGTTGGCCAGGGTGGTTCCCAATCAGAGACAGCTGTAGCCAGATGTTCTGTTTGGGGACAAACTTAGGCAGCCTGTTTTCACTAGTTTATTGGGGATCTTGTTCGTTTAGTTTGGTGTGTATAACCTAGGACTTCGCGGATCGCTTGGTTTGTTGTTTTGTTCGTGTTAAGTCCGCTCAATAAAATGTCATCCGCCGCGCCTTGGTCCGAGTCCTCGCGTAACGATCGTGACATGGATCCTGGTATCTAAATGTCCAATCATTAATACATTGTCAATAACAAACGTCCTCGACATGGATGAATGCTTGTGTCCACACTTTTTTCCAATACACATGTAAACCATGCAAATATTTAAGATGCTGTGATGTCAGTGAAAGCCATCAACAATCAACCATCAAATACAGGACAAAAGTTTCGGGTGCCTGGTCTCGGGAAAAACCAAAATATGCCCCTGTTTATCTGACTGTCCAGCAGTAGTATTGAACATTAAAGGTGGATATGATCAGTCAGAGAGTACGTGTTGATAATGTCAGACAGACGTTTGTTAGAGAGCTCGGTGCCTCCCCAGACTGCTGTACTCCTGATATCTGACCTTTATTGTAATCTACCCATTTTAATTGTCAGGAGTGAATCCTTATCTGAAATAGATTCACTATTATACCTCAGTGCTCCAACCATCCCTTTTCTCTGGCGGTGATGTATATTGATATTTATTATTCTTCAGATGGCACCGGTAACCCTAGAGATTTTTATGGTTTATTTTTTCAGTAACTGAAAAACTGTCTGAGAGTGAAAGTGTTCGATCGATTTCTCTGTAATTATTAGAATTTCAATCCTGTCCTGAAATTGACTGAGTTGATTGAATGGAAGTGAGTGTAACGTGTCAGTCATAGTAGAGTTGATAGAGTTGTTGGTCAACTTCATTAAGATATGATTATTATACCAATGTGTAGTAATTCATCTTGGTAGTAGTACATGTGTTCACCTCTTCAACACTAAGGACAAACCCCTAACACACACACGCACGCACACACATGCACACACACACACACACACACACACACACACACACACACACACACACACACACACGCTCCTGTGCCGTTTCACCTGGAGGGACAGACTGTATACAAAGTCTGCTGTCGGTCAAAATCCCATTTTGTTTGACTTTACCGTTTCCCTGTTGAGCTTCCTTATGTAAAGCCTGCAGACATTTATTTCGCGCTAAGCACGGCACGTAAGATGCAGTTTTGATTTATTTTAGCGCATCCGCTTCATCCTCTTGTCTCTGGTCTCTCTCGTGAATCCCTGTTTGTGTTTTTTTCCCAACCCTGGACATTATGTATGCGCCAAGCATGTCAGCCAGTAAATGGAGAATCAAGGTCATCGTTAGATGCAGGAAGCCTACAGTAATGAACCTTACAATCTAGGATATAGAACCAGAATGCATCAGAAGGCACTGCATTCTTCCCTACTACAGCATGTTAACATTATAACCAGTCTAAATACAAAATAAGGTATGACTTTATTTGGATTGTACATCTGTTGGGATGCTCTACAGACTATCTACTAACCCTAACCCTAACCTTAACCCTTATCCTAACCCTAACCTTACAGTTTTTTTCCAATTGCTAACACACTAAAAATGACATGCACAGCACAATTATTTAAACTTACACACAGAGAGTGAAACCTGTTCTCAAGTTCCAAAAAGTGTAAACACATTTTCTGCTTTTACACACATTTTGCAATTCAAAATGACACTTTTTAAATGCACTGCACATGGTTCTCTGCATAAGACACAACAATCTGACATAAAGTCACATGTTTGCCATTTCAAAACACTGCCATTCAAAATGACACTACATGAGCCAATTGGCCAATACATGTGCCACCTGGCCAAACACCTCAATGGTTAATTGTTACCACTTCAATCAGAAGTAAGCACTATGAAAAGACTCACAGGTGAGCACTTTTTGTTTTACAACAACAATGGAAGATGCTGCAGAGAGAGGAAGAGGAAGAGGAAGAGGGAGGGTGAAATGAGAGGGGGAGGAAGAGTGAGAGGTAGGGGTAGAGCTGGTAGAGGAGTTCATGGCCAAAGAAGACAACAACTTTCAAATGAAATCAGAGCAACCTTAGATGATCATGTCATCAACCATGGGCTGACAATGCAAGAGGCTGGACAGAGAGTGCAGCCCAATTTGAGCCGTTTTACTGTCGCCTGTGTCATCTGGACATTTAGACTGGAGTACAGGTACAGTGAGGGAAAAAAGTATTTGATCCCCTGCTGATTTTGTACGTTTGCCCACTGAGAAAGACATGATCAGTCTATGATTTTAATGGTAGGTTTATTTGAACAGTGAGAGACAGAAAAACAACAAAAAAATCCAGAAAAACACATGTAAAAAATGTTATAAATTGATTTTCATTTTAACGAGGGAAATAAGTATTTGACCCTCTGCAAAACATGACTTAGCACTTCGTGGCAAAACCCTTGTTGGCAATCACAGAGGTCGGACGTTTCTTGTAGTTGTCCACCAGGTTTGTACACATCTCAGGAGGGATTTTGTCCCACCTTTGCAGATCTTCTCCAAGTCATTAAGGTTTCGAGGCTGACGCTTGGCAACTCAAACCTTCAGCCCCTCCACAGATTTTCTATGGGATTAAGGTCTGGAGACTGGCCAGGCCCACCCAGGACCAATGTGTTTCTCCTTGAGCCACTCCTTTGTCAGCTTGCCCGGTGTGTTTTGGGTCATTGTCATGCTGGAATACCCATCCACGACCCCATTTTCAATGCCCTGGCTGGAGGGAAGGAGGTTCTCACCCAAGATTTGACGGTACATGGCCCCGCCCCATCGTCCCTTTGATGCGATGAAGTTGTCCTGTCCCCTTAGGGCAGAAAAAACAACCCCAAAAACACAACGCTCCCACCTCCATGTTTGACGGTGGGGATGGGTGTTCTTGGGGTCATAGGCAGCATTCCTCCTCCCAAACATGGCGTAGTTGAGTTGATGCCAAAGAGCTCGATTTTGGTCTCATCTGACCACAACACTTTCACCCAGTTCTCCTCTGAATCATTCGGATGTCCATTGGCAAACTTCAGACGGGCCTGTATATGTGCTTTTTGAGCAGGGGGGACTTGCGGGCGCTGCAGGATTTCAGTCCTTCCGGCGTAGTGTGTACCAATTGTTTTTTGCCTTGAGATCATTGACAAGATCCTCCCGTGTAGTTCTGGGCTGATTCTCACCGTTCTCATGATCACTACAACTCACGAGTGAGATCTTGCATGGAGCCCCAGGCCGAGGGAGATTGGAGCTCTTTTGTGTTTCTTCCATTTGCGAAATCGCACCAACTGTTGTCACCTTCTCACCGAGCTGCTTGGGCGATAGTCTTGTAGGCCCATTCCAGCTTGTGTAGGTTCACAATCTTGTCCCTGACATCCTCGGAGAGCTCTTTGGTCATGGCCATGGTGGAGAGTTTGGAATCTGATTGATTTATTGCTTTTGGACAGGTGTTCTTTTATACAGGACAAACTGAGATTAGGAGCACTCCCTTAAGAGTGTGCTCCCAATCTCAGCTCATTACCTGTATAAAAGACACCTGGGAGCCAGACATCTTTCTGATTGAGAGGGGGGTCAAATACTTATTTCCCCATTAAAATGCAAATCAATTTATAACATTTTTTGACATGCGTTTTTCTGGATTTTGTTGTTGTTATTCTGTCTTTCACTGTTCAAATAAAACCTACCATTAAAATTATAGACTGATCATGCCTTTGTCAGTGGGCAAACGTACAAAATCAGCAGGGGATCAAATACTTTTTTTCCCTCACTGTAGGTAACAAAATGTATTTCACACCATGTCATAGTGTATCAGTTGGGTGACACTGTTTATTCATGAATGGCTGATGTCATACACAACTGTAACAAGTTTCCTGTACAATTTACTCACTGTGGGGGAAGTATCTTTAGACTGCATTGTCCAAGCCCTATATTTTTGTTTTTTTGTTTTTCTAAAGGACTGAGAGAGCAACCATGGTTGCCATTGTAAACTTGGTTTTGGAAAATAATGAAATCAGATTACGAGAAATTCAAAGCCACATCATCCAAGACAACACCATATACAACAACATTCAACGAGTAGTCTGTCACATTGGCTCGCATTTCAAGCTAAACCAAATCAGAATGAAACAACTTTTATAAGGTCCCTTTGAGAGAAACTCCCGAAGAAACAAAGAGGTCAGACGAGCATATGTGGATGTACAGTGGGGAAAAAAAGTATTTAGTCAGCCACCAATTGTGCAAGTTCTCCCACTTAAAAAGATGAGAGAGGCCTGTAATTTTCATCATAGGTGCACGTCAACTATGACAGACAAATTGAGAATTTTTTTTTCCAGAAAATCACATTGTAGGATTTTTATGAATTTATTTGCAAATTATGGTGGAAAATAAGTATTTGGTCACCTACAAACAAGCAAGATTTCTGGCTTCCACAGACCTGTAACTTCTTCTTTAAGAGGCTCCTCTGTCCTTCACTCGTTACCTGTATTAATGGCACCTGTTTGAACTTGTTATCAGTATAAAAGACACCTGTCCACAACCCCAAACAGTCACACTCCAAACTCCACTATGGCCAAGACCAAAGAGCTGTCAAAGGACACCAGAAACAAAATTGTAGACCTGCACCAGGCTGGGAAGACTGAATCGCAATAGGTAAGCAGCTTGGTTTGAAGAAATCAACTGTGGGAGCAATTATTAGGAAATGGAAGACATACAAGACCACTGATAATCTCCCCGATCTGGGGCTCCACACGCAAGATCTCACCCCCGTGGGGGTCAAAATGATCACAAGAACAGTGAGCAAAAATCCCAGAACCACACGGGGGACCTAGTGAATGACCTGCAAAAGTAACAAAGCCGACCATCAGTAACACACTACGCCGCTTAGGGACTCAAATCCTGCAGTGCAAGACGTGTCCCCTGCTTAAGCCAGTACATGTCCAGGCCCCTGTGAAGTTTGCTAGAGTGCATTTGGATGATCCAGAAGAGATTGGGAGAATGTCATATGGTCAGATGAAACCAAAAGATAACTTTTTTGGTAAAAACTCAACTCGGCCGTGTTTGGAGGACAAAGAATGCCTAGTTGCATCCAAAGAACACCATACCTACTGTGAAGCATGGGGGTGGAAACATCATGCTTTGGGGCTGTTTTTTCTGCAAAGGGACCAGGACGACTGATCCGCGTAAAGGAAAGAATGAATGGGGCCATGTATCGTGAGATTTTGAGTGAAAACCTCCCTCCATCAGGGCAAGTGGCATTGAAGATGAAACGTGGCTGGGTCTTTCAGCATGACAATGATCCCAAACACACCGCCCGGGCAACGAAGGAGTGGAGCTTTCGGAAGAAGCATTTCAAGGTCCTGGAGTGGCTTAGCCAGTCTCCAGATCTCAAGCCATAGAAAATCTTTTGGATGGAGTTGAAGTCCGTGTTGCCCAGCGACAGCCCCAAAACATCACTGCTCTAGAGGAGATCTGCATGGAGTGAATGGGCCAAAATACCACCAACAGTGTGTGAAAACCCTCAGAAGACTACAGAAAACGTTTGACCTGTGTCATTGCTAACAAAGGGTATATAAAATATTGAGAAACTTTTGTTATTGACCAAATACTTATTTCCACCATAATTGGGAAATAAATTCATAAAAAACTCCACAATGTGAATTTCTGGATTTTTTTTCTTATTTTGTCTGTCATAGTTGACGTTACCTATGATGAAAATTACAGGCCTCTCTCATCTTTTTTAAGTGGGAGAACTTGCACAATTGGTGGCTGACTAAATACTTTTTTTCCCCCACTGTAAGTACAATATTGAATGCAATACACTACACGCAACATTGTTTCCGCAGTGTACTGGATAACATCATATTGACTGCTTTTGTTCTTTCTTTTCAGGAGTACTGGAAATGAATGCTCATGCAATCCTACATGAGTTCATCTTTATAGATGAGGCTGGGTTCAACTAGAAAAGACCAGAAGAAGGGGGGAGAAACGTCATTGGACACAGAGCCATTATAGATGTTCCTGGCCAACGTGGTGGGAACATCACAATGTAGCTGCCATCTCCAATACGCATGGTGTCCTCCCACTGTCATGCCAACCTTGACCATACAAGCAACACAGCCCATATTCTCACATTCCGGGACAGACTCCACAACATTCCCATACCACCAGAGCGTATGAATGATGCAGACCATCAAAGAACCCGGCACGCTGTAGTATGGGGACAACATGAGCTTACCAGTGCAGCCCCAGTCCAAAACTGATTTGCTGACCACCCACCATTTTCCTGTGCAATACCTGCCACCATACCCACCATTTCTGAACCCCATAGAAGAGTTCTTTTCGGCATGGCGGTGGATATACGACCGGCAGCTTTTGTGCGCATGCCTCTTGTGCAGGCTATGGAAGAGACATGCGATGAGATTGATGTGGGTAAGATTCAGGGATGGATAAGGCACTCAAGGCAAGGGAAGATATTGCCTGTGATATGGACGAGGCGCTGTGACCAGACCCGGCAAAGGCAAGATGCTGCTGATTATTTTTCTTGGCTTTTTTTTTTCTGCAAATTTTTTTTGCAATTTTCTTTTCAGTTTACTGTTTTTTGTGAGATATTTTTGTTCAGTCCAATGTAAATATATCGCGCATATGTTGCACTGACTTGTGGTCCTCTCTAGCCCGGCTGGTAGAGCACGGCGCTTGTACCGCCCAGGTTAGTGGGTTCGATCCCCGGGACCATCCATACACAAAAAAAATGTATGCACGCATGACTGTAAGTCGCTTTGGATAAAAGCGTCTGCTCACGAATGGCATATTTTGTTTGGTAAAAATAAAAATTAAAAAAAATGTTTCAACAGTAGCATGTGTGTGTATCTGCAAATATTTCTGTCATGTGAACAATCTGAATAATTTTCTACAATATGAACTATTTTTAGTATTAGGGGCAAAGCATACTAAAAGATGAGAGTGCTTTTTCATTATGCCCAACAGTGTGTAGTTGGTTAGACAAAAATCTGGTAGTAGGAATGAAGTGTGTGCCATTTCGGCAAACGCTTAATTTTGATAATGCTATAGTAGTTTTTGGTTGGAGTGCTTGATTTTTTCAGGATATATGAGGTATTTTGCAGTTTGGGTGTGTGGTTTTGTGAATTGTGTTAAGTATTTTGATAAAACCAGCCTAGTTTGCAAAATTGTGTTTTAGCAATTGGAAAAAAACTGTAACCTTACCCTAACCCTTATTCTATACCTAACCCTAACCGTAACTTTAGAAACCAGTTGCTTATTAACAGAGAGTTTGTTGATAGTATGACCATATTTAGTGCATCTCCAGATGGACAATATAGCAATTTTACAATGAATAGGAATATTTGTATTAGCTAGTCTACATCTTTCGACAACATTTGCTACAATGGTCTGTCTATTTTTGAAAAATACAGCTTTCACACCTGAAATATTTGTGATGTTTGTTAAAATCTCACTGACTATAGTAAATAGTGCTGTCTTCTTTGGGCATGTCTCCCTTGTAGAACACTGTAGTTGTGTAATGATCACTGGAGGTTTACAGGTAACTGCCAAAATAATGGAAACTCTTGAGTAAATGAGGGATACAAAGTATATTGAAAGCAGGTGCTTCCACACAGGTGTGGTTCATGAGTTATTAAGCAATAATCTATAAAAATTCTGGGCAGTCCATTGTTTTTCTACAATGCTACGCCCATAGGATGACAATGCCTCAGCCACAGGGCACGAGTGGTCACTGAATGGTTTGATGAGCATGAAAACTATGTAAACCATATGCCATGGCCGCCCTCAGTCATCAGCTCTCAACCTAATTGAACACTTATGGGAGATTCTGGAGAGGCGCCTCAGACGGCATTTTCCATCACCATCAACAAAACACAAAATTATGGAATTTATTGTGGAAGAATAGTGTCGCATCCCTCCAATAGAGTTCTCAATTTGTAGAATCTAATGCCAGGGTGCATTGTAACTGTTCTGGCTCATGGTGGCCCAACGCCCTAAGAAGACACTTTTATGCTGGTGTTTCCTTTATTTTGGCAGTTACCTGTATGTCAGAGGTAACCCAGCAAACCAAAATTGGTTCGTTAGGTTGCGCAAATATTCTGCATTACAAACAACTATCCAGTTGTGGTGATGATTATACAATGTTTGTACAAAACATTTGCCTGATGTTGCAAGAATATTCTCAGAACACATTCAATCTGTTCATTACCTGGATACCAATGAGAACGCTTGGAGAATGTTCCGTGGTGATTGTTACAGATGTTGTCACAACATTATTCCAAGCGATATATTTTTTTTAAAAATCTAGATATTATTATTTTTCATCAAAAACATTATTTGGAATGTTTTTGGGATGTTATCATCCTAATGTTAGATAAAACGCTAACTTGAACTTATTCTGAGTCTTAGAAAAATTTCCAGAATGTTCCCAGTTTGCTGGAAATACAGTATTCCCCAAATGCCTCCTCTGATCTTATATCAGTTTCTTTCAGCGTGCCACAGCTACTACAACTACCATTGAGCCTGGAGCGGGTTTACTTTGTGTTAAGGATGAATTGTGTTGTCCGCACCAACGGATCAGTCAGGGAGCATTTACATTCTAAGGAAGATCCTAGAGACGTATCGACTCCATGACCAGAGCATTCTGGCTCCGCAGATCCCCAGGCAAAGCCAACATGGCCGCCGGCTTCCACACAGAAGTGACGGAAGCTGCAAGCAGAGGGCAGCCACAGGTTGCCTGTCTGTCTGTTCCTTCTGCACCATTAGAGTGCAATGCTGCTCCCAAGGGCCTTTTTACTCACTTTTTAAGCCCACTGGGATGTGTGATACTGTGACCATGGTGAGATATCACCGGCTGCACTGCCACTGACTGAAAGACGATCATGTCAGAGAATGTGAGAAGGATTGAGTTCTTTTGAGAGGTCAATATCCATGTCCTAGTAAAATCACATAGTATGATAACCTGCACTAGGACTAGACATATTGCAGCTGCTCTGTAGAAAACCAAATGACAAAAATAAAAATATAAAATCATGAACATATCCATGCCAATACATGATTTTAGTTTATTTTCTTCAAATATATATACAGTACCAGTCAAACGCTTTGGACACACCTACTCATTCCAGGGTTTATTTTATTTTGACTATTTTCTACATTGTAGAATAATAGTGAAGACATCAAAACAATGAAACAACACATATGGAATCATGTAGTAACCAAAAAAGTGTTAAACAAATCAAAACACTTTTATATTTGAGATTCTTCGAGCCACCCTTTGCCTTGATGACAGCTTTTTTGCACACTCTTGGCATTCTCTCAACCAGCTTCATGAGGTAGTCACCTGGAATGCAATTCAATTAACAGGTGTGACTTGTTAAAAAATGTATTTGTGGAATTTCTTTCCTTCTTAATGCGCTTGAGCCAATCAGTTGTGTTGTGACAAGGTAGGGGTGGTACACAGAAGATACCCTATTTAGGTAAAAAGAACAGCTCAAATAAGCAAAGAGAAACAACAGTCCATCATTACTTTAAGACATGAAGATCAGTCAATATGGAAAATATCAAGAACTTTGAAAGTTTTTTTTGAAGTGCAGTCGCAAAAACCATCAAGCGCTTATGAGGAAACTGGCTCCAATGAGACCGCCACAGGAAAGGAAGACTCCAGGAGTTACTCTGCTGCAGAGGATAAGTTTATTAGAGTTAACTGCACCTCAGATTGCAGCCCAAATAAATGCTTTACAGTTCAAGCAACAGACACATCAACTGTTCAGGAGGAGACTGCGTGAATTGGGCCTTCATGGTCGAATTGCTGCAAAGAAACCACTACAGCAAAGGACACCAATAAGAATAAGAGACTTGCTAGTAGCCAAGAAACACGAGCAATGGACATTAGACTGGTGGAAATCTGTTTTGGTCTGATGAGTCCAAATGTCCGATTTTTGGTTCCAACCGCCGTGTCTTTGTGAGACGGAGCAGGTAAACGGATGATCTCCGCAAGGTGTGTCCAAACTTTTGACTGGTATTGTGTATAATATTATATTACACTACTCACAGGTAGTTGACATAACGACATTAAATATTGAATCAATTAGGGAGAACTTCAGAATCATTGTGAACTCTAGGATCTCTAGCCTAGAAGGCAATCGGTGAGACGGATTATTCATGAGACAGGAGCTTGCGCCCCAAATGGCACCCACTCCCTAACCTTAACCCTATCGGCCCTGGTCAAAAGTAGTCGAAACTGTCAAGGGAATAGGGGTGCCATTTGGGATAACAAGAATCGGGAACGAAATAAGAACATGAGAGCAAAGAAGCTGCTCCTTATCATTCAAGAGGGAGCTGCAAGACACTGGACCTTTCCTCTGTCTGCAAAGCTAAAACCATGTTGTGTTAGCTAAAATCAAAGGTGGACAATCATTATTCGCCAAGTCCTTGAGCAAGAAAAAAACCCTAGACTTTTACCATTCAGGATTACACTCAAGAGTGTCTTGGACCTTTGATGAAGAAGGCTTATTTCAAGTGTATATGTAACCTAACATAGCTGCGTTTTTTATTTATTTTCCTGATGAGAAAAATGTTGGGGGATGTCTCTTCTGCACTGTTCAACCAATTCAGTAAATATGGATTAAGAGTTAAGATGGAGTGTCGCCTGGTTACCTGTCAAAAACTGGGAAGTCACATCACAGGCTCTCTTTAACATTTCCCCTGAAAACTAGATGCATCCGGTTCTTGCCGACCCGTGAGGGTGGTAGCATAGCCCTGAGATGTTTTTAATTGAATTGATGTCAGGATGTCAGTGCTGACATATCGCTCTCTCCCTCAGAGAACCGAGGTTACTCAAGAGTAACCAGTATGTTTGGTCACCCTTCAGTCTGTTCTGTTGTTCTCAAACCGCCTGAAACAAGTAACAAAAAGCACCAGTGGGACATACTGGACCAGATCCCGGAGGAATTGAGTACAACTTCAGTTTGGTCATCTCTAAGGCTGCCTGCCTAACCATACATACAGTGCATTCGGAATGTATTCAGACCCCTTCCTTTTTTCCAAATTTTGTTACTTAACAGCCTTATTCTAAAATAGATTAAATAAAAAAATACAAATCAGCAATCTACACGGCACAATACCCCATAATTGACAAAGCGAAAACAGATTATTATTTTTTTTATTTTTTAACGTATTAGCACCCTTTACTATGGAGACTAGAACCTGACCTCAGGTGCATTCTGTTTCCATTGATCATCCTTGAGATGTTTTACAACTTGATTGAAGTCCACCTGTGGTAAAATTCAATTGATTGACATGATTTGGAAAGGCACACACCTGTCTATATAAGGTCCCAAAGCTGTTTGCAGTGCATGTCAGAGCAAAAAAACAAGCGAGGAGGTCGAAGGAATTGTCCATAGAGCTCCGAGAGCAGGATTGTGTCGAGGCACAGAGCTGGGGAAGGGTACCAAAAAATGTCTGCGGCAATGAAGGTCCCCTAGCACACAGTGGCATCCATCATTCCTCGGTGGAGATGGGAGAACCTTCCAGAAGGACAAAACCATCTCTGCAGCACTCCACCAATCAGGTTTATGGTAGAGTGGCCAGATGGAAGCCCTTCCTCAGTAAAAGGCACTTGACAGCCCACTTGGAGTTTGCCAAAAGGCACCAAAAGGACTTCAGACCATGATAAACAAGATTCTTGGGACTGATGAAACCAAGATTGAACTTTTGGCCTGAATGCCAAGCATCACGATCTGGAAGAATCTTGGCACCATCCCCACGGTGAAGCATGGTGGTGGCAGCATCATGTCTGTGGGGATGTTTTTCAGTAGCAGGGACTGGGAGACTAGTCAGGAAAGATGAAAGGAGCAAAGTACAGAGAGATCCTGATGAAAAACTGCTCCAGAGACCCCAGACTGAGGTGAAGATTCACCTTCCAACGGGACAACGACTCTAAAGCACACACAGCCAAGACAATGCAGGAGTGGCTTTGGGACAAAGCCTCTGAATGTCCCTGAGAGGCCCAGCCAGAGCCTGGACTTGAACCTGATCGAAACATCTCTGGGAGAGACCTGAAAATAGCTGTGCAGCAATGCTCTACCATCCAACTCACAGAGCTTGGAGAGGATCTGCAGAGAAGAATGCGAGAAACTCCCAAAATACAGGTGTGCCAAGCTTGTAGCATCATAAAAAATAAAATAAAAAAAATAAAATCCATTTAGAGACGCTTTTATCCCAAAGCGACTTACAGTCATGCATGGCATACATTTTTTTTGTGAATGGGTGGTCCCGGGGATCGAACCCACTACCTTGGCGCACAAGCGCCGTGCTCTACCAGCTGAGCTAAGGAGGACCACAGAAGACTTGAGGCTGTAATTGCTGCCAAAGGTGCTTCAACAAAGTACTGAGTAAAGGGTCTGAATACTTATGTAAATGTAATATTTCGAGTTTATTTTTTAATTTTTTAAACATTTATAAAAAATGTCTAAAAACTGTTTTTGCTTTGTCATTATGAGGTATTATCAATTTTCGAATAAGGCTGTAACGTAATAAAATGTGGAAAATGTCAAGGGGTCTGAACACTTCAATAATGCACTGTACATAATCTAGGCCTACTTGCCATACCCAGACTAATACCCTCAGCTGTCAAGCTAGAGATTGACCTGAGTGACCTCAATTCAACCTATCATAGATTATGTGCGCCCCTTGCTAGCCTTCCTCAGCCAGTGGACAGCAGGGTCTGACACTCATCAAATTAACTCATTCTGGAGCTGGCTGGATATTTGCGCAGGGGCAGTAAAAGCACATATTTCTGGGTTTCATGCATATTAACTACAAGCAACACAAAACATATGCATAATGTTACAACAACAGAGTAATATCTTTCTAGCAGCCCTGAGTCACGTATTATGTGGCCCCCTCAACATCCACATCTGTGGTAATATTGGCAGATTGTCAACAAACTCTCACACACAGTGTTGTTGTAATTGATTTGGTGTGTGTGTAGGTGGGAGTGTGCATGCTTGCTTGTGTGTGTGTGTGTGTGTGTTTTAGAACCCAGCCTCAAAATCTAAGCCTTAATTGGACAAAAGCTACCCCTGTGATGAGGGTGGGGTACAATGCTCTGTGTCCTACTTTGTTTGTGTTTTTTGAGTGCATGTGTGTATTTGTGCCTGTCTGTGTGTGTGTGTGCTTTGTGCGTTATGTGTGTGTGTGAGTGTGTAAGCGTCCGGTGGTGTGTGTGCATGCAAGTGAGTGAGAGTGTGTGTGTGTGTTTGTCTGTACGTGTTGCTAGTAGCTCATGCAAGTAAAGTGTTGATTAGGACCAACCTCACACTGTGTGTCTCTGTAGCAATTAACACATACTCAAAATTGCTAATTAGTCTGTTTTACTCTCTCTCTCTCTCTCTCTCTCTCTCTCTCTCTCTCTCTCTCTCTCTCTCTCTCTCGCTCTTGCTCTCATTCGGTCAGTTTTTTGTCCAAAGTAATGTGTTTACTGGGCAATATGGGAGGCGATAGCTTGTTGTGTTCTTGAAAAGCCTGGCAAGGTCATCCAAGAGCGCAAGGCAAAATAAATTGGCCACAAAAAAAAGAAGATATAATTCCTGAAATCTTTGGTTGAATTTTATTTGTCATGTCATGACTCATAGGTAGTGTATTTTTAAGAAAGGAACATTCATGAATTCTCGGGTACTGAAGACTGTTTCAAGAATCCCATACTGTTAGTTGCCTCTCTACCCTGTATGTTTTCTGCCACTGTTGCTATGGTTTTTGATTAATATCCCTAGTGATAACGAGATGGCGGTCATCTAAGTCAGAAAATGAAGCATTCTCCTCGGCTTTGAATTATCGAGAAAGCACAGAGCATTTACCTACAATACAAGGAAATATAATTAACTTATATGGCCTTACATGACATGCAGCTCTCTTTTCATCAAAGGTCAAATAGGGGGTGCTTATATTTGTCCTGTTTCGTACATGTATAAGTATGTAACCTGTACAAGTGTGTGGTGTGAAATGGTATTGTGTTTCTAGCATATCCCACTCCCCCTGAGACACCCCCAGAGAGTGGGGTCACGCCTCTTTATCAGTGAGTGGTATTTATGCTGAACCGTAAAAGGCCCTGAAAGAAGATGTATTGTGGGAAAGGATGTCAGTGATTATAGTTATTACATATAGGCTTTGTATGGTTATGATTGTAGAACATTTAAGATAACACATTTGCTGGGGGAAATATGGACATATATTTTTCAATGAATGCTGTGAATTCAGAGGAGGCTGGTGGGAGGAGCTATAGGAGGACTGGCTCATTTTAATGGCACCAAACAATTCAAACATATGGAAACACTGATTCCATTCCAGCCATTACAATGAGCCTGTCCTCCTATAGCTCCTCCCACCAGCCTTCTCTATGTGAATTGTAGGTCATGTAATTTCTGTCACATACTGTAGTGTGACAATGTCAACAAAGCTCCCAACCGTATCCTTACCTTGTGTGCTGAACTCACGGCCATTTTCAATGGGTATATGTAAGTCCTTGGTGAAGTTACTCACACACCTATCTCTCAATCAATTGTAGGCCTAAGAGTAACATTAATGTACTACTTTTACATCATTTAGCAGACGCTCTTATCCAGAGCGACTTACAGAAGTGAGTGCATACATTTTCATACTGGTCCCGTGTAGGAATCAAACCCACAATCCTGGCATTGCAAGTGCCATGCTCTACCAAGTGAGCCACACGGGACTACTAACATAAAATTGGCAAAAAAATATATCTGAAATTTAACAATAAATCATTTTCACCAATATGGCCTGACATCATAGCCTGTAATATTCCCTTCCTACTTTCCCAATCAACAGAATCTCAGTGGAACCTTACAGGGCATTCCATTCTGTGGAGCTATACAGCTGGAACAGGAGCTGGGAATGCAATGTCTTGATTTTAGTTGACAGGTTTCCTCACTGCAGCTTGCTTTGCTTGTGAGCTGCAGTGGATCCCATGTTTAAAGACCCGAGGTCTCTCTCTGAGCAGCTCAAGGACATTAGATGGAGTTACAGCCGGTTTATTCTAATACACTGCTCCTCAATGGGTTCGCTGGCGAGAAACAGGCGCTGTGCTAAAGAGAAATCCTTCCTGGGAATTGTATGTTGATTTGTTAAACATAATACTACTACAGTGTCAGAGACATTAATGTTTGTCAATCAGTTGTAAATCATATATATTAATACAGTACAGTACAATCTTGCATAATTATACAGTATTTAGCGTATACAACCTATTATTCTCCTTCCCGTGCCATAAAAGAGAGTGTTTGACAAATACATTTAGGAATAATGGAGATTAACTGTAGAAGACAATAACAAATTAATCAAAAAAATTTAGATAATGAGATAAAAGTGATCATATCAATGGAGCATCTCCTATTTGTTTAAACAACTGGGTCGGTTATATTCAAACCAGGTCGTACCTATTTACACCTTACCCATGGAGGGAAACCACATGATTGTCCTGGTGTTGTGATTCTCTTTCACCAGATATACAAAAGGTGTATCTCGCACGGGTGTGAAAATTAAACTTTGCATTTAGTTACATTTGATGGTGATGGTGAAGATGGTGCTGGGGGTTGATTTGTGACATACACTACCAGTCAAAAGTTTGGACACACCTACTCATTCAAGGGTTTTTCTTTATTTCTACTATTTTTTACATTGTAGAATAATAGTGAAGACATCAAAACTATGAAATAACACATACGGAATCATGTAGTAACCAAAAAAGTGTTAAATAAATCAAAATATGTTTTATATTTGAGATTCTTCAAATAGCCACCCTTTGCCTTGATGAAAGCTTTGTAGACTCTTGTCATTCTCTCCAACCAGCTTCATGAGGTAGTCACCTGGAATCTATTTCACTGCTACAGGTGTGCCTTGTTAAAAATTAATTTGTGGAATTTCTTTCCTTCTTAATGCGTTTGAGCCAATCAGTTGTGTTGTGACAAGGTAGGGGGGTATACAGAAGATAACCCTATTGTAACGACAGACGTTGGGAGACAGGAAGCAAGTACAAGGTGAGGATGTAATAATAAATAGACATGACACAAAGCAAGAACAGTGCCTGGACGAGAGAAGCAAAACAACATCAATGCAGACACGGGGATCAAACTGAGGAACAGACAGATATAGGGGAGGTAATTAAGCAGTGATGAAGTCCTGGTGAGTCCAATGAAGCACAGATGCGCGTAACGATGGTGACAGGTGTGCGTAATGATGGGCAGCCTGGCGTGACACCTATTTGGTCCATATTATGGCAAGAACAAGCTCAAATGAGCAAAGAGAAATTACAGTCCATCATTGCATTAAGACATAAAGGTCAGTCAATACGGACATTTCAAGAACTTTGCAGACCAAATAAATGCTTCACAGAGTTCAAGTCACAGACACATCTCAACAGCAACTGTTCAGAGGGGACTGTGTGAATCAGGCCTTCATGGTCGAATTGCTGCAAAGAAACCACTACTAAAGCACACCAATAAGAAGAAGAGACCTGCCTGGGCCAAGAAACACGAGCAATGGACATTAGACCTCAACCCAATTGAGATGGTTTGGGATGAGTCGGACCGCAGAGTGAAGGAAAAGCAGCCAACAAGTGCTCAGCGTATGTGGGAAATCCTTCAAGACTGTTGGAAAAGCATTCCAGGTGGAGCAGGTTTAGAGAATGCCAAGAGTGTGCAAAGCTGTCATCAAGGCAAAGGTTGGCTATTTGAAGAATCTCAAATATAAAATATATATTGATTTGTTTAACACTTGTTTGGTTACTACATGATTCCATGTGTTATTTCATAGTTTTGATGTCTTCACTATTATTCTACAATGTAGAAAATAGTAAAAATAAAGAAAAACCCTGGAATGAGTAGCTGTGTCCAAACCTTTGACTGGTACTGTACATTCATACATCCACCTACTTTCAATTCATGTTGGGTTAGCACTTTTCATTTATTGGGTATACCTGTGAGACAGTGTTGTTTATTGCCTCCGTCGCCTCGTTACTGCCATTTGTTTCCTACTGCATAATACAGGAGCTTTGTGTACATTAAACACGTACCGGAGGTGGTGAACTGAAAATCAATACAATCTCCTCCCGGCTCGTCACTACCTCCCCGTCTTCCTCTCACTTTGACAGGTCTTTACCTGGCCCTGATTAGGATCCCCTTGGCATCCTAAGGGGGATGCTTTCGCTTGCATGATAATGTTGTCCATTTAGAATAGAGAACATGGGCCTCAGGTGAAGAGAGAGCGAGAGAGAAGAGAGAAAGAGAGATACAACAACTTTGTCCTCTGTTAAGAACTTTCAAATAATTTTGTTGGATTGCTGCTTGCTTCGCTCTTCTCTCTTTATCTGGAGTCACAGGAAGGGGCACGGCGTTACATTCTTGGCATAATAATTACGGATGACCCCATTAACCACAGGATAGTTCTGTGGGTGAGAAGAAGAGCTCTAGATGATAATGTCCTTGCTAGGGTTTTCAATGCGCTCATTAACCCATCCTAAAACTCCTAAACGCTCAATCGTAAAGAAAAGTAGAGGAGATTAACATTTCATTTTGGGGGATTTAATAATGCATGTATTCCTCCACCTTTGACATAGCAATGCAAAATGTTTCCCTCAATCCTAATCTTTGTTCAGTATGAATAAAAACCAACTTAGTGTCTAATAAATATATCGGTCTGCATGTACTGCTGCAATCGAACGCTGAAATATCATTTGGGTATACAACATATCAATTTGAATGAGATTCAGTGGAATATACAGTATGTCTGCCAAATATATATTTTTTTTTTTTAAAGGAGAAAAAAAAGCATAACATCTGTTTTGGTCATGTGTGTTTCCTTTCTTTTTAGGAAGTTGTTCTCCTTATTACTTGTTACATGTGACCATACCATCGGTCTATTGACAGGGTCAGAGGCCTTACTCAGCACTCTGCGACTAGAATGCCAATTGTATTTTAAATAGACTATCCATAAACCAAGTAATAGCTGTAACCATGTTGACATGTAGCTTTCAATTACTGTGATAGAATTTAGAACTTAGAACATTCAACTAAAGCTACTGTTGAACGGAAGCCCTTGAACACAGGTGTCAAACTCATTCCATGGTGGGCTGAGTGTCTGCGGGTTTCCACTTCTCCCTTGATTGATGAATTAAGGTGACTAATTAGTAAGGAACTCCCCACACCTGGTTGTCTAGGGCTTATTAACTGAAAGGAAAAAATAAAAACCTGCAGACACTAGGCCCTCCATGGAATGAGTTTGACACCCCGTCCCTAGAAAATAATCTAATCCCCTAAATGTAATAGAGTAGAATGGAACAACTGTAGCGAATGTAACTTGCGTGATACAGCCTCTTATTTACAAAAGCCAATTTTACAGCAATAGATTTGGCCCTTTGAAATGAAAGAAAGCTATTCTAATCTCACAACACACTACTCCTCTATGGAGAGAGAGAGAGAGAGAGAGAGAGAGAGAGAGAGAGAGAGAGAGAGAGAGAGAGAGAGAGAGAGAGAGAGAGAGAGAGAGAGAAGAGAGAGAGAGAGAAGAGAGAGAGAGAGAGAGAGAGAGAGAGAGAGAGAGAGACTGCTGTGTGTAGTATAGGCTGCGTGCAATAATCTTAAGGATCCCCCTAAGAGGATCGAAGCCAGGTAATTACAGATTTCTGATCCTGCAAATTGAAGTCAGTCACTGAGAGCATGGTCTATCAGATTTTATAAAAAACATAGCAAATACGATGTGAAAATAAGTGCAATATCATTCATTCACACCCAAGCCTCCACACAGAGAGGAGAGATATGTTAGCCTGTAAGACCATGACAAATACCATTGTAATACCTGCAATTGTGGCATTACCCCTTCATCGGAACAATGAGGTATTCCAGTTTCCATACACCATTATGGAAGCTAATCCACTACAGGCATTTGAGTACCACAGTAACTGAGTTTCTGTGAAGGAGCTGTCCTTGGTGCACGGAAGCCTACATTAAGCAAATGTTGAAGTGTCCAGAATTCTAAAGTACACAAGACTAATTTAAATACCTCTCGAGGGCCAAAATACAGTAGTTCATGGTTGGCTAGGCTAGGGTTAGGATTCGGGGTTAGGGTTAAGGTTAGGGTTAAGGTTAGGAGTTAGGTTAAAGGGTTAAGGTTAGTGTTAGAGGAAGGGTTAGCTAAAAGGGTTAAGATTCATGTTAGGGGAAGGGTTAGCTAACATGCTAAGTAGTTGCCAAAGTAGCTCAAAATGTGTTAATTAGATTGCTCAACGAGACCAGTAGCATAGGGCGGCTTTGAATCCCTGTAGCTGTTAAATCATGTTTGATCTGTGAGGTAAGCCCTAGACAGATCATCACTGACTGCCCTGCATTTGCTCAATTCCATATCCATTTTACATTTGAGAAAAATGAACGATATTGACATTTTAATGGAGATAATAATACAATAAATACCCATAATTTGTATGGAAATGATACTATAGTGAAGGTTTGAATTAATATGCTCGTCATTGACAGTAATATGTTTTTCAATATGTGAAAAAAACGCCTCGATTTTCACTAATATCCAGCAACATGCATCATCCACAGATTACACACCAGTTAGGAAAAAAAAAAGAAAACGCTTTTGAATTCCCGAAAGAGGCTGAGGAAAGATGACAAGATTTGGTAATCCAGAGAGCACCTGTCATCCCGCATTATTAAAATGACCTCCACGGAAGGAATGACTGATTGAATTTGTTAGCCTGAGACAGAACCCCTTTCTTTTGTGAGTAACCAATTTTCTGTTGCATCTGCTAGCCACTGAAAAGTTGTTTGCTGTGCTCTTGTCATCCTGAGATACAACATAAATCATAGCCTGCTTTGTCACCGGGGAAAGTGGTAGAAGCAAAAATAATCGCTGGCGACCAAGTTTGTCACTTCAGTGTCATTTTATGTGCACTTATACATGTAGTTGATTTTGATCACATCATTAGTGATTTAAATGTTTCTGTCACAATTAAACCTATATTAAGACACGTTTGACTGATGTGTAAAGTTCAATGGTTTTGTTTGAATGGCTAAGCATAATCTAAATTTTTTCTAAATGCTGTATCTAAGAATCAAAAGGGACACAAAGGAATACCACAAAACACACACACACACACACACACACAAAACAACAACAAGAGGTTCATCTAATGAGAAACTCACATTCTTGCAATTTTGTACAGTATGTTATGAATTTCCAATTTGTACAATATGTTGTGGCTAATTTGCAAAACGTGCGAATGTCTTACAAATTAGCAAAATGTATGATAATGTTACAACTTCCAATTTGTTGTGGCTAACGTTAGCTAGGTGGCTAATGCTAATGTTAGCTAGCTGGTTAGGTTAGGGTTAGTGTTAAGGTTAGGGTTAATGTTAGGAGTTAGCTAAAAGGGTAAGATTATGGTTAGGGAAGGGTTAGCTAACATGCCATGTATGTTGCAAAGTAGCTAACAAGTAGTAAGTTGTTGAAAAGTTGCTAATTAGCTCAAATGCTAAAGTTGTCTGCTTGATGAGATTCGAACACTGTTGGCATTATACTGCCACCCATCCACCCCGACCAACATTATGTCTTATGTAACCATATCAAACATATTATACTACACTGAACATAAATATAAACACGACATGCAACATTTCTAAGATTGTTCTGAGTTACAGTTCATATAAGGAAATCAGTCAATTGAAATACATTTGTTAGGCCCTAATCTATGGATTTCACATGACTGGGAATATAGATATGCATCTGTTAGTCACAGATACCTTTAAAAAGGTAGGCGTGGGATAGAAAAACCAGTCAGTATGTGGTGTGACCACCATTTTTGCCTCATGCAGCGCAACACTCTCCTTCGCATAGAGTTGATCAGGCTGTTGATTGTGGCCTGTGGAATGATGTCCACTCCTCTTCAATGGCTGTGCAGGAAGTTGCTGGACATTGGCGGGAACTGGAATACGCTGTCGTAAATCTGTCGATCCAGAGCGTCCTAAATCGCTTATGCTCAATGGGTGACATGTCTAGTGAGGATGCAGGCCATGGAAAACTGGGGAAATGTTCAGCTTGTTGTGTACAGATCCTTGCGACAGGGGCTATGCATTATCATGTTGAAACCTGAAGTGATGGTGGTGGATGAATGGCACCGACAATGGGCCTCAGGATCTCGTCACTTGGTATCTCTGTGCATTCAAATTGCCATTGATAAAATGCAATCATGTTCGTTGTCCGTAGTTTATGCCTGCCCACTACCATATACCCACCGCCACCATGGGGCACTCTGTTCACAACGTTGGACATCAGCATAGCGCTCGCCCACACGACGCCATCTGCCGGTGCAGTTGAAACCAGGATTCATCCGTGAAGAACACACTTCTCCAGTGTCCCAGTGGCCATCAAGGTGAGCATTTCCAATGAAGTCGGTTTACAATGCCAAACTGCAGTCAGGTCAAGACCCTGGTGACCCTGGTGAGGTAGACGAGCACGCAGATGAGCTTCCCTGAGACGATTTTTGACAGTTTGTGCAGAAATTATTTGGTTGTGCAAACCCCACAGTTCCTCATCAGCTGTCCGGGTGGCTGGTCTCAGACAATCCTGCAGGTGAAGAAGCCGAATATGGAGTCCTGGGCTTGCGTGGTTAACGTGGTCTAGCAAGTTTGTGAGTCCGGCTTTCTAAAAACAACGTCATTGCCGGATTATGGTAGAGAAATGAACATAAAATTCTCTCGGGCAAACAGCTCTGGTGGATATTCCTGCAGTCAGCATGCCAATTGCACGCTCCCTCAAAACTTGTTTAATTAGCTTTTTGATATTCCACACCTGTCAGGTGAATGGATTATCTTGGCAAAGGAAAAATGCTCACTAACGGGATGTAAACAAAATTGTGCAACCAATTTGAGATACTGTCAAATTAGCTTTTGTGCGTATGGAACATTTCTGAGATATTTTATTTCAGCTCATGAAACATGGAACCGACAACTTGACCATGTTGCATTTATGAGTTTTGTTCAGTCCAATTTAAGTTTAGTGTAATTTACGTTAACTATGTTACGTCTAGTCTATGACACCAGGCTGCTCAGAAAGATATCTTCAAGAGCAGATGCAATTATTCCGACAACTATAGAAATGGAAGAGCTAATCACTTAATAATGCAGTCTCATCTCTCTGTAAAGCCTCACACATGTCTGCCATCCGCTAAGCGTAAAGTTGGATCAGGTCCATGACAGAACAGCTTAGCACACAAGATGCACTGCATCTGTGCTGTGTAGTCACACACTTCCAATTACATAATTATCTTTCATCCTAAAAAGTGTTTCTCATTCATTTTCTCCCCTCTCTCTGTCTCTCTCTCTCTCTCTCTCTCGCCTCTCTCTGTCTCTGTCTCTCTGTCTATTCTCTCTCTCCTCTCTCTCTCTGTCTCTGTCCTGTCTCTGTCTCTGTCTCTGTCTCTGTCTGTCCTGTCTCTGTCTCTGTCTCTCTCTCTCTCTCTCTCTCTCCTCCATATCTATTCTCTCTCTCTCTCTTGTCTCTCTCTCTCCTCTCTCTCTCTCTCTCTCTCTTCTCTCTCTCTCTCTCTCTCTCTCTCTCTCTCTCTCTCTCTCTCTCTCTCTCTCTCTCTCTCTATAACAACAATATTAATGAGAATAACAATACATTAAAGCAATAATAGTCGTACCAGTCTCAACATGACTGAGAGGAACCATAACATGTACATGAAAGCCAAAACAAAACAGGAAATATTATTGACATTACATTACACTTTTCACTGGCTGTCCCTCAGGTTGTGGCAGGTTGGCTGCCAAAATTGCACATTTTGGCTTTTTCACCCAATAAATATTAGATTTTTCTTCCTCTTTTATAGTTTCAAATTCTTTGTACTGAATGATAATTTTGGGAAATAAATATTCTCTTAGGTCTGAGTATTTGTCAGTGTAATAGGAAATGCAGCTCTGTCCTCTACCTCTCCCCTGGGGGCAGAGTGAGCACAGCCTGTCCTCTCTGGGCAGCCAGGTTTGCCTGTGACGACCGGGTCTCTATAGACTGTGCCTCACTGAGTCTGTACCTAGTCTGCCACCATGTACTGTCTGTTTAGCGCAAATAGCATTGAAGTTTACTTTGATTTTTTGTGGTATCTTTCCAATAGGTGATATATTTTTCTTTTTGCTTTGTGATGATTTGGTTGGGCCAGATTTTCAGTGCTGTCCTGAGGCTCTATGGAGGTTGTTTTGGTTAGTGAACTGAGCCTCACAACCAGCTGGCTGAGGGGACTCTTCTCTTGTTTCATCTCTTGACATAGTAGAGCTGTGTGATGGAATGTTTTGGGGTCACTTGTTTTTAGATGGTTGTAAAATTTGATGGCTCTTTTTTCTATTCGAATAAGGAGGGGGTATTGGCCCAATTCCTGCTCTACATGCGTTATTTGGAGTTTTTCTTTGCACTTGCAATACAGTCTTGTCAAAACTCTGCATGCAGTATTTCGATTGGATGTTTGTCCCATTTGGTAAATTCAGTTGAACCCCTTTGCCTGCCTACGACTTTCTATAACTGATTGGACAATTTTGAGCCAGATTCTAATTGGAATTTCGATTTTAATATTCCTTTTAATGGCATACGAATGCTCTTCTTGCTTTGTCTCTCAGCTCATTCACAGCCATCTGAAAGCTATCTGTGTTGCTGATATTTAGTCCTAGATACGTGTAATTTTTGGTGTGTTCTAATAGAACTGTTTCCAAATAGAATTTATATTTGTCATCCTGATTTCCGCGACCTTTTGGAATATCTTTATATTCGTTTTTTTAGATGAACGGTCAGGACCCTGGTCTGGCAGAACCTGTGCAGATGATCTAGATGGTGCTGTAACCCCTCCTTAGTGGGAGACAGTAGCACCAGGTCATCTCCGTACAGCAGACACTTGATTTCAGTGTTGTGTAGGCTGAGACCAGGTGCTGCTGATTCTTCTAATGTTTTTGCCAATTCATTAATCGTAGATGTTAAATAGTGTTGGACTTATTGGGCAGCCCTGTTTCACTCCACGTCCTTGAGAAAAGAAGTCTGTTTGCTTGTTGCCGATTTTAACCGCACATTTGTTTTTAGTCTACATTGATTTAATAACATCATATGTTTTCCCTCCAATACCACTTTCTATTAGTTTGTAAAAAGACCTTTGTGCCAAATTGAATCAAATGCTTTCTTGAAGTCTACAAAACACGAGTAGATTTTGCCTTTGTTTTGGTTTACTTGTTTGTCAATTTGGTGTGTGGAGGGTGTAAATGTGGTCTGTTGTATCGATAATTTTTACAAATCCAATCTGGCTTCTGCTTAGGAGCGTTGTGTTCATCAAGGATTTTCCCCAAGTTGCTGTTAACGCAAATTCCTCTGTAATTATTTGGGTCAAATTTGTCTTCATTTTTTTATATATTGGTGTGATCAATCCTTGGTTCCAAATATCTGGGAAAATACCCGCAGTTAGGATAATGTTGAAGAGGTTGAGTATAGCCAATTTGGAATTTGTGGTCTGTATATTTGATCATTTCATTTAAAGTACCATCAGCACCACAGGCCTTTTTGGGTTGAGAGTGCAAAGTTTTCCAACTAATTATTGTTCTGTAATTGAGTATCCACAGGATTCTGATAGTCTTTGACTGCTGATTCAAGGATTTGTAATTTTTCTTTTTCTTGTATATCTTTTTGTTATAACTGTAGAGCAGGTTTCTTCAATTCCGGTCCTGGAGGGACGAAACACCTCCTGTTTTTCATCCTCCTCCTTCTAATCAGGGGGCTAATTCAGACCTGGGACACCAGGTGAGTGCAATTAACTACCAGGTAGGAATACAAAACAGAAGTGTTTCGGCCCTCAGACAGGAATTGAAGAACCCTGCTGTAGAGGTTTGCAAAGTGATTTCTCCACATATCCCCATTTTGGATAGCCAATTCCTCATTATGAGGTTTGTTAAATTTATTCAAATTCTCCCAGAAGTGGTTTGATTCTATGGATTCCTCAATTACACCCAGCTGATTTCTAATGTCTGTTCCTTTTTTGTTCTTAGGGTGCGTTTGTATTGTTTCAGTGTTTCCCCATTTTGAAGGCGTATATTTTTGTTGTATATTATATTTTGTTGTCTCTCTCTCTCTCTCTCTCTCTCTCTCTCTCTCTCTAATTTGCTATGTACGTACATTATTTAATCTGACTGGTATTAGTCAACGTTGCTCTGAGAGACGGTGGGAAAGTAAACCATTGGAGAGGAACGAGCTACATTAAGGAGGCTGTCTGTCCAGATGCCGAGAGCTTTACGTCCCAAATGGCACCATATTCCCACTGCTTTTGCACAGGACCCACAACGCTCTCATCAAAAGTAGTGCACTGTATAGGGAATAGGATGCCATTTGGGATGCATGCTCAATCTCTCACTAGTCCAGCTGTGTGGTAATTGTTCTGCAAAATGTCCTGCAAAAAGTATTTGCTCAACCTCACTATTTCCTACCAAGCAAATCAATACAACTGGAAATCAGAAGCTACTGTGTAGACATGACTGTATCCTTTCAGTAACAAAGCTGCGAATCACAAGAGACATCCTTGAGCCAAGGCTCACACATATTGTTTATAAAGGAAAACTGTACTGGACACAAACAGGACTTGTTTCATTCACCTGTGAGTGCACAGTCACACTACTGTATGGAAACGTACAGACATATATAATGGTGAATGACGGCAAACTAAAGAAAGAACATAAAGGCCTATGTGTCTTTCGATATTACTTGGAATGACACCACATCCAGTTACATCAAGGTCTACATCAATGTAGTGCATTCTGTGTCCTCAGAGGCCTGTCAAATAGGAAGATAACAACAGACAAGCTGGAAGGCACCAATGAGACAGCCAAAGCTATCAGGGTGTGTCATTCGTTTACAATGCTCCAGATTTAAAAATTAAGACAACATACTAGTCAGAAACACATGCAAATGCCAATTAAAAATGTTGCACACCCACACACCATTCACATGCATTCGCATACACGTACACACATACATACACACACACTGCACACACGCACACGCACCCTCACACACACACACACACACACATGCAGGCACCTGATGTATTACTATCTGAGTCATCAAACAGCAGCAGTCAGCAAATGGTTATTCTGTGGGGGTATGAGTGTGTTTGTTATGACAGAAGCTGCAGTGATAGAATATAGAAAAATCAATTTACATAAGGAAAGAAATTGGTAACACTTTATTTGACACCCAAGCGTCATAACACGTTATGACACGGTCATAACCATGTCATAATATGTCAAAACAGCTGACATAACTTGTCATAACCTGTTATAATATGGTCAACTAACACTGTCATGACACATATATTTAGACCTGTTGTTACATATATTGCGTTATTTTATGGCTGGTTATGACACCTACAAAAAGAGTGTCAAAACCCACATAACATACCACACAAGGCAAAACATTACATTACACAATAACCTACATGTCAACTTAGTATGTTTATGTTATATATTCTTTTTGATTGACCATGTTAATTGTAATTGCGCACACATTGATGTCAGACATTCACCTACCTCTATTGCTGATGACTGGGATGAATGCAGGAGCAGATTTCAGGAGCAGGACAAGACACCCTCTTTTTGACTGATGTGGGTTTTGAAACTCTTATGTAGGTGTCATAACCAGCCATAAAATAACGCAATATACAGTTGAATCGGAAGTTTACATACACTTAGGTTGGAGTCATTAAAACTCGTTTTTTCTACCACTCCAAATAAATGTATTGTTAACAAACTATAGTTTTGGCAAGTCGGTTAGGACATCTACTTTGTGAATGACACAAGTAATTTTTCCAACAATTGTTTACAAACAGATTATTTTACTTATAATTCACTGTATCACAATTCCAGTGGGTCAGAAGTTTACATACACTAAGTTGACTGTGTCTTTAAACGGCTTGAAAAATTCCAGAAAATGATGTCACGGCTTTAGAAGCTTCTGATAGGCTAATTGACATAATTTGAGTTAATTTGATGTATTTCAAGGCCTACCTTCAAACTCAGTGCCTCTTTGCTTGACATCATGGGAAAATCAAAAGAAATCAGCCAAGACCTCAGAAAAATGGTGGAACAAGCTCCCTCACAACGCCAGGACAGCGAGTCACTCACCACCTTCCGGAGACATTTGAAACCCCACCTCTTTAAGGAATATCTGGGATAGGATAAAGTAATCCTTCTACCCACCCCCTAAAAAAAAAAAAAAAAAAAAGATATTGTAAAGTGGTTATCCCACTGGCTACTAGGGTGAATGCACCTATTTGTAAATCGCTCTGGATAAGAGCGTCTGCTAAATGACGTAAATGTAAATGTAAATGTAAAAATAATTGTAGACCCACTCCATAAGTCTGGTTCATCCTTGGGAGCAATTTCCAAATGCCTGAAGGTACCACGTTCATCTGTACAAACAATAGTACGCAAGTATAAACACCATGGGACCACGCAAAGCTGCTCACGCCTGACTCTGGGAACTCGTATTTGTTGAGTCAGGGTGTGTATTTTCTGTGTGGTATGTTCTATGTTGCATTTTCTATGTTTTTAATCTAGATCGTGTAGATCTATGTTGGCCGGTGTGGTTCCCAATCAGAGGCAGCTGTAGCTCGTTGTCTCCCTGATTGGGGACCATACTTAGGCAGCCTATTGGCACTAGTGGGTTGTGGGATCTTGTTCCGTCTTAAGGTACGTTATGTTGTGCTGCCTTGGACTTCACGTTTCGTTTTGTTTGTTATTTTGTCGTTGTGTTTGATATTTAATAAACATGTAGGCATATCACGCTGCGCCTTGGTCCGTCCCGTTCATCAACGATCGTGACAGAAGATCCCACCAAACGAGGACCAAGCAGCGTGTTCAGGAGCAAACGCCGGGAATTCAACAGGAGGTTACATTAGTAGATGTCCTCCTCGGTTGGGGGAAATTACGGAGGAGGAGCCGTCCTTTACCGGAAGGCGATGAAGGAGGATGCCCAGGTAGGAGAGGAGAAACGTTGCCAACAGTGCCGACGGAAGAGACCCGAGAGGCAACAACAAGAAAAAAAATTTGGGGGCACACGGTGTGGACGACGAGGCAGCAGGAGGCTGCGACAGGGTGGATCTGCAGGTTAGAGAGGAGGCCACCATGTTACGGGGGCTATTGGTTCAGAGGGAGCAGGAGTTATTCGGTCAGAGGGGAGGCGCTACAGGAGGATATAAGGGAGAAGGAAAGTGTAGAGGCACGTTGAGAGGAGCTGGTTAGGCAGCAGAAGGAGCGGGATTAATAAAGGAACCCAATCCCGCTCCTGCACGCAAGCAAGTGGTGCGTGTTGCCAGTCCAGTCCGGCCCGTTCCTGCTTCCCGCACTACGCCAGTGGTGCGTGTTCCCAGTACGGCCCGGCCCGTTCCTGCCCCTTCGCACCAAGCCAGTGGTGCGTGTGTTCAGTCGCCACGGCCCGTGCCTGTTCCACCGGTGCCTGGTCCGCACCGGTCAGCTGCTCCACTCCTGAGCCAGAGCAGTCCGCTCCACCGGTGCCCAGTTCAGCTCCGGTCAGCTACTCCACTCGAGCCAGAGCAATCCACTTCACCAGGGTCCAGTCCAGCTCCGGTCAGCGGCTCCACTCCGGATGCCAGAGTAGTCCACTCCACCGGTGCCCGATCCAGCTCCGGGTCAGCGGCTCCAGTCCAGACCCAGACGTCAGCCCCTCTCCAGGTTCCGGGGTCTCCCACACCAGGGTCCAGACAGGGCTTGGTACTTCGTGGGAGGAAGGAGAGGGGAAGCAGCGCGCCCGAGGTCCAGACCAGACCAGGGGTGCAACAGGGAGGCGGAGAGTAAGTGGTCGTCACACCTGAGCCGGATCCGCCTCCGGAGATGCCCACCCGGCCCCTACCCTGTTATGTTTATGTTGTGCGGTCGGAGTCCGCAGCTTTGGGGGGGTGGGGCTGTCACGCCCTGACTCTGGGGACTTCGTATTTGTTGAGTCAGGGTGTGTATTTTCTGTGTGGTATGTTCTATGTTGCATTTTCTATGTTTTTATCTAGATCGTTTAGATCTATGTTGGCGTGTGTGGTTCCCAATCAGAGCAGCTGTAGCTCGTTGTCTCTGATTGGGGACCATACTTAGGCAGCCTATTGGCACTAGTGGGTTGTGGGATCTTGTTCTGTCTTAAGGTATGTTGTGTTGTGCTGCCTTGGACTTCACGTTTCGTTTTTGTTTGTTATTTTGTCGTTGTGTTTGATATTTATTAAACATGTACGCATATCACGCTTCGCCTTGACCTCCCGTTCATCAACGATCGTGACAGCAGCCGTCCTACCGCTCAGGATGGAGACGCGTTCTGTCTCCTAGAGATGAACGTACTTTGGTGCGAAAAGTGCAAATCAATCCCAGAACAACAGCAAAGGACCTTGTGAAGATGCTGGAGGAAACAGGTACAAAAGTATCTACAGTGGGGAAAAAAAGTATTTAGTCAGCCACAATTGTGCAAGTTCTCCCACTTAAAAAGATGAGAGAGGCCTGTAATTTTCATCATAGGTACACGTCAACTATGACAGACAAAATGAGAACAAAAAATCCAGAAAATCACATTGTAGGATTTTTAATGAATTTATTTGCAAATTATGGTGGAAAACAAGTATTTGGTCAATAACAAACATTTCTCAATACTTTGTTATATACCCTTTGTTGGCAATGACACAGGTCAAAAGTTTTCTGTAAGTCTTCACAAGGTTTTCACACACTGTTGCTGGTATTTTGGCCCATTCCTCCATGCAGATCTCCTCTAGAGCAGTGATGTTTTGGGGCTGTCGCTGGGCAACACGGACTTTCAACTCCCTCCAAAGATTTTCTATGGGGTTGAGATCTGGAGACTGGCTAGGCCACTCCAGGACATTGAAATACTTCTTCCGAAGCCACTCCTTCGTTGCCCCGGGCGGTGTGTTTGGGATCATTGTCATGCTGAAAGACCTAGCCACGTTTCATCTTCAATGCCCTTGCTGATGGAAGGAGGTTTTCACTCAAAATCTCCACGATACATGGCCCCATTCATTCTTTCCTTTTACGGAACAGTTGTCCTGGTCCCTTTGCAGAAAAACAGCCCCAAAGCATGATGTTTCCACCCCCATGCTTCACAGTAGGTATGGTGTTCTTTGGATGCAACTCAGTATTCTTTGTCCTCCAAACACGACTGAGTTGAGTTTTTACCAAAAAGTTATATTTTGGTTTCATCTGACCATATGACATTCTCCCAATCCTCTTCTGGATCATCCAAATGCACTCTAGCAAACTTCAGACGGGCCTGGACATGTACTGGCTTAAGCAGGGGGACACGTCTGGCACTGCAGGATTTGAGTCCCTGGCGGCGTAGTGTGTTACTGATGTAGGCTTTGTTGCTTTGGTCCCAGCTCTCTGCAGGTCATTCACTATCCCCCGTGTGGTTCTGATTTTTGCTCACCGTTCTTGTGATTTTTATGGGGTAGATCTTGCGTGAGCCCCGATGGGGATTATCAGTGGTCTTGTATTCTTCCATTTCCTAATAATTCTCCCACAGTTATTTCTTCAAACCAACTCTTACCTATTGCAGATTCAGTCTTCCCAGCCTGGTGCAGGTCTACAATTTTTGTTTCTGGTGTCCTTTGACACTCTTTGGCCTTGGCCATGTATTTGGAGTGTACTGTTTGAGGTTGTGGACAGGTGTCTTTTATACTGACAACAAGTTAAAACAGTGCCATTAGTACAGTCGTGTCGGGGTGGAGCCTCTTAAAGAAGAAGTTAAGGTCTGCTGAAGCCAAAATCTTGCTTGTTTGTATACCAAATACTTATTTTCCACCATAATTTGCAAATAAATTCATTAAAAATCCTACAATGTGATTTTCAGATTTATTTTTCTATTTTTCTGTCATAGTTGGCATGTACCTATGATGAATTAGCCTCTTATCTTTTTAATATCACAATTGGTGGCTGATTAAATACTTTTTTCCCCACTGTATATCCACAGTAAAGCGAGTCCTACTCTCGACACTAACCTGAAAGGCCGCTCAGCAAGAATAACCCTCCAAAACCCCATAATAATCTCGACTATTTTTCACTCCCATGGGGGACAAAATCTACTTTTTTGGAGAAATGTCCTCTGGTCTGATGAAACAAAAAATAATGTTTGGCCATAATCATCTTATGTTTGGTAAAGGGGGGTTCTTGCAAGCCCCATCCCAACCGTTAAGCACGGGGGTGGCAGCATCATGCTGTGGGGTGCTTTGCTGCAGGGGGGACTGGTGCACTTCACAAAATAGATGGCATCATGAGGAAGGAAAATTATGTGGATATATTGAAGCAACATCTCAGACATCAGTCAGGAAGTTAAAGCTTGGTCGCGAATGGGTCTTCCAAATGGACAATGACCCCAATCACACTTCCAAAGTTGTGGCAAAATGGCTCGACAACAAAGTCAAGGTATTGGAGTGGCCATTACAAACCCTACCTCAATCCTATAAACATTTGTGGGCAGAACTGAAGGGTGTGCGTGCAAGGAGGCCTACAAACCTGACTCAGTTACACCAGCTCTGTCAGGAGGAATGTGCCAATTTGTGACTTGTGGAAGGCTACCCAAAATGTTTACCCAAGTTAAACAATTTAATAGCAATGCTACCAAATACTAATTGAGCTTATTAAACTTCTACCCACTGGGAATGTGATAAAAATAAAAAGCTGAAATAAATCATTTTCTCTACTATTATTCTACATTTCCATTCTTAAAATAATGGTGATCTTAACTACTAACAATATTTTTACTAGGATTTGTCAATTTGAAAATCTCGAGTTTAAATGTATTTGGCTAAGGTGTTTGTAAACTTCCACTTCCCTGTATGTCACAGGTGTAAATATATGTCACTGACCTTTATACCATATTATGACAGGTTATACAAGTTATCTCAGTTTTAATGTTTTTATACACTGTGTCAATAAAGTTTACCCAGAAATCAATTCTGCAAATTCCTTTCTCTCTCTCTCTCTTTCTCTCTCATGCCCCCTCTCGCGTCCCCTCTCTCTCTCTCTCTCTCTCTCTCTCTCTCTCTCTCTCTCTCTCTCCGCGCCCTCTCTCTCTAATAGAAATTTATTTCAATTACATATTATACATTTTTATTAGGATTTGAATAGTAATATGTTTGAATTTGTAATGCACAAATTGAATCATTGAAATAATAAATTGAACTTTATTTCATGGTTTGAATATTGCATTCAGTTTTATTCAATTTAATTAAATATTTAAATTAATATTTATATATTCAGTGTGTATCAAGTTTACACATAATTTCATTTATCACCATATACAGTGGGGAAAAAAAGTATTTAGTCCCACCAATTGTCCAAGTTCTCCCACTTAAAAAGATGAGAGCCTTCATTTTCATCATATTTACCTCAACTATACAACAAAATGAGAACAAAAAATCCAAAAATCACATTGTAGGATTTTTTATAATTTATTTCCAAATTATGGTGGAAAATAAGTATTTGGTCAATAACAAAAGTTTCTCAATACTTTGTTATATACCCTTTGTTGGCAATGACACAGGTCAAATGTTTTCTGTAAGTCTTCACAAGGTATTCACACACTGTTGCTGTATTTTTCCCATTCCTCCATGCAGATCTCCTCTAGAGCAGTGATGTTTTGGGGCTGTCGCTGGGCAACCACTTTCAACTCCCTCCAAAAAGATTTTCTATGGGGTTAGATCTGGAGACTGGCTGAGGCCCTCCAGACCTTGAAATGCTTCTTACGAAGCCAGGATTATTGTCATGCTGAAAACCCAGCTCCTTTCATCTTCAATGCCCTTGCTGATGAGGGGTTTTCACTCAAAATCTCACAATTGGCCCCATTCATTTCTTTCCTTTAACGGATCAGTTCGTCCTGGTCCCTTTGCAGAAAAAACAGCCCCAAAGCATGATGTTTCCCCCCCCATGCTTCACAGTGGTATGGTGTTCTGTGGATGCAACTCACATTCTTTGTCCTCCAAACCACAGTTTTTTTACCAAAAAGTTATATTTTGGTTTCATCTGACCATTTACATTCTCCCAATCCTCTTCTGGATCATCCAAATCACTCTAGCAAACTTCAGACGTGCCTGGACATGTCCTGGCTTAAGCGGGGGACCGTCTGCACTGCAGGATTTGAGTCCCTGGCGGCGTAGTGTGTTACTGATTGGCTTTTACTTTGGTCCCAGCTCTACTGCAGGTCATTCACTAGGTCCCCCCCGTTTGGTTCTGGGATTTTTGCTCACCGTTCTTGTGATCATTTTGACCCCCCGGGGTGAGAGTCTTGCGTGGAGCCCCAGATCGAGGGAGATTATCAGTGGTCTTGTATGTCTTCCATTTCCTATTAATTGCTCCCACAGTTGATTTCTTCAAACCAACCTGCTTACTATTGCAGATTCAGTCTTCCCACCTGTGCAGGTCTACATTTTTTTCTGGTGTCCTTTACACTCTTTGGTCTTGGCCATAGTGGAGTTTGGAGTGTGACTGTTTGAGGTTGTGGACAGGTGTCTTTTATACTGATAACAAGTTCAAACAGGTGCCATTAATACATAACAGTGGGGACAGGGCCTCTTAAAGAGAGTTCTCTGTGAGAGCCAGAAATCTTGCTTGTTTGTAGGCGACCAAATACTTATTTTCCACCATAATTTGCAAATAAATTCATTAAAATCCTACAATGTGATTTTCTGGATTTATTTTTCTCATTTGTCTGTCATAGTTGCGTGTACTATGATATATTACAGCCTCTCTCATCTTTTTAAGTGGAGAACTTCACAATTGTGGCTGATTAAATATTTTTTCCCCCCTTATATATTCAACTTCTCAGATGCACTCAGATTCAGTTTTCAAGTTCAGTTCTCTAAATTCAGATTCAAACCAGAACAACATCCTTACATTGCCAGCCAGGAAAGGTAAATTCTGTGGTTTCTGAAGCCAATGTGGCATGATCCTAAAAAATTTAGATGAATTTGGTTCTAGTGTTTTCACCATTTTGGCTTAAGATTTTATACCCCCATTCCTAAACTAAACTTTCTGAAATACATCCCTTCTGTTCCCCACTATGATGATCCAGCCACCAGACGGGTTGGAAGGGTTCACAAAAAAATTAGATATTTCCACTCCTATTTAAGCGTGTGACTCACTGGGTTCAAAACCAGGTCTCTTGTATACCACAAATTGTGTTACCCACTTACTAAAGCCTATAAAGAAAAGTTATTAAATCCTCTGATTATCAGTACCGCTTCTCTCTGCTCGCAAACACATGGCTACCACCCTCCTGAAGAGTTCCAACCCCCCGCTGTTGAAAAAAGCAGGGGTGCGCTTCGGCTGATGAGTGAGTTTCACAGATCCCATTTGCTACATTAATAAAAGTCTTCAAGGTTACTCATCAAAAGAGCATTGTTTGTGATCCATGCTTATGTGATGAGAAGGGAAGACATCATTTCAAGTCTCCGGCGGGTAGTCTTATAAGTAACGTGATTACTGGTTAACTTTTACCCTAGCTAAAGCCTTGGCATTGTCCTATGACTTGGATGGGTATTTTCAGAAGAGGTCAAGGGGGGTGCTAGAGTGGGCTTGCTCAGTCTTGTAACATGCAGGAGACCTGGTTCGACCCAGTCAGTCACAAGAGCAAGATGAAATATGGAGTGGAAAGGCTATCCTTAGAATGCTATGACAGGGCTATTCAATTATATTCTTATGGAGGCCAAATGGGGGGTTTTGGGACATTTCCTTCACACGTATCTTGCCCGGCCTGTATCATCATAGCGGAGGCCATGTGCTAAACAGAGTATAATAGTGTAGTAAAAAACCAATATTTCAAACTAAAATGGTGAAAATAAGTAGCCTAAAATAAGGAAAAACTCCAGGTAAAAATACACTTTCTCTAATAATATTGTATAAATATGATATAATTATTAGATGATGCTTACCTAGACACATGTCTAAATTGATGGGTCATATGAAAGAAATGCTATAACCACCCCCCAGCCTCATCTAGCTAAGTGCATGGGTCATAAGTGTCTAGACATGTACACATGTTCATGAAATACAACAGATGGCCGTAATCACCCCCTGACACACCTGGCTAACTTGATGAGTCATGTGATCATCTGGTAAAGTAGAGTATTTTGTTTAGACATGTAGCTAGCTAGCTAAACAATGAACCATAATCCCAACCCATAGCTACAGTACAACGGATTGTCATAGCTAGCCACCAGGCATGAAATGCTTGGAGTATGAATCTGCAGGTAGCTAAAGCTAACCAACTAGGTTCAACATTAGCTAACTAGCTAACATTAAGCTATAATTAGTAATGCAAATTTCTGAGATACAAATAATATTACTACACAGATCATACCGTAACGCTAACTAGCTAGCAGCCAGCAGCGTACGTTCGCTAGCTAGCTAACAGTACGTTTTAACTTGCAATGAAAATGACTTTCTGACAAATTAGAAACGTATAATATCTGAAAATGTAGCTAGACTCTTACCGGTATACATGGATGAGCACTTCACGGCAGCGTGTCTTTTCCGTTTGCTTTGTAGCTAGCTACAGCTTATTTGGCCAGTTGTTGTGTCAAGACACCACGGTTCACACTGACCATGTGCAAAAACTAGTACATCACAACTTTTTCCGACTGATCTTTTTTTTTTGGGGGGGGGTGGTTGGTAGATCAGTTTAATATTGCAGATAGATTGTAACTTCCATCAATGTAATTGTCTGCATCACTTCCAATCCCCCATGTTTATATATATATATATATATATATTAGGGGTGTAACGATCCATCTACTACATCGATGTATCGATTTATATTCCTATGATCCAACTACATCGATCTGTGCTCCGCGAAGTTGGCCTTTTGGACAACATATATCAATCTAACATCGTTTTAAAATGTAATAAATCGATTGTATCGATACTAGAAATAACCCATTGGATTTAAGCACGTCATACTTTATATGGATGTTTTTTCTTAGCACTTTTAATGATAAAGGCTTTAAACATTGCTCGATTCAGTCTGCCTATCCGTGACGTCATCGCCCCGCGCCAGCAGCAGGCGCAAAGGCGCAAAGACAACAAAACATAGCATGGCGGACTGACAGAGGAGAAGCCGACGAGCGAGAATTATCAAGCCACCATTGCGGTCCAGTGTGTGGAAACACTTTGGCTTTTGCAAAGACGGAGATGTTCTAAATAGAGTCGCTCGCTGTTTGTAGGATATGTAAGGTCAAGTAAAGTACAACGGCAACACGACAAATCTCTCCAACCACCTACTAAGGCGCCATGGGATTTCACACAACACCGACCGTCCAGGCACCTCTTGCAGCGTTCCCGCTGCTACAGCAGCGAAAAGGTAAAGTCAACTCTGCAGAAGCCTCAGGTCTCGCCTGCATGTTTAGTCAGAGACTAGGCCAAAACTCAGCTCGGGCCAAAAACATCACGGCAACAATTGCCAAGTTTATCTGCAAAGACATGCGACCCTACAGTGTGGTTGAAAATCCGGGATTCCGTTAAATGATTCAAACATTGGAGCCAAGGTACACAATACCAAGCCGACCACACTTCTCAGAAAAGGTTATTCCTGCATTGTACGAAAGTACTAAGAATGATGTGAAGCTGTCACTTTCTCAAGCTGAACGAGTAGCGATAACGACAGATGGCTGGACGTCATGCTCAAATCAAGGGTGTGTGACAATTACCTCTCATCACATCACATTGCTAACCAGAGTTTTAAATGAAGCCCATACTGGTAAAAATATTGGCGCTTTACTGCGTGAAGCCTGCATGGAGTGGAAAATCTACGACAAGAATCCTGCCATCGTCACAGATAACGCCAGGAATATGATTGTGGCCGGTGCAGAAGCCCAGTTCAGTCCACACATTACCTGCTTCGCACATACACTCAACCTTGCCTCGCAGAAGGGTTTGGGGGTGGACCGTGCTTCCAGGTTGTTGGGGAAAGTGCGAAAAATTGTTGGATATTTTCACCGCAGCCCGATTGCATGTCACGCCCTACAGGAAAAACAAACTCTGATGGATTTACCAAAACATAAACTGATCCAAGACATAATCACCAGATGGAACAGTTCATTCGAAATGCTTGAACGTTTTTGGAACAACAGCCAGCTATAATGGCAACTCTGATGTCCAAGGATCTACGAAAGGGGGTCACAGATGTAGGCACGCTGAGTGAGGTGATATTTCCAACATGGATGACATTGTTCAGTTGATGGGTCCTGTCAAAATGGCAACCACAGTGATGTGTGAAGAAGACCAGCCAACTCTCTCTGTAATTGCTCCTCTTCAAGCAAAACTGCTGAAACACCTACAGCCATGCGAGACTGACTCAACCCTGGTTGCAGAGATTAAGAGGGTGATGGCCAGTGACCTCTCCACACGCTACAGAGGCACCCAAGATGCTCTCAACATAGGTAATTAATTTGGAGTCTTAATTAAAATCAACTTGGTTAATATTTTAGGTTATTAGACTGTATTAATTTGTAAAATGCCACACCTTTGCGTTTTCAAGTTTGAATTTGAGTTGTTTTTTCATATGGAAAAGTAAACAAGATATCTGCAATACAATTCTTAGTTCATGGTGGCTTTACATCATCACTGTGCCACATTTCTTTTAAACATACTAAAGTTTAATCTTCTGATTATTTTGTGTATGAGGAGGAGGTCATCACTTGCAATTTCAGGTCAACTTAATTTAATAATGCAATGAATGCAATATTCTTGTTCTTTAAACAGCATCAGCGTTGGACCCGCGATTTAAAGAACTGCCCTACCTGGAAAAAAGAGGACAGAGAACAGGTCTACACAAAACTGGTTTTGAGGCAGAAGTGTCCCACCAGGTAACTCTTCTCTCCTCTTTCCTCTGCTCTTTTCTCTTCTCCCCTTTCATTTGTCCTCTCTCAAATCTCATCTGTTCTTTATCTTCCTCTAAATTTATGTGTCAGTATTTCAGAGCAGAAATTTGAACAGTTCACACATTCTTACATCAATAGATGCAAGCAATGGGAAATCAGGAGGAAGACGAGGGAAGCTCAAGCACAAAGCTGTCAGGATTCAATGAAGAGACCACAGGTGTGTTTCATGTGATACCAATAAAAGATTGTTGTTGTTTTGTATTAATGAGAAACATGACTATATTTTGAAATATATTTCTTATATTGTAGCTCCAAATGAGTCACCTCCTTGTAAGAAGAAAGCCTTAGATGCGCTGTTTGGCGATTCCTTCACCCAAAGAGAAAGAAAATCCACAAGCGAGACAGCCAGAGCAGAGGTGTTAAGGTACCGAGCAAAAGATGCGTTGCCTTTGACTGAAAATGCTATGAAGTGGTGGAGATCTCAGGAGAAAGAGCTACCTGTACTTTCCACCCTTGCTAACGGTACCTGTGCATTCCAGGCACCAGTGTGCCAGCAGAGCGAGTTTTTAGTACTGCTGGCGACATAGTGAACGCACAGAGAAGTGTTCTGCGGCCAGATCATGTTGATCAGTTGATATTTAAAAAATAAAATCTGTAGTCATTGAAGAGTAGCCTAGTAGGTTACACTTGATCTTTTGTTGAATATTGTTTGTTTATTAAAATGAGAGTAGTAGCAGGTTCATCCACTGCTCATTCAACCTGAAGAAATGTTGGTTGCACTTTATTTTTGATATTAATACTGTATTTGTATTGTAATGTTGAAAAACAAAAGCAGAAGTAGCAGGTAAACCTACCGTTAATTCAACCTGAAGAGATGTTGGTTGCACTTTATTTTTTGATATTAATATTGAATATTTTCATGTTGAAAAACAAAGCAGAAGTAGCAGGTAAACCTACTCTTTATTCAACCTGAAGAGATGTTGGTTGCACTTTATTTTTGATATTAATATTGTAATATTTTTATGTTGAAAAACAAAAGCAGAAGTAGCAGGTAAACCTACTGTTAATTCAACCTGAAGAGATGTTGGTTGCACTTTATTTTTTTATATTAATATTGAATATTTTCATGTTGAAAAACAAAAGCAGAAGTAGCAGGTAAACCTACTGTTAATTCAACCTGAAGAGATGTTGGTTGCACTTTATTTTTGATATTAATATTGTAATATTTTTATGTTGAAAAACAAAAGCAGAAGTAGCAGGTAAACCTACTGTTAATTCAACCTGAAGAGATGTTGGTTGCACTATACAAACATACATACTGTACATACACATACATATATATATTTTTTAAATATATTCCCCTTTATTACTTTCCAACCCCAACACCCTTTCCCTAATTGGAGTAAACTAGTGAACAACAATGCTTAGGCCTCTACTTCCAGCTTATACTTACTATATACATTTTATGGACACACTCAATTTTACAATAATTATATTTTGTTTGTTTTTTCTCCTGAACTTCTTCTACTCTCAACCTCTCCGATCATTTTCATAATGTCCATCCGGTTTGCTTCTACAGTGGGGAAAAAAAGTATTTAGTCAGCCACCAATTGTGCAAGTTCTCCCACTTAAAAAGATGAGAGAGGCCTGTAATATTCATCATAGGTACACGTCAACTATGACAGACAAATTGAGAAAAAGAAATCCAGAAAATCACATTGTAGGATTTTTAATGAATTTATTTGCAAATTATGGTGGAAAATAAGTATTTGGTCACCTACAAACAAGCAAGATTTCTGGCTCTCACAGACCTGTAACTTCTTCTTTAAGAGGCTCCTCTGTCCTCCACTCGTTACCTGTATTAATGGCACCTGTTTGAACTTGTTATCAGTATAAAGACACCTGTCCACAACCTCAAACAGTCACACTCCAAACTCCACTATGGCCAAGACCAAAGAGCTGTCAAAGGACACCAGAAACAAAATTGTAGACCTGCACCAGGCTGGGAAGACTGAATCTGCAATAGGTAAGCAGGTTGGTTTGAAGAAATCAACTGTGGGAGCAATTAATAGGAAATGGAAGACATACAAGACCACTGATAATCTCCCTCGATCTGGGGGCTCCACGCAAGATCTCACCCCCGTGGAATCAAAATGATCACAAGAACGGTGAGCAAAAATCCCAGAACCACACGGGGGGGGACCCCTAGTGAATGACCTGCAGAGAGCTGGGACCAAAGTAACAAAGCCTACCATCAGTAACACACTACGCCGCCAGGGACTCAAATCCTGCAGTGCCAGACGTGTCCCCCTGCTTAAGCCAGTACATGTCCAGGCCCGTCTGAAGTTTGCTAGAGTGCATTTGGATGATCCAGAAGAGGATTGGGAGAATGTCAAATGGTCAGATGAAACCAAAATATAACTTTTTGGTAAAAACTCAACCTTCGTCGTGTTTGGAGGACAAAGAATGCTGAGTTGCATCCAAAGAACACCATACCTACTGTGAAGCATGGGGGTGGAAACATCATGCTTTGGGGCTGTTTTTCTGCAAAGGGACCAGGACGACTGATCCGTGTAAAGGAAAGAATGAATGGGGCCATGTATCGTGAGATTTTGAGTGAAAACCTCCTTCCATCAGCAAGGGCATTGAAGATGAAACGTGGCTGGGTCTTTCAGCATGACAATAATCCTGGCTTCGTAAGAAGCATTTCAAGGTCCTGGGTGGCCTAGCCAGTCTCCAGATCTCAACCCCATAGAAAATCTTTGGAGGGGAGTTGAAAGTCCGTGTTGCCCAGCGACAGCCCCAAAACATCACTGCTCAGAGGAGATCTGCATGGAGGAATGGGACAAAATACCAGCAACAGTGTGTGAATACCTTGTGAAGACTTACAGAAAACATTTGACCTGTGTCATTGCCAACAAAGGGTATATAACAAAGTATTGAGAAACTTTTGTTATTGACCAAATACTTATTTTCCACCATAATTTGCAAATAAATTCATAAAATCCTACAATGTGATTTTCTGGAAAAAAATCTCATTTTGTCTGTCATAGTTGACGTGTACCTATGATGAAAATTGCAGGCCTCTCTCATCTTTTTAAGTGGGAGAACTTGCACAATTGGTGGCTGACTAAATACTTTTTTTTCCCCACTGTATATGCATTTACATTTTAGTCATTTAGCAGACGTTCTTATCCAGAGCGACTTACAGTTAGTGCATTCATTTTTTTTTCATACCCCCCTGTGGGAATCGAGACCCACAACCCTGGCATTGCAAACGCCATGCTCTATCAACTGAGCTACATCCCTGCCGCCAGTCCCTCCCCTACCCTGGAAGATGCTGGGCCAATTGCGCGCCGCCCCATGGGTCTCCCGGTCGCGGCCGGCTACGACAGAGCCTGGATACGAACCAGGATCTCTTAGTGGCACAGCTAGCACTTTGATGCAGTGCCTTAGACCACTGCGCCACTATATGCCATATCTTTCTAACTGTGCTCTTTCACAAAAGCTCCCAACCTACAACCTATATACTTATTATGGACACAGTATGCTTACATTATTAGTTATCTTGTTGTTAGTTGTTATTAGTCCCATCCTTCAACTCCATTCAACACCACCCATCTATCTCTTAACACCATCCATATAGGATTTCTATTTGCCATATATTTTTCAACTGTACTGTGATGTTTTACAAAAAGTTCTGAACCTTTCTATTCTCATTGTTTCTACAGATTGTAAATATTCCAAAGTATTATTATATTATTGATCGATTGACAATGACTTTTCAGATCACCCAGTAATGCTATCTGCAAGGTTAGCTCCAGGTAAATATTGCAATCCTTTAGCCATTCCTGAACCTGTGTCCAAAAACAAGCTACAAATGGACAGTACCAAAACAAATGATCTAATGATTCTGTCTCTTCGCAGCAAAATCTGCAGAGCTGGGAAGATTGTATCCCCCATATAAATAACATTCTATTGGTAGCAAAATTTTATATAATAATTTAAATTGAAAGATTCTAAGTTTTGAATCCGGTGTCGTTTTGCATATCAGCTCATAAACACTATGCCATGGGATCGTCGTCAAAAATTTCTTCCCAACTATTTTGTAATCTATATGGGACGGCTGTCAATCCTTTGGTCCTTAAATGAAACTGGTATACTTTTTTATTTATCACAGTTTTCTTTAACCAATTATGTTATTTAATGCAAGGCCAACAGACAAGTTCCTTACTTTCTCCCCCTTCCACTTTCCTCTTCCATTTTTGCGGTAAGGCTGCAATTATTTGGTTATAATTTTGGGTAGAGCAGACATTTCCATATGTTTTTGTTTCCCACTGATCTTTGTCAATAGCGCCTGCTAAATTCTGGGCAGCAATGTTGTTTTGAGCAGTAGCAACACAGTTCTCCATGGCAAACGTTATATATTTTAAAAAAAAGATGTGGTAGAAAAGATTATCTACACATACTGAGCAGCTCACGTTATAGAAAGAAGCGTGCTACATGGCAGACAAATCTGAACTCATCTCTTGGCATGTCCAGCCCATCCATTATCTCAGCCAATCATGGCTAGCTGGAAGTTTCCTGTCTTTTTCTGTTATTCATTCCATTCAGTTTTAAATCTTGAAATACAAGTTCAATTTATGAATTCAATGATTACATTTGTGCATTACAAATTCAAAGTCTTAAATTCAACTACAATATCCTAATACAAATTCAAAATTATGGAATTCTAATTCAATATCTTAATACATATTCTAAATTATGGAATTCTAATTCAATATCCTAATATAAAATCGACATTATGGAATCCAAATAAAATTTATGTTGGCACTGAAATAGCTCCATATCTCTCTCTCTCTCTCTGCACAACTGATTTGAAAACTATTGGCAAGTACTGAGAAGGTGAAAAGGACACAATTTTTCTCAAAGTGAAAGCGTGAAAAAGTAAAAGGGAATTTTCTCTAGGCCATTATCATTACCTTGGCAGCCAGTCAGGTCTGCACCACACACAGATGAGAGTTCCTATCCACTTAACTGTTCAGCATATATATTGGCTCAGAAGATTTCATATTCATCTATTAGGGTCCTGCAACCTAGGGAGGGAATGCAATCAACTGACTTCGATGCAAGGGGTATTTACCTGCATCTTAATTCATGGTTAGAATAAAAAAAAACACACACAGCAGTAATGTGAAGGGAGGGTGTAGTAGTATCAGTAGCTGTGTACTAGCGAGCTATAGGCTGGTCAGGGTCAGAGTCCAACCCCTCCCTCATTCCTGCCCACTCTTTATTTGGTTCGCTACCTTGTCACCGCGGCGATCGATACCGCTCGGTAATGGCTGCTTGGAGAGCCGAGGGACTTGAATGACAGACAGTGGTAGGACCGAGTTGAGCATGTCCCAGGCTGAGCTGCCTCTGAGCTGAGTGATGGAACTCTGTAGCCGGCTTAATTAACTTCCAGTCGAGTCTGGAGTATTCATGCTCAGTGAACCCCACACCATTACCCCTAGCATAAACAACATGCCAATTAAGAAGAAGAGCTGTTTGAGCGTCCAAAATGACACCCTATTCACTTTATAGGGCCATAGGGCTCTTGTCAAATGTAGTGCACTGTAAAGGGAATAGGGTGTAATTTGGAACGGAGCCCTGGTCTACTCTACAGACACACTCCATGCATGGTCCTGTGTTTTCATTGGTTGTCTTAAGATAAATATTTTAACATGTAGTTTGAGACATAACCAGACCAGACAGGGGGTGAAGATAATGAAGACAACATATTGAAATGATCTTGGCACTTTTTCTTCTGCCTCATAATGACAACGATGTTCTTCTCCCCAGCCTCTTGCATCTGGGCCTTATACACTGTAGGTCATCAAATGTTGTATAGAGACATCTACTTCGCCCCAGTAACTGTAAAACAACTATTAAAGATTTTCCTGCTGTCAAGTTAGTTTTTAAGTGAAAAGCTAATTTGCTTGGGTTGTTTGAAGAGAGATCAATACATTGACCGTGGGAAGGAGGGAGGGACAGCATTGCAAAGCAATTTTACACCATACAGGATGCAAACCCTTGTATGCAAATACCACTAGAGACCCTGCAAACCCAATGCAGCTACACACTTGGCAATTCAGCTCATAAGTGTGCCTGTTTTTTCTTTCCCCTTACTGAGCAGAGTGGCAATTTATCAAGTCTGCAAGTCAGTGGATTTGGCTTACTAAACTATTTGCAAATTCCAATTTAACATTTTAAAAGTTTCGGTTGTTAAATTGCCATTGCCAACTCTTAATTGATAACGTCATGTGGTTCTTGAAGAGTGCATCTGCACAAAGTGAACAGGAGTAAAGGACGGAATTTCAACAAGATACAGTATATCCATTTATATGGAAATGCATGTCTTCATTGTGTTTGATAGCAAATGAACAAGGAGTCTTATTCAATAGCACATGTTCCAAATCCTGCATATCATCTAACATTTGTTACACAGACTGGCACACACACATAAAAAAAAAAATCCATGAAGCTTTTCTTTAGAAAATACTGTGATATTTTATTAAAAATGTTGCAGAAAATCTTTATACAGGTGTCCAGCCAGAAATATCATCTATCACTTAAGGCAAAACCGCAAACAATATCAGACAAACTAAATCATTTCAAATCCTACATCAAAACCCTTGGTATCTTGACAGTTGATGGACCAATGGTAAGGATATATCTTTCATTAAATTTATAAATGTAGCATTATTATAAACCTTTTTATATGTACTTGCTTTAGTTTTTTTCTGTAATAGGATGCAGAACTGAAAGAATTTGGGTTAATGTTGACTTTTTATTGTACTTATAATTGTTATTATTAATAATATCAATATCATTTATCATTTTTATTATTTACACTCATTCACTTATGTAGTAGTAACCCAACATATCAAAAGCCTGGCACAATACTTTACATATTGCTAGCATATGACAATTTGAAATATCTAACATATACTTCTTTACAAACATATCCAACTAATATTGATACCAAAATCCACTGCCTTTTTTCTAAGTAATACATTGCTGGTCACATTTGAAGCTCAGGCAGTGGTGAGATTGTTGCTAGACATAAAAACCCTACAAACAAAATGATTAAAAGCAGAACGAGATGAATCAGGTGAAAAAAAAGGGACTCACTATCAAACCTCATTTTGAGACAGAATCAGAATGCTGTCTGAAAATGTAGATTATAAAGCAGTTCCTCAGACATGCATTGTGTCAGAAAATGGATACAAAAGATACACGGACGTTATAATGGTTGTCTAGACGATGCACAGTATGCTCCCAAAATGGATAGTGTTTGCACTTTTTTTCTGCTGCTGTGAAAACAATTCAACAGATTTTAATACAAAAAAATGGATAATGATTGATACTGTTTATTTACACACACCTCAACAGAAAGAACACGCTTGGAAAAGCCATAGTTAAACTCAAACAACAATATAAGCTCTTTAAAGTACTCTTTTTTGTTTATTTTTTACTCACAACTATATACTGTTTTTAGTTTTTTACAAAGTTTTCATAAATACATTTCAGGCTGGGGGGAGTTTTAAATTCAGTGCCCATGATTAGTCTGTCATACTTTACCAATGCAGTAGAGTGGTATTTCACTGTACTTGTGTGTTTTTGTCTATGATTACATATGGCACAAAAAGCTTTTTGAGTAATCCTTGTCATCACTGTAACCCTTCATGTTTTGTATTGTCTATTCAAGCATTCTAAAGCAGATATTCCACTTGTTTTTGTTTTTTTTGTAAACTCTCTTATTCTTGAACTTCTCTCCAAAAACATATTACTATATTAACATTCACTTTTCAAACATGTCATTAGAAGTTCATATTTGACTTTGATATACTGTTCAAGAAGGCATGGTAGCGAAATAACATCTCATCCACTGAGATTTCTTTGAAACACAGTCATCACTCTTCTCGCTTTTCTTAGTGTTTGTCCAACATAGGCCAGGCCACATAGCGTTTGACTCTGTCTTCTCCCCATAGGGTTATACCCTGGTGGTGGAGTGTCCATGGGGCAGGTTGGTACTGTTCTGACTGCTCAATGTTAAGTTATGAAGTCTGCATGGCGGCCGCGGTTCGGGATCATTTATGTCTGGCGTCATGAGGGGGATGTCGTCTGGCGACCTTCGCGGTGTGAGGGTGTAGTCGGGCGGGCCAGTGAGCGCGGCGTGTCGTGGGCCTGGAGCGACTCACACTCGTGGTGGTGCTCGTGATCCATCTGCTGCTGCTCTTCATCTGCAGGACATCAGCTCCTCGTTCTGCAAGTGGGCGATGTCTTGGCGTTGCCACGCGTTGGCTGGCCCGGGCGGAGTTGCTGTGCTCGGCCCCCGTTTATCGTGCCGCCGCTTGTCTTCTTGTATAGAGTCCCCGACGCCGATGTTGAGGAAGCCGCTCCCACGGCGATGGTACTCTCAGCTCTGTGGAGATAGTCCCGTTTAGTCTCGATACCACTGCTGATTCGTCTGTGAGGTCCTCACCTTTCCGTGGTCGGTGGTCTGCTTGGTGTTGGCGGAGGCCCCAGGGTGGCGGGTGGTAGATGGCGGTTGCCGGACGCTTGGTGTAAGGGGAGCGGGGGTGGTGTCCTGCGGCTATCTTGGTCGTTGTGATACTACTACTTTTATGTTGTGGAGGTGTACTGTTCCCCCTCCTTGGTGGCCCGATAGTGGTCCCCTGACCCTGGTTTCCCATGTGCAGGTAGAGCTGGTCCTTGGGGTTGTACTTTCGACCAGCAACCTCTTCAAAGCGGTTGGGTTTTGTATGGATAACTTGGTGTCTGAGGAGCGGGCTGGTTTGGATCTCTGAAATAGAGAAATAAAAAACATTTGTAATTACGAATGTATTATACATTGTTCTTTTCAGGACCGTATTCTACAAAAGGTTTAAAAAAACGAAAAGGGCATATTCTGATTAATTGCCACCAAAGCACTATTTTATCTCTAGGCTTTAGTCAATGCTCCGTGAAATTGAAAATGATTGACCAAAATATTTAAAATATACTAGAAAGGTTTATGTTATATTCCTCCCAAGTGAGTCAATGTGGTCATTATTAACTCTGTAATAATTTTTTTGTGTTTCTTTAACTACTCAAGGGAATCTTCATTAAATAAAAGAAGATGAAGTCACAAAATGGCCACTAAAACTGTCCATTGATTCCTTTAGAGCTGATCATCCTACTTACAGTTACAAACTCATATAATTATTAATCAAACATATCTTCCCCCATTTTTATTCATCACCCTCTGTGATTCATAAAAATGTTAATAGTATGAATGTCCCAATGTCCTAGATCATGTTAACATTTTTCTTAACGCAGCTTTTTATTCTCCCATTACATTGTGAATAGATGTTATAGTGACACCTCAGTGTTGGAATCAAGCAACTCTCCTGTGACATTGTGACTGTGATTTCATTAACTTTCGAGGGGGAGACGGCGAGGCCTCAGTCGGGCCACACCTTGGAGCCTACACTGTCGAGTGAGTGGAGTAAGAGGAATGGAAAGGGGGGGGGGAATGTCCGCTGAATGCTGAACAGAAAGAAAGGCCTCATCTTGAGTCATGCACTGCACTCAGGCACCAGGGACACTCCCGGGACCCATCAGACCTTTCAAGATGAGCTCGGATGCAACCTGGGTTCAAATAGTATTTGAAATCATTTCAAATACTTTAGCTGTTTTATTTCGCATGCCTACCCAATACCGATTGAATAGGCAGAAAAGCAGCACCCCCCCACCTGGCACTCCAGGCAGACTAGTCCAATGCTAAAAATGTATTTGATAGCTCAAAATAGAGTATGTACCCAGGGATCTGCTCTGCTTCCAAAACAGCTCTTACAGTACAAGAGACTGTGAGACTGTGAGAAGGCTGCTTTTATTAACTCCTCCGTCCATCAGGTGCCTACTAATAACGTGGTCTCAGATCGGAGATATTTTCACTGCAATCCCAGCATGACATATCTCCGGCTGATGACACTGTTTAATCCTGTCATTCCCATTACAGCAGGATCTAATATGTCATTCATTTGTAATGGAAGGGGGGGGGGACAGAGAGAGAAAAAATTGGTGTATGTCTGTGCATCCCTGGAGAGATTCAATTAATCTGATTCAATTCTATTATTCATCAAACTAACCTTGTATCATTTTGCTATTTCATTCTATTTAGAACTGTACATTTGGTTGTATCACTCTTTGAACATCATGGGCCACATTCACCCATAATACAATTGCAAAGATGTTACCAAAATGGGTACTATTGCTCCCAGTACTTTTAACCTATATTTATGTCAAACCCTAGTGCTTTGCTGATATTTTCAAACACTACAGTATTTGTTAAGTAACATCTTCCCATTTTCATTTTTACATGTCAAAATGTCACCTCTTGGTAAATTAACTAATCTCCCTGAAATGGATTCAGGTGACTGTCTAGTAATAGTTCCATACACTAGTTATGTGCATATGTTCCTTCAAACATGTGAACCCATACAATATCACTTAAGGACTGTAGCCCTGATAGAAGCATATGGAACCCTGCTTAACAATATACAATTTTTCACCACAAAACTTGCAATAAAGACAACACTCCCAGGCTCCGTGCTTTCGACTATAAATACCTATCAACTCTTCCTGTATCTCATAAAGGAAGATAACACAGAGGTAGAAAGCGTTGGTCCATAAAACATATGCTTCCACCATGCTGTCAATCTGTTTTGTGTGATAACAGAAGTACATTCAGATGGAGGGCTAGTCTACACCTCCTAAGAGCTTTCTCGGTTTATAGAAATAGCAAAGTCACAGATTTAAATAAACCCCTTCTGCTCTTAGGGGGGGGCTTGCGCATTATACTTGCATGTATCTACTCAGATGCTCACAAATGTATTCAATCCTATCTCCCTCTGTTTACACAAACCTCTCTTTGCAGATACTGTTGAAAAATCTGCTTTTCCAGTCTGCCATTGTTCCCATCTTTCTTCATTTTTAGTTTCGAGTCTTACCTGCATGTGCAGTGTATACTAGACAACACACACCGCATTCAGCACACACGCATAATCAGCACACACCCAGGCATGCACCACACATTCACTCACCCTCACTCATTGTTCAGTCCTGTATCCACTACAATAACTTCCCTGTGCATTGTACTTTTCTATTTTTATATTACCACACATTAAACACTGAGATATTTATATATCCTCTCATCCCTCATCTGTCTGTTGTTGGAGCTTTTTTTCTGGATAACCCTCAATCTAGCAAGGAATTATCTGTTTTTCCTCTTGAGAGACTCTTGTGAAAAACGACACTCTGCGATGAATTTCTTTGGGTTCCTGCTTTGTTTGAGCAGCACTACGGAAAACAAAAACCACTCAGACTAAAGCCTCCCCATCCAACACTTGCCAATCTATCCCCTGCTGAACTGGCATCAGGTGGGCCTAGCCAAGGCCGGAGAGCTGGGGGAGGGAATGCTACAGCCTATGAAGCTGTTCAATAATGTATTTATTCACCTTCAAATAATTTTCTTACTTCCAAACATCCTGCTACCTGTTAATCCCAGGGTTCAGCAGTTCCAAATATCAAGTATATTTCAAACTACAAAGCCTTAATAAAACCAAAGCATTTACAATCTTATACCATATTTGTTCAGTGTGTTTAACTATTCCATATTCTTCTTCTCGATCCTTATTTTATCCACTTCAAATAACATCTACATACTAAAAAATGATTACATTTCTTAAGTTAGTCCAGTAGGTCATAACTCACTGCCGCTGAGCATGGCCGTCGTTCTTGGAGAAGTTGCAGTTGAACAGGTCCGTGGGTCCGATCATATCCCGAACACATAGGGCACCTCGTCCCCATGTGCCGAGGTCACCCAGCTAGGCTTCATGTCCTCTGGCAGTGATGTAGGGCTAAAAAATATGTTGGTAACCATACTGGGCATGGAGGTCCGCTGTGGCTCCGGCCGGAGCCACCCACTGGTGGTCGGTAAGGGTCCACTACGTCTTCCTCCGTGTCTCGGGGTTCTCCTTGTCGGCTTCCCAGTCAGTGTACCATGAACTTAATGGTCTCCCTTAGCGTGTCCTTCCCTCCGGGTAGCCGTAAAGGTGATCCACAAAAGTCCGACCCGGTCAAAGTCAAACTCGTTGGCCGAATCCATCCTCTGTCCACGCTGCCCTCCACAAACTTAACCCTTCCCTTTTACCCCCCAGCATGATTCTAGTTGAGGAACTTCGCCCTGCTCCATGAGGATCTGAGGGTCATCCGGGATGACTCGCCGTCGATGGCGGGGCGGAAGGCGATGTGGTACTTTGCGGAGTAAAGATGTTCTGTTCGATCAGCTCCTTGTAGTTCTTACTCTGGCGCACTCCACCAGGTCGATGGTGTCCAGCATGTTGCAGCCCACCTTCTCAGCCAGCATCCGTGTGTACTTGGCAGGCTGGTAGTTGACCTCCCAGCTGGAGGCGCTGTACCACTCCTGGATGATGGCTTTCTGGAAGAGATCCCAGGGGAAAAACTGATTTACCGACAAATCTCAGACTGTGTTTTGTTTTTCACAAATTAAAAATCTTTTACCAATAAAGTGCTAAATAATACATACCCCGGAACAGCCACACTTGGTATTTCTCAGTATAAAATAATTGGTATTTTCTGTATTACTTTAAATAATTCTGATTAACATCTTCTTGCTTATTTTATTTACTCAAATCAGTTAAACAAATTCTTATTTCAATGACTGCCTTCCCCGCCAACCCAAGCGACGCTGGGCCAATTGTGCGCGCCCTATGGACTCCCAATCCGGCCGGTTGTGATACAGCCTGGGGGGTCGAACCGGGGGTCTGTAGTGACGCCTCAAGCACTAATGCAGTGCAATCCTCCCACTCGGAGCCCAATACATCCATTACTCCTAACATCCACACAGATCCATACAAATCAACACATCCATCTTCATATTATCCTATACTACAAATAAAAAATATTAAGGACTCGGACAGGGACACCACATCCTGTCAACGCTGGTCATAATAAATTAATCAAACTGAAAATAAAACACATTTGTTTATTCTGCAATGAGGCCTCGGGCCATTTTCATCCTGAATTATGTTGGCTCCATGCACTTCACGATCTGCCTGCCACTCCACTCTCAAATAGGCCACAGCGCTCTAAACACTTCTTGTATGTTACATTTTTTTCCCATATTTTCTAAGTTCTATTTATATCATTGTGTATGTTTCCAAGCCCAAGAAGCCGACATCTCCCGCAAGGCCTATTACAACAGAGGTTTATTTAGCTTTATTTCCCCCATTTCCTCTGCTATTTGATGAAGAAATCAGTTAAACCTATCACCAAAGTGAATTTAAATATGTTGCATATGCTTCCTGTGTTTACCTCAGTCTGCTTACTGAGGCGTGCCTGTGGAGCCATGAACAGAGACAATCATGTCCTACATAGGGAGCAGCGATGAGGGGCTATGCTTCCCTGCACCTGGGTATGGCTACGGGGTGATAGGAACATACTGCCTGGCTAACAACAAATCCGATTCACAACACCAATTCAGGTGATAGGCTACTGGGCCAACCTTGTAACCCAGAACCAAATCAGTCTATAATTTTTTAGGTTTATTTGAACAGTGAGAGACAAATAACAACACAAAATCCAAAACCATGTAATTTTTAAATTATTTGCATTTTTAAATAAATATTTGACCCCCTCTCAATCAGAAAGATTTCTCGGCTCCCAGGTGTCTTTTATACGGTAACGTTGAGATTCACACTTTGGCGTGCTCCTAATCTCAGCTTTTACCTATATCACCTATCCACGAGCAATCAATCAATCAGATTCCAAACTCTCTACCATGGCCAAGACCAAAAAAGCTCTCCAAGATATAAGGGACAAGATTGTAGACCTACACAAGCTGAATGGGCTACAAACCATCACCAACAGCTTGGTGAAAAGGTGACAACAATTATTATTCGCAAAATGGAAGAAACACAAAATAAATCTCAATCTCCCTCGGCCTGGGGCTCCACTACAAATCTCACCTCGTGGGTTGCAATATCATGAGCGTTGAATCAGCCCAGGTCCGGGACTTGTCAATGATCTCAAGGCAGCTGACCATAGTCACCAAGAAAACATTTACACACTATGCCGTGAAGGACTGAAATCCTGCAGCGCCCGCAAGTCCCCCCTGCTCAAGAAAGCACATATACAGGGCCGTCTGAGGTTTGCCAATGAACATCTGAATGATTCAGGGAGAACTGGGTGAAAGTGTTGTGGTCAGATGAGACCAAAATCGAGTTCTTTGTCATCAACTCAACTCCCGTGTTTGGAGGGGGAGGAATGCTGCCTATACCCTAAAACACCATCCCCCCCGTCAAACATGGAGGTGGAAACATTATCTTTGGGGGTGTTTTTCTGCTAAAGGGACAGGACAACTTCACCGCATCAGGGGACGATGGAGCCGGTCCATGTACCATCAAATCTTGGGTAAACCTCCTTCCCTCAGCCAGGGCATTGAAAATGGAGTCGTGGATGGGTATTCCAGCAATGACAATGACCCAGAACACATGGCCAAGCCAGCAAAGGAGTGGCTCAAGAAGAAGTACATTAAAGGTCCTGGAGTGGCCTAGCCAGTCTCCAACCTTTAATCCCATCGAAAATCTGTGGAGGGAGCTGAGGTTCGGTTGCCAAGCGTCAGCCTCAAACCTTAATCTTGGAGATCTGCAGGTACAAAATCCTCCGATTGTCAAACCTGGTGGCCAACTACAAAACGTCTGACCTCTGTATTCCAACAAGGGTTTTGCCACCAAGTACTAAGTCATGTTTTGCAGAGGGTCAAATACTTATTTCCCTCATTAAAATCCAAAATCAATTTATCATTTTTCATTTTTTCTGATTTCTTTTTTGTTATTCTGTCTCTCACTGTTCAAATAAACCTACCATTAAAATTATAGACTGATCATGTTTTTTGTCAGTGGGCAAGCGTACAAAATCAGCAGGGGGATCATACTTTTTTCCCTCCTGTCTATCATAACTCAAAAGTTTGGTCACACCTACTCATTCAAGGGTTTTTATTTATTTGTACTATTTTCTACATTGTAAAATAATAGTAACATCAAAACTTAAAATTTGGAATCATGTTACGTGTAGAAATCAAAATATATTTTATATTCTTCAAATAGCCACCCTTTGCCTTGATGACAGCTTTGCACACTCCTGGCATTCTCTCACCGCTGCTTTTCCTTCCTCTGCGTCCACACAAAACACCAATAGAAGAAGAGACTTGCTTTGGCCAAAAAGCACAAGCAATGACATTGGACGGTGGAAATTTTCCTTTGGTCTGATAGTCCAAATTTGAATTTTTGGTTCCTGTTTGTGCGGAGTAGGTGAGCGGATATCTCCCGTGTGTGGTTCCCATCATCGAAGCATGAGGGGAGGTGTGGTGGTGTGGGGGTTGCTTTGCTGGTGACACTGACAGTGAATTATTTAGAATTCAGCACACTTAACAAGCACTGGCTACCACGGCATTCTGCAGCGATATGCCATCCCATCTGGTTTGTGCTGATGCTCCAATACTCAACTAGTCTCAAGGGCCAGTTTTGTTGCTTCTTTAGTCCACAAAGTTTTCAGCTGTGCTAACATATTGTAAAAGGGTTTTCTAATATCAATTAGCCTTTTAAAATGATAAACTTGGATTAGCAAACACAACGTGCCATTCGAACACAAACTGATTTGCTGATAATGGGCCTCTGTCTCTATGTAGATATTCCATTAAAAATCAGCCATTTCCAGCTACAATACCATTTACAACATTAACATTCTACCTTATTTTGATCAATTTGTTGCTATTTTACAACAAAAAGCTTTTCTTTTAAAACAAACATTTCTAAGTGACCCCAAACTTTTGAATGAATTATATAAATAAAATAAAAACTATTATTGATTATTCCAGTGAAAGCTGAGTTCAAAAAAGTTCGCCCCAGTCTAAAACCTAGTAAATGAGGCATCATGCAGACACAGTCCTCTAATCATCTCACATACCTACAGTAGCACACATTTACAGGAAGTACCTAATCAAATGTTTTTGACTTCTGACGAATAAGAAGAATTCTCTGCTTTCAGTCTTGCTTTCAGTTTTTTATTACATAATTCAAACTAATGTTTTCCCCTGAGGTTACTCTCACTATTGTCACTCCATACCAGCAGCGACATGGAGGAAATTAAAGTCCATTGGCGAGTGCAAGACATGTCCATTTCCTGCCGTAACTGATATTGATTTATATTGATGGAAATAAGTCTGAGGTTGCGAGTGTCTTAAATCTATCTGGGGTTTTGCCCTATGGATATTTAATGCTGTTTTCACAGTCATTTACTCAAATAGCTCCTGATGAGATTCAGCTGCAGAAACCAGAGGTGAGAGCGAGAGAGAAACGCACAGCTAGCTATTCATTTGTCTATCTCTGTTTGCGTCCCCAAATAATCTTATTCCTTATTTCTACTTTTCCAAAATTCACTATTATATTCCATTTGGGATAGACTTTGTCTGCCTCTCTACACTGTGCTGTCACTGGGCTGGGAAGCGCGACTATGACAGTTAACTACACTCACATTTCTAGGATTATTTTTCTAATATAATAACGAGAGATTAATTACTATAATGTGACGCGGTTAACCATTCTAATATTCTTATATCCACCTACCACTTTTCTCTGGCTGGTCACACAAATCTCTAGTGACTGATGGCAATATTTTACACTTGGGTGAACCTTAGACACACTCTGTTATTATCTCTGTCATTGCATAAATGTGATCCCCATGTTCTCTAAATCATAGTTTATCCTGACTTTTAAATCATTCATACTCAAATTAACTCTATTCCTATTTAATCACTACTTTTGATCAGGCACCATAGACTCTGTCAAAAGTAGTGCACTATCTAAGGGAATGCACTACCACCCCCTCTCAGTAGAGATATTCCTATTTAAAAAAATTATATCTATCGATAAAGCAATAAATATAATAAAACATTTCCCCACAGGTCTTTATTTAATTCCTACATTCTAAAATGATAGCTGAAGTTCACTCACACCCTATAATTTAATTAATAATCTTTAATCTGCAGTGTAATCTCACTAACCTAAATGATTCATTTTATGATTCATAAAATTTTTTAAGGACTTGTACTCACTAACTTTAAGATTCAAACAATATAATATAATCTCAATGATTTCCAGGAGGTAAGGGAATATTTTGGGGGGCTAAAAATACCCGATACATACCTTCTGAGTAGTGAGAGAAAGTAGCAGCTACACACATCCCCTGCACCAGGGTTTCCTCTCTTTGATCTCTTTAGGCCTGAATGTTCTCTTTGATCCACCTCAGGGCTTGGATCTGGTCCAGCAGTCCATTTCCCCTTGCTGCCTTCCCCTGTGCTTAGGAAGCCTGTGTGAACAACAAAGACAGAACAAACTCATTCACCTGCTTCTTGATTTCCCTCTAAAAACATTGTCATTGAACAGAGGTGTGCCCTGTGGTGATTTAGAAATGCATCATAAAGCAAATGAATCATAAATAAAGGATGAAGTGTAAATACAAGGAAATTGAATTTAATTAATCATTTTCACCTCTACTTTTCATTATTGATTTGTTGTCTTTGGGACCTGTACAGGAAACACAGTACAGTTACAGTCACACACACACAAATACTTACTTACATCCCTAGGGGTGTGCTCTCAAAACATATAGTAATGGCCCATCTTACACTATATTTATCACACATGATGGGTAAATTATTAACACATTGGCGTAAGTTCCAACGATCAGTGAAATAATGATACCCCACCCAGTATAAATGCCTGCCGCACAACACAACAGGGACGGGGGGGTTACTAGCATTCTCGCACCCGCTCATTATACAATTGTTACTGTTCAATTCATAAATTTAAGCACTCAGCAAGTCAGCGACACCTGCATGCTTCTAGTCTTCTTATCCAGTCAAATAGCAACACTCTTCATAAGTCACAGTGGTTCCTATGACCTGAATCATCCCTTGTGTTTAACCAAGAGGATAATGTTGATAATGTAGGATTGTACTCCCTCAGTCATTCACCTGAGCTACTGGAGTGCTTCTAGCACCACCATTATTGAGAGTAGTGAAGAGAAACGACAGAACAAACTCCTTTTCATGTCACATTCACTTGGTTTCTTCGACTATACAGTCGAATGTGCAGATAGAGAGACGACAGAGAGAGAGCCAAGTTCCTTTTTCATAGTCTGAATTCAACCACATGGCTTTGACTTGGATTCGACTCTATACGCCAGTGTCAGGCCAGACAGACAAGCTTGTTGATATGCTGTCGAAATCAGAAACTTGTTACAAATTAGCAGATTTGTCTAAACCCATTAGGTGGTGGGCCTTTAGGGTCTGCGAGCGCCGGCCACCGGGGTGTCTGGTCCCCAAGCGCCAGGCCTTGGATCTCTAGGCGGTCCCTGGCACTGGCAGCCCCCAGGCCAGCCAGGGCTCTGGTCAAAAAGTAGTGCACTAGGTAGGGAATAGGGTGCCATTTGATACAACTCACTCTCACCTCCATCCCAGGGAGAGACCCAGACAGAAGCAGTCTACAGCTACATGACAAATCCATAAAAATATAGAGAGGAGGAAATGGGGGGGGGGAGAAGAAGAAAGGTGTCCTCTGGCCCTGTGATAGGGAGCAGATCCCAGTTAGCCATGGTCTGGCTGTGAGGTGAATGATGAGGTGTGGAGGGATGGAGGGTGTGGGGGGATGGAGGGGGAGTGGAGGGAGTGGAGGGGGCCGTGGAGGGATGGGGGTGAGGGATAGGGCGGGGATGGTTTAGGGATGGAGGGATGGAGGAGAGGTGGAGGGGGTGGAGGGGATAGAGGGATGGAGGGATGGAGGAGGGGTGGAGGGGATGGAGGAGAGGTGGAGGATGAGGAGGGTGGAAGGGATAGAGGGATGGAGGGATAGAGGGGGGGATAGAGGGATGGAGGGGGTTGGAGGGGATGGGGGGGATGGAGGGGGGTGGAGGGGATGGGGGGGATGGAGGGAGAGGATAGATGGGTGGTGGAGGGGATAGCAGCAGAGGGGATTGTTGGATTACAAGGCCCCTGGCAGAACTCACACTCCTGGGTGAATGACCTCCAGGCCTCAGCTTGCTCCCCCTCTCTCTCTCTCCTCTCTCCCCTCTCTCTCCACCTCCCTCTCTCTCTAACTCTCTCTCCTCAGTCTCCACTCACCATGTCTGTCTGGGGGAGAGGAGCTGCGGGAGCGGTGCAGAGAGGATAGCCCACCAGTAACTCCTCAGGGTGTGTGAAAAGATTACGTAAAGCTTCCATTTCAAAGAAGTTGATTGGATAGTACGAGCATTGCATTAAATTATTATAACATAGCTTTTAAACTCTTTCTACTATTTTAACTGATTTATTGTTATAACTGATTTACAAGCTTCTAAAACACCTATTCTATATCTTTAATATCAATATCAATGCTTTGCATGACCTATTCATATAAAACCTATCTTCATCTGTATCAAGGTCACACATCCTGATTAAATTCACTGTCACAACAAACCTTAAACTTCATAAATATTTAGCCAATCAAACATATTCTTCAAAATAAAATATTCCTTCAGCAATATATTTCCAAAGTATTTTATATTGATCTTACTCGGAATGCATAAAATGTTAATATCACAACAAAATATTGCAGGTCCCTCAATATAGAATGTTAATATTATTACAACAATATCACGTTCAAAATTACATGTCCTTCTGATTATTTTATTCTCTGCTTATAGCGTCCGCATTCGGAGCAGTTTATGCATATATTATGCACATTATACATTTTCTTTCCCTTTTGGACTTTGGCCTGCGAAGTTCGGGAGCCGAATCTCCCCTTTGTCCGTATTGGTCAAGTGTAGGGATTCTTCAATAAAGTCTATGTTGTCATTCGAGGCACTCATTTTCATGCACATTTTTTTTAATCTCACCAAACATATTAGTTAGATTGGGCGATTAAGATCTCCTCGACAAAAACGTAAAAATTAATACAATTTCTTCATTTCTTCAATTAATTCTACTATTATGGTCCTCAAAATGGCTTGTTTTTCAAGCGAAGGTCTTTTAAGGGTATGCGACTCTCTCGTTCGGTTCCCTGCCACTGGCGTTTAGACCTTCGCAAGACCCAGATCAGTCCCATTCACCATCAACTAATCTCTCTCTCTCTCTCTCTCTCTCTCTCTCTCTGTCTCTCTCTCTCTCTCTCTCTCTCTCTCTCTCTCTCTCTCTCTCTCTCTCTCTCTCTCTCTCTCTCTCTCTCAACACTCTCTCTCTCTCTCTCTCTCAGCCACCTTGTACTAATGCTAATGCTGCCACAGGCTCAATGTAAGTCGACCCATCATTCACCTCACAACATACTGGACAGATCTGGGGTTTGAAGGTCTGCTTACCACACTGTCATTTAATCCACTTTGAGCTGGGCTCCATCCTTTACCAGCATGTGCAGTAGTAGCGTTGTTGGGCAAGAAACCGAAAATCGTTTCGAATTCCCGGCCAACTAGTTGAAAAAAATCTGTCGGCGTGCTCTTAGCAAGGCCCTTAACCCTAGTTGCTCTGGATAGGTGTCCTAAAATTTGATGCTACCAACAAATTTCTCTATGATATAAAGTATTCATTCATTCTCCCCTGCATGATGCTGGGTATAGCAGAGTCATGCATTGCCTAAGAATTTTTTGGTGGGGTATTTATTCCAGAATGCATTACCTGTGTTTTGTGTCATACATAGAAATCCTGTGAGTATGAAGGGTGAGTAAGCATTAAAAGGAAGTACTAAGCTACAATCTTCATGCAGTTGTTTTTCTTTGATACTGTGTGCCTATGATACAGTATTATCCAAATGCATGTATTCTCATTGAAATGTCCAAATACTGTAATCACTTGATGTATTTATACCATTTCACTTATTCTCCCCATCACCCTCCTCCCCAATTAAGGTGCCACCAACCTCCTGTCTTCGACACTTTACCTAAATGGCATTATCCTGTGAACTATCCTGTGCATTACAGGACGACTTCACCGATTACACCCCATGGGTCTCAAAGATTTTCCACATACTGTCTAGCCTATTGGCCAGATGCCAGGTAGCTAACACAACCACCTTTCCGTTCGTTGGGGGTCAGACCAAGCGCGCGTGATATGCGTCATGTTTATTACTTATCAACACATACAAAACAACACCAACCAGGAGCTGAAGTCCTAAGGTAATACAACAAACCCTTAACCGGAACAAATCCCACAACGACGGTGCCAATAAGCTGCCTAAGTATGGTCCCCAATCAGAGACAACGAGCAACGCTGCCTCTGATTGGGAACCATACCGACCAACATAGATCCCACACCTACTAGAATATGCAACATAAACATACACAACAAAAATATACACACCCTGACTCAGCATATAGGAGTCCCCTAGTCAGGGCGTACAGACCAAAGGGTCGCGGACTCCCACCGCACCAACATAACGGGTGGGGCCGGGTGGTATTCCGCCTCAGCATCCGGCTCGGGCCGTGCACCTCTCACTCTCCCCTCTGTTGCCCCCCTGGTCTGGTCTGACCTCGGCGCCTCTTCCCCCTCTCCTTCCTCCCTCCCCCCTGTCTCCCTTGTGGGAGACCCCAAACCTGGAGAGGGGCTGGCGTCGTATCTGGAGCCGCCTGCCGGAGCTGGACTAGGCACCTTGGAGCGACTACTCTGGCTCGGGTGAGCCGCTGACCGGAGCTGGATCAGGCACTGGTGGACCGGACTGCTCTGGCTCCGGAGTGGAGCCCTGCCGCTGGCTCCCCGGTGACTTCTTCGGTGCGCATCCCGGAGCTGATCCTGTGGAGCGACTGCTCTGGTCGAGTGGAGCAGCTACTGGTGCGGACCAGGCACCGGTGGAAGGCCGATGCCGGACTGCAAAGCGCACCACTGGTCTCGCAGTGCGAGGAGCCGGCGGCCGGGCCGACCTGACTAGAACACGCACCACTGGCTTGGGTGCGAGGGCCGCGGGCTGCCCCTTTGGTGAGGAGCAGAACGGCCGGGCCCTGGCGGCCCACCACTGGCTTGTGCGGGCGCAGGAACAGGCCGGGCCGGACTGGCGGCCGCACCACTGGCGCAGTGCGGGAGCAGACGGCCGGGCCGGGCTGGCGGCGTCCACCACTGGCTTGGGTGCGAGGGCAAGCGCTTCCGGCTGGCGGCGCGCACCACTGGCTTGGTCGGCAGGAACAGGCCCGGGCACTGTCTCCCGCGCACCACTGCGTGCGAGGAGCAGCCAGGCCGGCCCGACGCCCACCACTGGCTTGGGTGCGAGGGGCAGGACCAGGCCGGGCCGGACTGGCGACACGCATCCCTGGCACGTGCGGGGAGCAGCGGCCGACCGGACTGGCACACGCACCACTTTCTTGGTGCGAGGACTGGGTTCACTTTATTAAACCCAGCTCCTTCTGCTGCCTAACCAGCTCCTCTCGCCGTGCCTCTACTTTTTCCTTCTCCCTTTTTAGCCTCCTGTAGCGCCTCCCTCTGACTAATAACTCCTGCTCCCTCTGAACCAACCGTAACATGGTGGCCTCCTCTCCCCTAACCTGCAATCCCCCTTCACGCCTCCTGCTGCCTCGTCGTCCCACACCGTGTGCCCCCAAAAAGTGTTCTTGGGGTTGCCTCTCGTCTATCCCTTTCAGGGCCTCCATCTCCTTCCAACCTCTCTTATCTCCTAAGTCCATCCTCTCTGCTCCTCCTCGTCGCTGCTTGGTCCTTGTTTGGTGGATCTTCTGTCACGTTCGTTGAAGGTCACCAATAGCTATTTCTTTTTTAATTATCAACAAGTCCCTAAAGGCAGATACAACAAATTAACCAGAACAATCCCACAACGACAGTGCCAATAGATCCTATATGTACCCAATCAGAACAACGCACAGCTGCCTCTGATTGGGAACCACACCCAACATAATCCCCAATACTATTCACATAACATACACAACAAAAATATACACACCCTACTCAAATATATCCTGAGTCCGGCGTGACACACATACACTGAGTGCTACAAAACATTAAGGACCCCTACTCTTTCCATGGCTTAGACTGACCAGGTGAATCAGTTAAAGCTATGATCCCTTATTATGTCACTTGTTAAATCCCTTTCAATCAGTGTAGATAAAGGGAGGAGACAGTTAAAAACGATTTTAAGCCTTGAGACAATTGAGACATGGATTGTGTATGTCTGCCATTCCAGAGGTGAATGGGCAAGACAAAAATTTAACTGCTAAGTGTGGGTTTTTCAAGCTCTTCAAGCTGTGTATCAAGAATGGTCCACTACCCAAAGACATCTCAACCAACTTGACACAGCTGTGGGAAGCGTTCGAGACAATATGGCCAGCATCCATGTGGAGAGTGCTTTTCACACCTTGTGGAGTCCATGCCCAGACTTGAGGCTGTTCTGAGGCCAAAAGGGGGTGCAACTCAATATTAGGAAGGTGTTCTTAATGTTTTTACACTCAGTGTATAATCCTGCTGTATACGTGTCGTAAACAAATGAAGTCAATCAGAAATATAGCTGCTATATTTCTGCAGATATCTTTTATTTACACCAAACATTACATATTTTTCAAGCTTCTTGCCACCAGCTGGTACTCGCCTCATACCGTATCTACATCTTGATCTACCAATTAATTGCACGCCTTTCCTATTATCCCTCTCTTAATAAGAGACACTCTTTTCATTTTTCAACCTTGTCTTTCACCAAACCAACAAACCATGTTGGTATTGAATTACAACTCTTTTTTGTATCAACAAACTGGAGAGCTCTTACCGGCTCTATCCATCCAGCTTTCATTGTACTAGTTCTAATTGTGCTCTCTTCAATAATCCACCCCATGCTCCCAGATGAAATTAATTATCAAGGAGGATGTGAGGGGGAATGTTTAATTAGCTGCTCAGGTCATCCCCTCACTACTCGAATCCAATATTGGCTAGCATCCCAAATGGCACCCTATTCCTTTATCCCATAGGACTCTGGTGAAAAGTAGTGCACTATATAGGGAATGGGTCCTTAAAGGACGCAATCAGTAATATCTCCAAACCAACCTCTGTCTGTATCTGTCAAAAAATTAATCTCTCTGGCGGTCCCGGAGCTGGGAACTCTCACAACATTGTCATCACTGCCAGTCTTCATATCAACACTCACTATGCAAATGTCTGTTTTGTGGTTTAAATCCTTTATAGATGTATGTCTGCATGCCACCAAATAACCCCATCACAATGAAAGAATTACATCCAGCATACACAAATGTAGTCTATCTTGTCAAGTGGGTATGTAGAAATAGACCTGTATCTATTTGTTTGATATAGCAACAGAATAATGTGTGTGAAAATGTGAAAATGTGCAAAATGGGGACTAAAACATGCAAAAAGGATTTCCTGCTATCTATCTCATTAGTTTTTTTTTCTCATTTTACCTCTTATCCACATATTTATTTTTATTTTTTTCATCTGGCCCCCGTGGGAATCGAACCCCAACCCTGGCGTTGCAAACACCATGCTCTACCAACTGACTACATCCCTGCCGGCCATTCCCTCCCCTACCCTGCCCAATTGTGCGCTCCCCACTGGGTCTCCCGGTCGCTGCCGCCCTACAACAACCTGGATTCAACCAAGCTCTCTAGTGGCACAGCTAGCACTGCCTTAAACCACTGCGCCACTCAGTTGAGTCTATAATCATGTACAGAGTTAGAGTACATCAGAGGCAGGTGGGCTGAGTCGTATTTACCCATAATCCCCTGTGATTGACAGACAGCACCCGGGCAAACATACACTGTCAAAGTGCATTCACTGGCGCTGGTATTGCCATATTATGTGGCGGATTTAAAATGACAGAGAGCGATTATTCACACTCAATGGCATTATAATTATGAGTGAAAAAAACAAATGTACATTTTCCTCCCAGTTCTTTTTTCTCTTCTCCTCCCCGGCCGTCATCGTTTACACATTCAGCAGGCTGTGCCTTAATGTGGTTGCTGAGTGCGTGTGTGTGTTCTGTTTGCGCAGGCAGGCCAGGGGGCTATACAGAATAATTTGATTAAAGCCCGCCATATTCGAGGTTTGTGATAAGGGGAAAGATTACAGGTCACTCTGGGGGTTGGCAAATCAGGAGCTAAGTAAACAATTCATATTATAACAATAAATAAAAAACCATCCTGTCATCGTGTTCTGCTTTGATGGAAAGTTGGGATTGATGATTGATTCATTAACCTGAAAACTCTTAGATGTAGAGTGTGTTTATTTCCTGGAAGCAATTTGATGTTGATGAACATGCAGACCTGATATGGGTTTTTTAAAGACATATTTTGATGAAAGCTGACTTCTCTCTCAGTATAATCCAAATGTCTCACTGTTCAAAACAGCAGCATTTCTGTTACCTTCATGAAAATATTTTGCAACATCAAAGAATGTACTGCTTGGGTTCAGAGGAATTACATTTTATTTCTTTTTTTGATATGAATATATTCATTCATTTGTGCTTTTTAATAATAACATTCATTCAAATAATGTGACAATAACTCTTGCAGCTACAATATCTCTCTCTCTCTCTCTCTCTCTCTCTCTCTCTCTCTCTCTCTCTCTCTCTCTCTCTCTCTCTCTCTCTCTCTCTCTCTCTCTCTCTCTCTCTCTCTCTTTCTCTTTCTGCCTTATTAAAAGTTACAGATGTAGGATCTTAATTTATCACTCTTTTTGTTTCTTACAATTTTCCTACACATGCGAATTGTAGTGTATTCAAGGTTTAAAAAGGCTTCTAAAGTCTGTAATTTCCCTTTAAAATGTCAGACCTTGATTTGCCCTAATGAAAACGTATCAAACCCCTACAAAAAATTTCCTTAATCATAATCCCTTTCACATTTCCTGTTGCTGCGGGATTATATTCCTGCTGTAGCACTCTCAAATGAAATCCTACATCTGTACCATTAAACCTCATTTCAAATACTCCGAATGTCCATGAGATTTGAGCACCTTTCCTCCCTCTAACAATCAATTAAGTTCCGTAATACATTGAGAGAGGGGGAGAGAGGGGGGGAGAAGAAAGGAGAGAGAAAAAGAGAGAAGCGAAGAGAGAAAGAGAGAGAGGGAGGGAGAGAGAAGAGAAGGGAATACATTTCTCCCAACGTGAGTGCAATTGGTTACATCCATGATTATTACACCCGTGATCCACCCATATTTCATTAAATTTCAGAGTAATTAGAATCTATCGACACAACCAGAACATTTTCACTGCTTGCAGAGTTCAGAACTGCACAAACATTCCCTAGGCCCCACAGCTCTGAACTGCATTACAGTAGCAACTGTTTTACGGAAATGCTGCAGTATGGTACATACAAGTATAGTGTGTTCCACAGCTTAAGTATGTAACCTAATTTCTTATCCTACTGGGAAATTTATAAAATAATAACCCAAACCAAATCAATATTTTAAAAAATAACAGTATACTGAAAATGCCCACCCCTGACATTTGATACCTCTGTCTGTTTCCAAGGCATATCAGCTTCTCAAGTGTTGCCCACTCTAAAAATCATATTATTGATATCCCACTGCTGATCAATCCATTCCTATTTTCTTGTCATTCTGTGCCTGCATGCATCTATACCACCTTCCCCTCAGCTGCAGTGTTCCTCTACTCCCACATCCTATCTTCAGGCTTGTGGAATCATCAGTCTCAACACTCCATGTACAACATTCTGAATCATCCAGTCACCACTCCCGTACTGATGATATTCAGGGACCCCGACATGAATGCGCGATATCTCTGACAAACCTCCATGCATCCAAACCACCACTAAGAGAGAGACGGTCTCCTTCCACCCCACCCACTCTTTTCCATAACATCGGGGTATGATGCTAGCTCGTTAGTCATATAGACAGAATACCTTTTGACCTTCCAACACAGGATGATTATGATATTTGGACGTATCATGCAAATCTGTGCTATGAGTTTTGCATGGGTAATGGACCTAAAGTCTAATAAAATGATATCCCTATCTAGCTGTTATTAATCCCTCAGTAAAAAAATTCCCAAACAGATCTTAATACTAAGTGTCAATTTTTTATCCAGTATACATGATGATTAGATATTATGATAATATATGCAAAAAATTAAAGCGTTTACAAAATAAATCTCCAGTTGCATCTGTTTAGTTTGTTTATTGTGCTTGTCATTTGACATGATAAAACAAGTCATCAACCCTTCGCTCCATGAACACACTCTGTGACTGACCACTTCTCCACATGTTCAGTACATGTTATCTGAGGCTGTAGCTACAGATGGCATGTGCTTATGACAAACCAGTACTGTAGTATGACAGAGGTGTCAAAGGTATCAAGCCTCTGGTGTGTGTTGGTAGGAGTACATAGTAAAGCATGAAAGTAGTACAAGAGGGGCGGCGGGGAGGGGGCGGAGAGGGGTGGAGAAGGGGAGAGGGGGGGGGAGGGGGAAGAGAAGGGGGGAAGGATACAGACTCTGTGGAATGACAGGTCGTCCAGGTAGGGGACAGCTGTGTGACAGTGATGGAGGAGGAGGGATACAGAACACTCAAGCACACACGCTCTGCCACACGTCCCAGATGTCACACACCCACACTGCACAAATGCGCACACAAACACACACACACACAGCTGTCCCGGTCACTCCTCCCTTCAGCTTCACCATTTCATGCACACACACAATGTCTATTCTTTCCTTTACTTTGAGCCTCCTCCACACACACACACAAATACACACACACCCACTGGGGAAACATCCTGCTCAGTGCGGATCTGTCATATTAATCCCCTTGTTCATCAAGTACCCTCTTCCTCCACGCACACACACACCACAACCACCCCATCACCTCAACCCACCCATCTGTCCTCCAAAGCTGTATCAATCCATTGGGCCTCACGTTCACGCCATGTCACTTATTTCCGAATTGCTTATTTTGTTGAAAAAATGAGTCGCGTTTCCCACTTAAGAATTCAAATCAACCAATAGCTCTCAATTACTTACTTATTTTCCTTTTTTCCATCGTCGCAGCATCACAGGGAGGTCTCTCTCCCTCTCCAGGAATACTACCACATGAAACAGCCATCTGACAGACACCCTGAGCTCTCTGTGGCCATGCTACAGCTAAAACTACTCTACTGGAGAAGTGGGTAAACTCTAATTTGGAAAAAAATTATCCAAACGGTGAGAAAGGTGCCCTGTGTAAACATTCTACTGACAAACAGCACAGACACTCTGAATGACCTTAGGAATTATCAATCTCATTTTGTCTTTCACAGTCAGGCCAACCCAAGCTGTACTTTGCAAGTAGGTTAATAAAGGCCTACTATCGAAAAAAAGATAAATGCTGTCAACTGAGTCAGAAATCCACAAGTTTCAATTATTATTAAAAAATATTGGGGGGGGTTCGCTCTCAAAGTCACACTCTTTAATAGAAAACAACAACATTGGATGTTTTAAGTACAAACCAATGCTTAAACCACATCAGGGACCACTTTTGGGGTCTCTGAAAAATCCAGGTTTTTTGGGGGGTTTTACCTTTAATTCAACTGCCCAGATTTACTCTGGTTTGTTAGTACAGTTGTTTGGTTAGTGGTGTTTCTGTAGCTACATAAAAAATGGAGTTTGCAAAACAAATGGACACTGATGGATGCAAATAATCATGATATCATTCTGCCATGTCTTACCTTGCTTCAAAGTATCCTTTAGAAGCGGGTTTTCAAATCAACTTTATTTCGTTGTCTAGCAGCCAAAGGCATTATCCTAGTCATATTAGCAACTCATGATAGTTGTTGCATCTTTAGATCTCCCCTCTTTCTAAATTTCTATCATATTTCTATCTCTGTCCATAAACCTATTGTGTGTTCCATTTTTAGAAGTGTTTTCCCGCTAATTGCATTTTGAACATTCTCTAGCCTACTGCCATGTCACATCCTGCGCTTAAAATGTGAAGAAATAATAGTTTATAACATTTTGCTAAAAACTTTATCTGCTCCATCAACCTTATTAATTGATATCATACACCTCCACTACACTACTTTTACACGCATCGGGGAGATTAAGAGGTGATTATCGCAATGCCCACACAAAAAGTGGGTATGCGGCATATACCTGCGTATACCCTCCACTCCCACTGGTTAGCTGTGCTACACTAAAACTACCCTACCTGTTAGCGTGCTACAGCTAAAACTACCCTACCCTCTTTAGCGTGCTACAGTTAAAACTATCCTGCCACTCTGTTACCATCTACTTAAACTACCCTGACCTCTCTGTTAGCGTGCTAATTAAAACTATCCTGTCCACTCTGTTAGCCATGCTCCAGTTAAAACTATCCTGGCCACTCTGTTAGCCATGCTACAGTTAAAACTACCCTAACCTCTCTGTTAACCGTCTCACTAACTACCCTACCTCTAACCGTGCACATCTAAAACTACCCTGACCTCTCTGTTAGCCATGCTACAATATACAAGCCCAAAACAGTCCACTTTCCCAATCTGCAATATTTATAGTGGTACAATAATTTCAATTCCATATATGTTATACACCCATTGAGTGTTAAAAAACAAATTAAAGGGCATCATAAGTAGAAGTCCCAGCTCTGTTACAATGCTCTCTTTCCATTTATATCGGATCCTACATATCCATAACTACATAGTGAACCGTCACACTCTCCCAGTCTTGTACGTAGGAGTCTCTTAGTTTTATTAAACCATTTAATCCAGAAATAAACATGTCCACACTCAGCATTGCAAAATGCTAACTTAATTTACATTTGTTAATGTTTATTTCTCATCTACCCACTCAGCCTCATTATCTTCAATCCCACAGCATGGGGGAGTTCAGTGTCTCTGTCACCCTTCCAAGCGAACAGGTTTGCCATCCAGTCAGCAGAGTGAGATGCTTAATTTTAGCCACATAAAGCGTCGGAGGAGCTCTGTTTTCCTCCTCTCAAGAGAAGACTCCCAATCTCCTTCTTTAATTTTGTTAAACATCTTTTGTTTGAGTCAGGATGACGATGTTTTCGGAAGCATAATCACACATCACTATCTTTTCTATACAGACAAGACTATAAACACACAGTATTGTCTGCAACAAATTATACTTTTACGTACATAAATGCTGTTTGACAATGGTGTACTGCCAGTTAGCTATGACTGTCCATCCATCCAAACCCTTAACACAGAAATACATCTGCTTTTCCTCAACCAGGCATTGGCCCATGTACTGTAGATCGTAGCCCCAAGCAACATGCTGTCAAATAATGTGTTATAGCACCATTATAGCACCTTCTGAGTGGTTCTCCACACCCACCTGGCATATTTACCCCAAATAGTGTAACCAATAAAAAACCATCAAACACCCCTGTATAACTAATTGGCTGAAAAGATAAAGAAATACTGTTTATCTAAAATGGGAATCGTTGAGGATAATCATCAAAGGACCCCAAAGTGGCACTAATCGAAGAGTGCCCGTGTCATTGTTGTTGCAGTGTTGTTTATTGGCTTGCCTGGCAGCACATAGGGTTCTAATCCACACTCCTCTCCACCGATGTTTAGTCAGCAGAAGTAGGTGCCTCGGATCGAGGGCAGAGACACTTCCACAGGGAATCGATACTAAGCAAATACATAACCATGTCAAGAAGTGATAATCCTTTTTTGTCTACAAGGCAAGCTCTTACAGTACTCAATCCAACAGCCACTTCTACTGCTCTGCATCCCAAATGCACCCTACTCCCTACAAAATGCATTACTTTTAACCAGAGCCCTATTACCCTTAGAAGTAGTGCACTAGGAGACTGTGCCATTTGAGCAACCACCTGTGTTAAATAAGTGAAGAGGAGGCTTCCAAAACGTTCTCCTGAAAATCAATGTGCCACAGTGCTCTAATTGGTGATAAAAAAAAGCCTGTCATACAGTAATTGCATGTTGGTTATTTGTTTATTTTGTTGTTTTCCTTGGTTTCCCCTTACACATGTTTAAAAAATAATAATAGCCCTTCAATAATCAACCGTAATTTGCCAGAAAAAACACCCTGTCTTCTCTTGCTGTTAGTTAGATGTTGTCATGGTGACTCATTGATCATTTTCTTGGAACATCCTCATTCTCTCCTCCATTCAACCTTTCACTGTTTTGATGTGATTACAAACTGTCGCTTTTACACCTTTGCCTTGTATATGCACTGATCTTCACTTGTTGCTATGACCAACTCGCTGTCTGTGAATAAGAACATTTATTATGTTGAGTAATAATAATAATTTTTAAACTTTTATAGGCTTTTTCTTTACACAAATCTCAAAGCCCTTGTTCACGAAATAAACAAATAGCAATTTTAAATAAATATACTACACTTAGCTAGATCAACTGATCAAATCTGTTTGAGTAGCATAGGCCTTTCCTGCAGTCAAATGACCAAATCGCCCTCTAGTGGCCTCATGTGTAGTATTTTTTAATATTTTCATAATTTCATAATTAATAAACAATCTCTTTTTTTTTCCTAAAATCTGGTGTTTCTATGTCAAAGGTTTTGTTATATTTCAGTCTTCTGTGATGTATATAAAGTGTATGTTGGGATACAAATTCAAAATGAATACAATTCAACTCTATATCTTACATGGTACAAGTGTCTTCTTTTTTTTAAATCCCATACCATGTGTGTGATTAAACTTTTTGTTTCAAAGTAGATTTGTTTAAGACTACCAAGAATCACTCTATACCTATTTACCCCTCATAAAGGATATAAATTTTAGAAATATGCATTGTTTTAAAGAGCAGATTTACATCGTTCATAGCCAAATTAGTATCTATCAGAGAGGAAAAGCAATCTGGTGACAATGTACTGTATGTATCTATGCACATTCATTTGGATTCAGTCTTTAATTAGAGAAAATACAAGTCTCTACATCAAAACTCACTCGTTTGGTGGTTGCCTTCTCTCCCTCTTTTTTCTCTCTCTCTCATCTCTCTCCTTCGCTCTCTCCTGCCCCCACACTCTCTCCCCTCGTCCTCTCTATCTCTCTCTCTCTCCTCCCTCTCTATCTTCCCTCAGTTGTTGTAACACATTACACTTTAATAACTCTTTCATCTGGGGAGGAGAATTCTACCAAAAAATCTGAATAACCCTACCCAAAACTCTTTGCTTCATTAATTTCTTAATCTGAGGAAATCACTGTGGCAAAGACTGTAGTGGATTGGTACTTAAAGTTTCATTTTATTTTATCTTTGTCATAAATACTCTTAAATGTACTACTTATATCTTATCCTGCTGTGTGAACATATTCATAGGTTGGTTGCACAGGTTAGTTTACCAATAAACGTTCCTCTGTTATTCCCCACCTTAAAACGTTTGTCCCCTTCCCCAATTCCTCTGGGCCGTGTGGTGGCCTGTGTGAGCTTCCAGCTGGATGGGGCGAAAGTGATCCGCCCTCCTCTCCAGGAGGTGTCTGGCGGGTACCCACACACGCACACACACACACAGTGTGGGTGGCCACCTGGGTCAGTGAGCACCTCACATTGCTTGTTGTACCTCCTCCTTCTCTTTTCTCAGTCTTAGTGGTGTGTCTATCCATAATAGCCAGCCCCAGCAGAATGTACTGGCTAATGCTCCAGACAGAATAAAGCCATGACCTCCTAGCCGTTCCTATCCTTACTGGGAAGAGCCTGAAGAAATACAATATCATATCCTTTCTGAAGATATAAACAAAATGGCCCTGATATTTCAGAGCAGGATGAGGCAAAAGAATTGTGTACTATTTTCTTTAACTGTAGAGACGAGGATTATTATCTTACAATGCATTCAAAGGTTTATTTGAGGGGGCTATATTAAAAGCTTTTAAGACCTTTCTTTCAGATTATACACCACTTGTACTGTATGTGCCCAGTTCATGATCACATTTTACTCATTGAATACATATAAAGAAGAACAACTAGCAGAGATAACATTTAAAAGGAAAACTGAAAGCTATAAACAAACAGTTGATTCATGTTGATTTATTGCATAAATAGCATTGTATTTACTTCAGAAAAATATGGTTTGTTCCTTACTGGGTTAATGTTGTTGCTTTGTATTTCCAAGGGAGCTAACTGGTAAATGTTATGTTCAGTACAATATTTTTCCATGATAAGAAGTTAAAAGAATAAACTAAAAACAGTAGGCATATCTAAAATGCCTGCAGTATTTCATCAATAACCAAATCCATATATCCTCTGTCACCTGAAGTCACAACATAGCAGTTAGGAGATTTTTTAGCGTGCACAGAGAAGTGTTCTTAATTAGCAATGTAACCGTTAGCAACCAATCCTTTAACAACCAACATCAATCCACATCCTTAACTTTATCTTAAATCATATTTTCATTATGTTCTTCATCATTAAGTTCTTCATCAATAACCTCTCAAAAATTGCTTTGAATATTAACCCCCCTAAAAATCTTGGACCTAATATAAATTTTCTCCCTCCTTCTCAACAAATAGCTTCTTTGAACAATACTTAAAAAGCCTGCGATCATATTTTTCAGCATGCATCAAAAGTGCTAAATCGGATTCAAGCTCATGAAATTAAAAATGACTCAGCAGGGATCAGGCTGTAATTAGTGTCAAGCTATTAACTTTCTTTTATATGTCTGTTAACTAATACTTAAACATTACTTTACTTTAATCATAACATCATCACTACTCTATACACTATTACTTCATTTTAATCAAGTACCATTCATGTCCTGTAGTCGATATGTGTTATAAGAACACATAAAAACACATAAGCTATAATCCCCTGACATGGAATACCATGCTCATCAACAATCACATCTTTAACCAAGCCGCGATCTCAAAATCCATGATCTACCAAAGTAATTTCCGACACCAGCTGAAGTACCTGTTTTCATCTCCCGGTATTTAAGTGCCATAATGTTTCAGAATATCAAGAATAATCAATTATCTCCTATTTCCAGGTTATTCCCAGCTTTTGCTTTGCCGTCATTAAAGTGCTCATCTAGGTGGTGTTGTACTGTCATAATTCAAAATGTCTTCATCCGTTGCCTATTAAACACCACAGCAGCGTTACAACACTCTTCAAAGTTGCTATCTAGAACCTTAGCAAGGGATCTTCGGCTGTCCCCATAGGTACATGTACAGTTCACAACCTGAGTCAAATAATCCCTGGTTATATGCTATGCAAAAAATCCCTTCTTTCGTTTCCTCTCTCTCTCTTTCTCTTTCTCTTTCTCTTTCTCTTTCTCTTTCTCTCTCTCTCTCTCTCTCTCTCTCTCTCTCTCTCTCTCTCTCTCTCTCTCTCTCTCTCTCTCTCTCTCTCTCTCTCTCTCTCTCTCTCTCTCTCTCTCTCTCTCTCTCTCTCTCTCTCTCTCTCTCTCTCTCTCTCTCTCACGCTATCTATCTCTCATTTCCATACCACTTTCGCCTGAGTGTAGGAATAAGAGTAACATAAACATTTTCGTAATATCCTCTAAAATAATTAAATCTACACTGATAAGTGCTGTCTCTCTGATGTCTCTGAAGGAACTATTTGAAGAATTATCCAACCAAGTGAGATATAGGATGTTTCACACTGCATGTCTTCAATCATGTAGGGGAGAGAGAGGATAATAAAAAAGCAATCTAACATTTAAAAATGTAGATGTTGGTTGTGTCAATTGCTAAATGTAGCAAGAAAATCTAGAATAATTGAAATCATCCTCCAATAAAAGTATGCAGTGTAATTGTGTAAAATGACGCTATCTAGTCTTGCTCAATTCCTTTCCTCATTCATTGCCAGTCTGTTACTGTTAAAGTGAGTCTTCATCCCCACCTCAGGAAATAAGCATTTTAACACCTTGAGCTTTGCAAATAAACACTCTAATTTATCAAAAACATTTTATCTCTAATTGCTTAGGGCTCCCAAAACCTTTAAAAACTGGAATACTGTGTAAGAGAAGGTCAAACACAAAACATTTTCTCTTCTTTCCTATCTTTTACAATAGAGCTACAGCACGGCTGAGCAGAAATTGACAGCATCAGTACTGGTAATACACTGGGAGATCACATAATAATAATAATAATAATAATAATAGAAGAAGAAGAAAGAAGAAGAAGAAAAAAAAAGAAGAAGAATTGCCATTTAAAACACTTTTATCCGCGACTTACAGTCATGTGTGCATACATTTTACGTATGGGTGGTCCCGGGATCAACCCACTACCCTGGTTACAAGCGCCATGCTCTACCAATTGAGCTACAGAAGAAGAAGAAGAAGAAAGAAGAAGAAGAAGAAGAAGAATAAGAAGAAGAAGAAGAAGAAGAAGAAGAGAAGAAAAAATATTGATGATTATATATACATATTATAATCATCATCATCATCATAATAATATAAATAACAATAATAACAACTTTTCTTTGCTATTCCTCTATATATAAGTGTATGCCATATTTCATTCAACGAAATCATATCTGGGTTCAACTCATTCTTAATATACTCTACGTCACATAAACTATTCACAATATTTTAATTTATCGTATTCAATTCAAGCAACTCCAATAAAGAAAGTTAGCCTTCAAGTCCAAAAGCCTGGCTCTACAGTAAAGTCCTATACTGTGAAATATAACATTGAATTAAGTTTATTGTTGCTAGGTTGGGTGGGTTTTGATTAAAATCTGTCTCTTATGTCTTCTACTCAACAACTGTAATCTCAAATAATAGTGATCATCAACTATTCAATACACTCTCTATGTTAAAAATCCCTCTTATGGTTTTAGCCTATTTTTGTTACTATCTGACAATATGTTAATGTATAAAACTGTAAGAGTATAAATCATATATAATTTTTTAGCACCTATAGCAAACAGTATCCACAAAAACATGCAGGCACACCCACACACCACACTCTCTCTAGGCCTCTACTGCTTCACGTTCCAGCTGGTATAATAGCAATTGAACCTGAAAAGGTGTGGGTCTACATGCCACGATCTCCAACACGGAGGGGAGTCCGGAAAATACTATACCTGTGTTGTTCCACCATCGTCCATAATGTTACTGGGTAAAACATTACCACCACTCTTACCGTTTACTAGCCTCCTGCAAACCAAATCCTCCACCAGTGCGTGCCTTAACATATTTCGCCCCACCCATTCCACTTAGCCATTTGCAAATCAAGCATTTTCTGGCAGTCCGAGGTCCCATTAAAAAATATTTACTGTGGCATTTCCCATCCTGTCTCATTATCCACCAGACTGGGTAGCAGAGGCTGAGGCTCTTTTAAACCATGGAGGGGGGGCAGGCAATGCTCTCATCTCAACCGATTGTAATTCCAAAATTCAATCAGCGTCAATTACATTCACTATCTCTGTTACCACACTTACTTAAACTTATACAATCATTGGGGGAAAATGGAGGGTGAGAGAGGGGCATCGCCATGCAGTCATCATCTGCCATTTGCAGTCATCATCTCCTAAGATCTTTCAGGCGTGAACTTATTGAGCCACTACCAATCTTTAAATAACTTTCTTCATTTTTAGCATCCCTCGATCTTTCTACTGTTCTGAATTCTGTGTTTTGCTGTTTTACCATACACTCTTTTATCTCCTATGTGTGTGCTGTTGTCCTTATGTGTATCGTGTGTGATGTGTGATGTGTGTTTCTTTGTTTTGTGCGTGCGTATGTGCGTGTGTGTGTTGATCCACACACCGAGTCGTGTCCTCCATTCCCCTCTCCTCTCCATCCCTAGCTCTGCTTGGCTCACAACCTTGTCAGCTCTGTATTAGCTCAAACAGCTCAAAAGCTAATAAAACACTTAAAGGTGAATGAATGTGAATGTATAAAATTATCTCTGTGTGGTGGTTTTGGAGAGAAACTACATGCCTACTTCCCAAAAAACATAGCTGGCTTGTGTGTTTAGCTTACTGCCCATTTTCATATTTATGTGCCTTATAACATAAAATATCTATTTTCCCAAAAATCTATTTACCTGAAAAACTTACACCAAGGACAATATTTCAATATAAATATATTTCAGTGTTTTGTTTACAACTACAATGGAGTGCTCTTCTGCTAACCATTAAGACAACAATACTTTAAAAATTACCTGTCTGCAATCAGCCTTATATTTACAGTATTCACCCCCCTTAGCATTTTCCTATTTTGTTGCCTTACAACCTGGAATAAAAAATAGATTTTTGGGGGAGTTTTATCATTTAATTTACACAACATACTACCACTTTGAAATCAATATATTTTTGTGAACACAAAATATTCGTCATAACTATTCACCCCGAAGTCAATACTTTGTAACGAAACCTTTTGCAGCTATTACAGTTCACATCTTATGGTATGTCTCTATAATTAGCATCTAGCCACTGGGATTTCACCCATTCTTCAAAGGCAAAACTGCTACTTTCAAGTTGAGATGGGTTCCGCTGGTGTACCAGAAATCTTTAAGTCATACCCAGATTCTCCAATTGGATTGAGTCTGGGCTTTGACTAGCCTTTTCCAACACATTTAAATGTTTCCCCTTTAAACATTTAAATTTTTTTACATTTTTAGTCATTTAGCAGATGCTCTTATCCAATTTTCAATTAGTGAGTGCATACATTTTCCTACTGGCCCCATTAAATCAAACCCACAACCCTGGCGTTACCCAAACGCCATGCTCTACCAACTGAGCTACCACCCTCAGTGTTGCTTTAGCAGTATGCTTAGGTCTTGTCATGCTGGAAGGTGAACCTCCGTCCCATCTCAAATCCTCTGGAAGACTGAAACAGGTTCCCCTCAAGAATTTCCCTGTATTTAGCGCCATCCATCATTCCTTCAATTCACTACCAGTTTCCTAGTCCCTGCTATGAAAAATCTTTGGTGGATTGGTGTTCTCGGGGTGATGAGAGGTGTTGGGTTTGCGCCAGACATAGCGTTTTCCTTGATGGCCAAAAGCTAAATTTTTAGTCTCATCTGACCAGGTACCTTCTTCTATGTTGGGAGTCTCCCCTCCTTTTGGCAATGGCTTTTTTCTTGCCACTCTTCTGTAAGCCCAGCTCTGTGGAGCGTCCGGCTTAAGAGTATCCTATGGACAGATACTCCAATCTCCGCTGTGGACTTTGCCGCTACTTCAGGGTCTCTTTGTTGCCTCTCCTGATTAATGCCCTCCTTGCCTGGTCATTTGATTTTTGGTGGGTGGCCTCTCTTAGCAGTTTTGTTGTGGTGCCATATTCTTTCCATTTTTTAATCATGACTATTTAATGGTGCTCCGTGGATGTTCAAAGTTTACGACATTGTTTTATAGCCCAACCCTGATCTGTACTTCTCCCAAAACGTTGTCCCTGACCTGTTTGGAGAGTCCTTGGTCTTCTGGGTGCCTTGCTTGGTGGTTTGCTTAGTGGTGTTGCAGACTCTGGGCCTTTCAGAGGTTATATCTGAGATCATGTGCACTTAGATTGCACACAGGTGACTTTATTTAACTAATTATTATTTATTTTCCCAGCCTTATTTAGTGGCTTCATAGCAAAGGTAATACATATCCCACCACTTTTCCGTTATTTATTTTATCTTTTTTGAAATGTTTTAATTTCACTTCACCAAAATTTGACTATTTTGTGTATGTCATACATGTAATCCAAATAAAAATCAATTTAAATTACAGGTTGTAATGCAACAAAATAAAAAACGTCAAGGGGGATAATACTTTTTGCAAGGCACTGTAGCTAAATAATGTTACCCAGGCTTAAAAAAGCTCAATCACATCCCTCCTCTAAAGGTCTTCCAAACAAAAAAAGCTATTCATATTCAACTGTAATCCATATTGATCTGACAATTACTCAACAGAATTAACTATTAATTTATTTCATTTCTGATTTGCAAAGTCATTTTTAACAACTCCTTTGTTGTAAGCTTTATTCACTCTTATCTAAAATGTAACTGTTCCAAAAAATAGTGATAATTAATTGTTATACATGGATCTGAATTAACCATTAAAGGTTAAGAACAAACATTCAACATGACGTCAATTACATTTTTATTTCACTTATTTTACCAGGTAAATTGACTGAGAATGTTTTCTCTTTTTTACAATGATTTACCACCGTTTAAGTCCAAATCAACCATTGTGAAAAAAAAAGAAAGAACTAGCTAGTGGAACACTGGAATCAAACAATCAGCGGTTCAATGTACGATCTATAACACACTGTAAGAAAGGAAAACTCTCACTCACGGAAATATTACGTTTTAATGTCTTAAGAATGTTCTGACCTATGCTGCAAAAAAAACTAAGCATTAAAACGTAAAGAACATTTCGCTTGAGTGCAGGTTTTTACTTTTCTTCCAGATATGCATTTTAAAACCCGCCACCCAATACTTTATGTTACTACAAACGTTTGAGCTGAGCACGTCAATTTCTCTTTCTATCTATAACACACCGCCATCTTCCTGAGACACATCAGAGCCAGAATCTGATATAAAGGCTTTTGTGGAATAAAGGGTAACTAATAGCAGTCAGGAGTGGCTGCGGTTCATTTGTAAGTAGGCATGAGACTGGCACACATTGTCAAAAGGAGCATAGTCAGAGAACCATTTGTCATGCTAATGAATGCTTTGCCAAAGTGGCAAAACGACTACTTTTCAGCCTCGTTTTCCTGTCCCGGCCCGTTCTTGCGTTTGCGAGGCCAAAAGAAATGCATGTTTGTTCGTTTCCTCCTTTTTGAAATGAGCTGGGGCTGCTGAGGGAGCTGACCAGGCATCAACACTGGGGCTGCTGAGGGAGATGACCAGGCATCAACACTGGGGCTGCTGAGGGAGCTGACCAGGCATCAACACTGGGGCTGCTGAGGGAGCTGACCAGGCATCAACACTGGGGCTGCTGAGGGAGCTGACCAGGCATCAACACTGTGGCTGCTGAGGGAGCTGACCAGGCATCAACACTGAGGCTGCTGAGGGAGCTGACCAGGCATCAACACTGGGGCTGCTGAGGGAACTGACCAGGCATCAACACTGGGGCTGCTGAGGGAGCTGACCAGGCATCAACACTGGGGCTGCTGGACTGACAGCTCTGCTGAGGGAGCTGACCAGGCATCAACACTGGGGCTGCTGAGGGGAGCTGACCAGGCATCAACACTGGGGCTGCTGAGGGAGCTGACCAGGCATCAACACTGGGGCTGCTGAGGATGACATCAACACTGGGGCTGCTGAGGGAGCTGACCAGGCATCAACACTGGGGGCATTGGGTTGTCTCTGTCTTATCTTATCTTCTCTTCTCTGTCACGTCAGAACAGCCTCTCTTCTCTCCTTTCTGTGACTCAGAATTAGTGTGTTTATTGAATATGTCATGAACAGCCTCCCAGCCATCCAGCTTCCCAGGCCCCCTCCAGTCTACACACATATTCTCTTCCCAAACAAGAGTGATACGTGTGACATGTCTCCATCCCTCACTAGCTGGGGGAAATCGACAGGCGGTTCAGATCTGATCTCCTCCTGGCACTAGCTGTCCTTGGCCCAGTGTGAGTGGAGTAGTGTAGGGTCCCCTTTAGGCCCCCTTCTGGGTCCCTAGGGCCACCACTAGAGAAAACACAACAGCACAAAAAACACAGCAGTATATATGTAGACAGTGGAAACATAAATACTATGATATGTTGTTGTGAGACACATCATTCACTGTCTCTCTCAGTTGTTGATGTGGCCAGTGGTGTCTAGTGTATGTATGCAAATGCTTCTTTACGTTCACAGACAAACAGGGATTAAATGACAGAATCTCAGGACATTGATATTCTGCTTTGTCAATATTAAGAAACCAGGAATTGACCAGAATTGTATCATGTATCTCTGTCTCAATATCGCTGATGCTATGACTACACTAATACAGAAGCCTATAGAGTATTGAAATCTATAACTTAATCCCTTCATTATTGCTTAATCCTGTTGTGATTAATTGATGAATAGAAGCTGTCAATACTGGTGGTCTGTATCTAAATCATCATTATGAACAGATGTACTTAATCTATGCTTCACATAAATCAATTATGGTTCTAATTGGATGGAACGTCTTATTCCATATGTATCTCACATTAGACAACTGAACTCATTCTAAAGGGTTACCGAGGACATACAAGAAATGTGAAGAATGCTATACTGTACATTTATTTGTATTTTTTTAGGATTTTTAATAGGAACCCCATTAGTCGACGCCAATGGTGACAGCTAGTCTTCCTGGTGTCCAACAAATAATGAAAAATACATCACAGATAAAAAGACTACAAAGTACACACATTTAAAACATTAACATAGACATTACAGACTTACATAAAATAAACTACAATGAAAGACACACAATTTTACATGAGATTTTCTTTGATATAATAGTACTGAATAAATGGAATGCTCTCTCTCGTAACACTCTTCACAGTGCAGGAAACTGCAGTTCAATATGTGTCAGCTGACACAATCAGCAGGGGGCAGGGAAGGGAAACAGAGGCTTCAAGCAGTTTTAGATCTCGGAGACTGACACTGACAAGTCCTGCTGCGACAGACGCTATCCTAATATGGACACTGTATCTAGATCAATCAGCTAAAATAATATTGTGCTAAAACTGTTCTCCTCATCCGACTGAATAGGCCTAGAATCTGGGACATATCGTGTTCCAAAACAATATTTCCATTCCGTTGCAGATTCACCAGTAGAACAAACTATTGGTAATCCCTGTTATATTTCCAGACCCTGTGGGGTGTAAAAGCCCTCATCTGGACCTATATCTGGACTGGATTAAGTTGGTATTTAATTGTATTTTAAGACCTAGATGCCAAACACTCAGAACCTGTGTTTACCAGACAGAGAGAGAAGCAGTAGATAGAGTGAGAGAGAGAGAGAGAGAGAGAGAGAGAGAGAGAGAGAGAGAGAGAGAGAGAGAGACAGATATATATAGAGAGAACGAGAGACAGAAATAGAGACAGAGAGATGAGAGAGAGAGAGAGAGAGAGAGAGAGAGAGAGAGCGAGAGAGAGCGAGAGAGTGAGAGAGAGCGAGAGAGAGAGAAATAGAGAAGAGAGAGAGAGAGAGATAGAGAGAGGTGTGGGGGGAAGGTAAGGATAGGGAAGGTTAAGTGAAGGCAGACAAGACACATGCGTCTGTATCAGGGAGCCATCAGCAGGCCCCCTCATGTCTCGCCATAATAGGATGGAGAGAGAGGAGGAGAAGAGGAGCAGAGTGCCATGTGGCTCTGACACATCCTAGTTCAGAGTAATAGAGCTCAGGGAGAGCTCGTCACACAGATCGGCCCATGTGGCGCTTGGACACAGATGGTGCAGTGTTACGAAAGCAGCGTGGCAGCATGGCATGGTACCAACGCGGCCACAGCCAGGGCCAGCCACTGGATACAGAGCAGGAGATGCTACACACACACACACACACACACACACACACACACACACACACACACACTCACACACACACACTGCACAGATGACCCACTGACTGCTCTTGATTCCAACTCACACACACTCTGCTGCACGGACACCATGCCAACCTTCTGTGCGTTTGTGAGATTAAGAGGCTGAACACACTATTCAGACATGAGACTATCTGAACACACTATTCAGACATGAGACTATCTGAACACACTATTCAGACATTAGACTATCTGAACACACTATTCAGACATTAGACTATCTGAACACACTATACACAGACACTAGCCTATTTTATAGAGCGTGTCCAATGTTCTGGGAGCGGAAGGTGCTGAGTGTCTGAGGAGAATTAACATCCTGGTCCTTGTCTTTATCTGGGATGAATACATTTCTTTTTCAATGGGAGAATAGTGACCATGTAGCTGAGGGATGCTCTAGCCTGAACCTCTACTCTGAGAGACACGCACGCGCATGCACGTATAGGTACGCACACCCACGCATACATGCACACACACACACACACACACACACCTCATCTCTCTCATGGTGTCTCCCTCCTCACCCAGTCTGTCAAAGAGGCAGAGAGACAGACTTAACGAGGGCCTCCTTTCTCCTGTCTACGTTTTTTTCTTTCTTCCGCAGTGCACACTTTTCCAGAACACCTTTTCCCCCTGGCTCTCAATCGCTAAACTAAATATAGCGAGTGGTGCAGACAGCTCAGCTTTATAACAAATGGAAAGCAGAGCAGCAGTGGATACCGGAGTGTGAATATGAATTGAACACCCTGGATGTAGCTTTGGTTTTCTTATGGGCTTAACAACAATTCCGCATCTTGGTCTCCATGAAACTACCAGGTATAGTCTCAGCTCGTCCCCAGGCTCAATTATTACCGTGTATAGAAAGTGAGGTGTTGTACTTCTAGACAGAGAGGTGTGACAGGACAGAGAGGTGTGACAGAGACAGAGAGGTGTGACAGAGACAGAGAGGTGTGACAGAGACAGAGAGGTGTGACAGAGACAGAGCCGGCTGGTGGACGAGATTAGGAGTCTATCTGAACACTGCAGAAAGAACAGCGAAATGTGCTGTACAGTGGATTTAGAAAATAGACCTGGATAAATCTTCCAGCTTCTTCTGACTAATATAGCTGTTGGTAACAATATATATAGGGAGAAAGCATAATGTGGGCCCACATAGTAGAAGCAAAACAGTATAGCTTGAGTGTTTGTACTGTATATCTTCCAATTCGTAGGTCTAGTATAATTTGCTAAAACATACACAGTATCACTATGGACTTGGATGACAAAGCATATCAGGTTGATAACCTCTCCGACACCATTATTCCCAAAGTTCATACTGGAGTTACAGGACTGGATATGCTGGGAAAAGATTGCTTAATTCCATGTCGGAACATTTAACGTTGTTTTACCAGAAACCTCTCCTATTATAAATATCCTCTCATATCATCACATTCTCCTCTCTTGTACTATTAGAGCAATCTTATTTGAGATGTAAACTTCTGCCAAATCAGGTAAAGTATTCACTGCCTTAAAATATTCTCAACTCATTTACTTCCTATTCAATTAGTATGGGTTTATTCCCTGCTGTGCCATACTGAATTACAATCCAATATCATTTTACAAAAGAATCCAAATCTAGAAAAATACAAATTATACCACATAAACCTCACAATTTTAATCGCCAGATTTGCAGTACCACAGCCAACCGAAACACCGTCAAACAAACAACATGGATGAATCCATCAATCCATAGAAAACACAACACAAAGTGATAAGACCCAAATGTTATGCTGTGACTTACCTAACACTCCGAGTCTGTAGTTTATGGTGATTACATGACGTTTCCTAGCCTCGCCAGAATACTCCCATCAATCATGTTCCCCGTTCCCTCCATGTAGGATCCACCATGGATGTACACCATGACTGGCTTCAGCCCGTTCTCATCATGGATGTCTGGAAAGAAGAGCAACAAGCATGAGCACCTGTAGATAACACTGAGTCTGGTAGTGTGTCCCAAATGGCACCCTATTCCCTATATAGTGCACTACTTTTGACCATCGCCCTATGGACCTTTGTCAAAAGTAGTGTAAGGCTACTATATAGGTAACAGTGCGTCATTTGGGTGGTTAGGAAGGAGCCAGCCACATCCTCTACTTTGGATGCATATGTTCTTGACATTTTAATAACATCCGTAGTGATCAATATCTAGTCTGCACACTGCAGGGAAATCCAATTAACCTTTTTGGTTGTCTCACCTCAAGAGAAATCAATTTGTTAGTAATAATTTGTGTCCCCTTTTTTCAGTGATTAGAGAATCGTACTGTAATGTTGTTGTGTAGAAATCTGATACTACATATAATATGCCTTTGAAAATCCATGTAAAGTGAGCCATGGGGGAAAGAAGGCAAGCTGACATTCAAAGTGGGTGTCATATGCAAACACAATTGGATGAGATAGGGCCACTGTAAGTACTGTAGTATTGGGGATGCTTAGATATGTGATAGCGGCATCATTCTGCAGAGATCTGTACAGGGATTATGTTCTTGGAATTACACCAACACACAAGGACTGTTTCCCAAATGGCACCATATTTCCTACTTAGTGCATCACTTTTGACCAGAGTCCGTATAAAGGGAATAGGGTGTAATTTGAGACGCATCCAAACATGACTGCTACAGTACAATTAGGCAGGATGAATACCTTATCTGGTTCTGATTAAAGCTGGTGATTAGTACATGTGTAGGTGGTGATTATAAATTAAGAGGGTAGAGCCTTAGTATGAGAGAAGATTGGAGAGGGGATATCATGTTCCACAAACACCCAGCCTGCTAGCAGGATAAATGACCACTGAGTTCAACCAGCAGTCACAAGCCTCATTAGGGTGTTCATTACCTAATAGTTGATTCCTATGGGTCCAGCATTCCAGAATTCATAGCTCAGCATTCTACCACTGCATTCCCCCTTCTACCTCCTTAGGACATGGTGGAGAAGCAGTGAGTTTAGAATAAATGATTTAGGGAAGGAGGCATTTTTCAAGGATTTCATTACTTCAACCAAAAAAATAGAAAGGTGTTCTTCTAGCCTCTGGGTAGATACACTATACAGTGCAATCGGAAAGTATTCAGACCACCTGACTTTTTCCACATTTTGTGACGTTACAGCCTTATTCTAAAATTGATTAAATTGTTTTTTCTCCTCATCAATCTACACACAATACCCCACACTGACAAAGAAAAAACAGGTTTTCAGGATATTTATGCAAATTTATTTAAAGTAAAAAACAAAATATCACATTTACATAAGTATTCAGACCCTTTACTCAGTACTTTGTTGAAGCACCTTTGGCAGCGATTACAGCCTCGAGTCTTCTTGTGCATGCTACAAGCTTTGAACACCTGTATTTGGGGAGTTTCTCGTATTCTTCTCTGCAGATCCTCTCAAGCTCTGTCAGGTTGGATGGGGAGCGTCGCTGCACTGCTATTTTCAGGTCTCTCCAGAGATGTTTCATCGGGTTCAAGTCCGAATATGGCTGGGCCACTCAAGGACATTCAGAGACTTGTCCCGAAGCCACTCCTGCTTTGTCTTGGCTGTGTGCTTAGGGTCGTTGTCCTATTGGAAGTTGAACCTTCGCTCCAGTCTGAGGTCCTGAGCCTCCGGAGCAGGTTTTCATCAAGGATCTCTCTGTACTTTGCTCCATTCATCTTTCCCTCGATCCTGACTAGTCCCCACAGCACGATGCTGCCACCACCATGCTTCACCGTAGGTATGGTGCCAGGTTTCCTACAGACGTACGTTTGGCTTTCAGGCCAAAGAGTTCAATCTGGTTTTATCAGACCAGAGAATCTTGTTTCTCATGGTCTGAGAGTACTTTTAAGGTGCCTTTTGGCAAGCTCCAAGCGGGCTGTCATGTGCCTTTTACTGAGGAGTGGCTTCCGTCTGGCCAATCTACCATAAAGGCCTGATTGGTGGAGTGCTGCAGAGATGGTTGTCCTTCTGGAAGGTTCTCCCATATCCACAGAGGAACTCTGGAGCTCTGTCAGAGTGACCATCAGGTTCTTGGTCACCTCCCTGACCAAGGCCCCTTCTCCCCAAGATTGCTCAGTTTGGCCGAGGCGGCCAGCTCTTAGGGAAGAGTCTTCGGTGGTTGAAACTTCTTCCATTTAAGAATAATGGAGGCTACTGTGTTCTTGGGGACCTTCAATGCTGCAGAAATGTTTTGGTACCGTTCCCCAGATCTGTGCCTAGACACAATCCCTGTCTCGGAGCTCTACGGACAATTCCGTCGACCTCATGGCTTGGTTTTTGCTCTGACATGCACTGTCAACTGTGGGATCTTTATATAGACAGGTGTGTGCCTTTCCAAATCATGTCAAATCAATTGAATTTACCACAGGTGGACTCCAATCAAGTTGTAGAAACATCTCAAGGGTGATCAATGGAAACATGATGCACCTGAGCTCAATTTGAGGTCTCATGCAAAGGGTCTGAATACTAATGTATAGTGTATAATTTAATTTTTAATACATTTGCAACATTTTGCAAAACCTGTTTTCGCTTTGTCATTACGGGGTATTGTGTGTAGATTGATGAGGATTTTTTATTTATTTAATCCATTTTAGAATAAGGCTGTAACGTAACAAAATGTGTAAAAGGAAGATGTCTGAATACTTTTCGAATGCAAATGTATATACAAAAGCATGTGGACACCCCTTCAAATTAGTGGATTCGGCTATATCAGCCACACCCTTTTGTTGACAGGTATATAAAATCGAGCACACAGCCATGCAATCTCCATAAACAAACATTGGCAGCAGAATGGCCTTACTGAAGAGCTCAGTGACTTTCAACGTGGCACCGTCATAGGATGCCACCTTTCCAACAAGTCAGTTTGTCAAATTTCTGCCCTGCTAGAGCTGCCCTGGTCAACTGTAAGTGCTGTTATTGTGAAGTGGATACGTCTAGAAGCAACAATGGCTCAGCCGTGAAGTGGTGAGCCACCCAAGATCAAGCAGAACAGGACCGCGAGTGCTGAGCCGTAGTGAGTAAAAATCATCTGTCCTCAGTTGCAACACTCACTACCGAGTTCCAAACTGCCTCTGGAAGCAACGTCCAGCACACTAACTGTTTGTCAGGAGCTTCATGAAATGGGTTTCCATCCGAGCATCCCACACAAGCCTAAGATCACCATGTGCAATGCCGGCGTTGGCTTGAGTCGTGTAAAGCTTTCGCTGCCATTGGACTGGCAGTCACCATCTGGCAACGTCCGAGCGACAAATCTGAGTTTGTCGATGCCAGCTACCTGCCAATCATGTCTATTAAGTTTGGTGGGGGAGGAATTGGTCTGGGGTGTTTTGCAATGTCCAAACATCTAGTGACCTTCCGGTGGAGGCTGTTATAGAGACCACTCCATATTAATGCCCATGATTTTGAATGATGTTCGGTTCCACATATTTTTCGTCATTAGTGTATCTCGTAATATCTACTACACTGGCTGAACAAGTGGGGTCATACATCATCTTACCATATTATCAGGGCTCTATCTCACCAGGATGAGAGCATCGAGGGAAAATCATATGCACGGCCCCACCACAGGATTGGATAAAATGTGTGTATGCTATGTTTATCACCAATGCATTTTTGTATGTGTAGCCTCATTTATGTCTGATATGTTAGTCAGCTGTACAGCAATGTAAATGTGTGTTTCTGCAATGCTATTTCAAATCATGATTTCCAAATAAATGAGATTCCCTTGGTCTATCTCGGCAAGCGTTGGTCATGGAACTGGCTCGGTCTTCTCGGTTTACCCCTCCCAAACTTGTGTTTATTCACAACCTTTCAGTACACTCCGATTATTGGTTTCTGTTCATCCGCCGTTGGCTGCTGCTGCAGGGGGTGGGCCAGTCCTGTTTAAATCATTCCTTCTGCCTCCACATTAACCCTAGTAATCTCCAGGCCCTATGGCCACAGATGATTCCTTTGCATTGAGCTCAGCTGTGTGTGTGTGCACTTGTGTGTGTGTGTGCGTGTTGTTATATCGTTCCCCTCCTCCCAAAAAAACCACCAATATATAGAAAGAAGAGGTGGAACAACCCACAGTGTTATTAATTTCCTCTGTGTTCTGAGTGGGCGCCTATGCTACATAATGTGAATGTATCTTTTCACAACTCCTCACCTGGTAGCACCAACCTAGCCTATACGGTCTTAGCTGCAGTCTTGTTGTGCGTCTTGAACCTTCCTTCACCTCTGCCATGCTCCTCTTGGGCAGCAGCCAATACAGTGCACTTCACGAGAGACTGGGTCGATGGGACAAGTTGGAGGAAGGGTAACTAACTCATGTCTTATTTAATGACCACTTTCTCCATTCCCCGCTAAAAAGTTCTTACATTAATTTATTAGTAGGATGGGAGCTGCTGAAACCAAGTGAAAATGCCAGATGACATTAAAAGAGGGGCACCACATAAAGTTGTCAGTGACTCCTGTCTAAAAACAGATATTCATCTGATGCAGCTCTTCTTTAAAAGCTAGGCTCTGAGTTCTATGTTTCTGTGATATTTGGCTGGCCTTTGATCAAACATAGAAGCAAATTGTCTGTCACTCTCACATCTCTAATGTTGACCTGCTCTGGGAGGTTGAACTGAGAGACTAAACAATAGCAACTTTTCATCCATTCTAAAGACCTTAATTTTTGAACATGTTAAAAAAATTTGGGGGTAGGTCGTCTCCTTGTCCCAGCGTGTCCCCATCCGGTCACTCCAGAGCACTTAAAACAAGAAATAGAGAGGGATTGGCTAGAGGAGGAAGACCATCCTTTTTCTTCTCTCTTCCCTCTACCTATCTCTCTTCTCTCTCCCATTCCTCTTACCCCCCTCTCTCTCTCTCTATTCTCTCTGTGCTCTGTCTCTGTGAGGAGCTGTATGAGCTGCCTATCAACAGCTGCCTGGCTCGAGTACTCTGCAGTCGAGCATACCCTAGATATTCATCACTCCCACCGTGCCGGGGGAGATAATATATTCCTCTCCGGCACTGCTTCGGCGCCGCACACTTATCTCCAGCGGGGGGGGGGGGGGGGGGGTGGGGAGAAGGGGGGGGGAGGGGGGGGGGGGGGGGGGAGAGGGGTAATAGGGGGGGGGTCATCAGAAATTTTCCATTGGTTTCAGCATTTTCCAAGCGTTAGTAATGGGATAGAGGGATGAAGGATGATGGAGGGAGGGATGCAGGGGATGGAAGATGGCAGTTAATGACCATGCATGGGGAACAATCAGCTTCTCCAACCCCACGGTTAGACAGAATTCGCTAGTCACACTTCCTGTTCCTTTTCTGATAGACCTGGGTCTAATCATTAGAGCACATCGTAGCAAATGTTTCGCAACCTAAACTAGTGTTTCTTATTGGACAGTTAAGGTAATCCCTCCCTGTTTCATAAAAAAAATATCCAGTTTGGTGCCAAATGATACATCTTCTTTAACACATCTCTCAGTCTCTAGTGTGCCAAAGCCTGTCAAAAACAGAATACAATTCCAAGAAGATGGTCCTCTGTAGCTCAATTGGTAGCACATGGCTCTTGTGATCCAGTAGTGGGTTCGATCCCCGGATCACCCCTTGTAAATAAATATATGCCACTTGACTGTAAGTCGCTTTGATAAAGCGTCTCTAAATGTCATATTATTATTTTTTTAAGAAAAGTGCTCAGAGCTTAGTGTCAGAAGTCTCAAAGGCATTATATTATACCACACTATTAGTTTTGAAGTACGTCTACACACTCCACACCCCTAATGTCGCTTAGACATGGTCTCAATTCAGAACACTTCAAATAATACCCTTTCTTTCTTACTCCAAACTAGTAATTCAATAATAAGGATATATTTGATCGCACATTTCAAAAATTCCTTGAGGGCAAAAAAGAAAAACTAAGTTTTTCAAATGCAGCCATTTAAAAATTCCAAAGAATAGGAATGCGCTTCTATGTCATTTAAGCCTGAGGTGAGGGCTTTTAAGTGGGGAACTCCGGCAGAGAAGGTAGGAGTTAGGGGAAGGGGGGACTCAGTGAGCTGCATTGCTGTGGTGTGGGCGAGGTGTGTGTCTATGGTGCGTGTGTGTTCCCTTCCTCGTCTTTCTGTGCGCATGTGTGTTCGTCCTTTCCGTGCGTCAGTGTGTTTGTGTGAGTGCATATCGTGCATGTGTGTGCTGGGTGTCTCTGCTCTACAGCACACTTACTCTATTAGCAGAGCTATAACCTCAGGGACTGGGGATAATTCTCGCCGGTGCAGATGTTCAAACAGTCAGTGTGCATCGATCCTCCGCCTGCACTGCGCCATAGCGCTCCCTGAAAACACAGGCGTGGGTTTTGACTACACGGCAGTAGTTCTTCAAATGAAGGGTTTATCCAGGCATTTCAAAATCGACTGTTCAAGAGTCAGAATCGAATCGTCTACTTTTAGTTAACATTTGTATCTCACACAGTCACCAGAGAGATAATTCTTACACGCTGATCCAATACACTTAAAAATAGTAATAAATGCATTCATGGCAATTATCACTGATTCTAAAGGTTACAATAGATATTTCTGAAAAACGTTTCACCATTTAAAAAAATTAAGAAAAAATGATTATGTAGTTATAGGTACACACACATTGCTTTAGTAATCTCCTAATAAGATTTAAGGTAACCTTATTCACAGCTTTCCTCCTACCTACCAAGCCTATTACCTTTTCACATCATCAATCGCTATAAAGGCAATCTGATTTTTCTACAGTCGTCATTCAGAGGGTGAAATCATAAAACCTGTATTACTGAGAATATATGCCACTTTCTAGTGTTGCAGCTTTTTGAGCAAGAGAATGCCCAACCGATCGTACCACAGTGATCTAAAAATTGTCCGACTTGTTCTGCCCTTTATTTTAACCAAAAACAACCCGGTGCCTTATCATCACTACATTTCCCCAGTGCTTCCACTCCTCTCCTACCATCCCCCAGATCTTTAGCAACTCAGACAAAAATCAAACCACCATTTTGGGTTAATATACCATCACAAAAGCGCAAAACTCACAATTTTACAGTTACAAATAACAGGTGTCCACTGTCCATGTGGTTAGTGTAGTGCTCATGCTTCACCGAGCAACGAAAAAAAAAAAAATAAAGGAAACATATTCTTCCCCCTCCGAGGGAGGCCAAAGACAATACATCAAGTTTCAATTTAACATCTTTCACTTTGCAGCAAAGGGGAGTGAGGAAGGTTTGTGGTACTATTCTACCCTCATTCCCATTTAGAGGTGACCTTTCACCCTTAGTACCCGATCTTCTGATTCTTATTTATCTCATCTCCAAAAGGTTTAAAAAATCAGGTCATTATATTCAAGTTAAGGGAAAAATAAATAACTTCACAAAAAATAATCTATATTGTTTTGTACATCACAATATCGCTTTTTATTTTTGGGGGGTCAAAGAAAAAACAAAAAATACCTTCTCTTCATCCACCATCATTATTGGTGAAATCACCCTTACTGTTTGAGTTGGCTCCTACAGTCAACAGCAGAGGGAGGTACAGGGGATAGGAACAGATTTTTAAAAAAATATATATATATATATAAAAAACAATCTTATCAAAAAAAGAATGATAAAAATACATTGAAAACTTTCAAAGTTTGGGGGGTTTGTGTTGAGAGAAAAAAAGATCTTGTAGGAAAACATATTCATTCTAACAGTAAGTGCTTCAACCAATTGGATAGCATGACACACAATGTAGGGAGCACCAACACAGCATTCTGATAATGTTCTAACACAATGTTTATACGGGTAATTATCTAATACACTCCTTCCTATTAACCCCTAATGCAAGTAGCTTTTAAAATAATTCCCCCTTAGACACTGTATAGGCTACCCCCCTCCCACTAGGGCAAAATCACCAACATAAATAAATCACAAACACTAATCAGCAGAAACAAACAACAAGTCTCAACAAGTCCACTCTAATCTTCATCCTAAATTATCAATGTAAAATATATTCATTCTATCACTAACTCTCACTATACTACACCCGTCAAATTCCCTACTAAAATATGTAAATCACCTAAGCTATCGTTTTCCCTTCCTTCATATAGTGGTAGACTGGTAAGGTACTACTACACTGTTTGTTCCGCGTATGTGACCGAATACTATTTGATTAGTAGTGTTATGACCTCAAGGCAACTGGAGACACTGAGGTGATTTTCCTGCCAGCCGAGGTGAACAGTGTGTGATTTATGAATACAGAGGTTGTATAGGTTGTAATAGTCTCTGTACTGTACTGAGCAGGGTAGTGTTGAACCCTTCTCTACATTGGGGTTGGATTGGGGGTCTTATGCTATTTGAGAGTGGGCGTGTTGTTAGAGGAAATGATTAGCCATTGCCTAGAACTTGATCTTCAACTGGACCTTTAGCCTGCTGTGGTGTAATACCTGGCTAATAAAATAGACTTAATTCTCAGACCCATTAGTATAATAATAGTAATGGTCATTATGGTTAAGACACGAGGCAGGACACAGAATGTGGACGATAATGGGATCAGAGTGGCATTCTGTAGCACATTCTGTAAGCCACTGTAAGCTGGACTTAGACAGTGGTTGCATCCCACCAACCTTCAAGAAAAACCACATGATTTCACTGTGGAAATTTGCTGGATTTCACATGTGGAAAATCACTTTTTTTGGAACACTTCCATCCCACTGGGCACACACAGGTTGAATCAATGTTGTTTCCACGTGCAACCAATGTGGAATAGACGTTAAATTGACGTCTGTGCCCAGTGGGATGTGATCACTGTAGTTTTACATGATCTGTGTAGTTTTACATATCACATGTTGCTTTATATGTTGTCACATTATCACATTAACTTCACATAAGATCACATGATCACATGAAAACATGTGTTTTTGGAACACTTCATGAGTTCACATGTGAAATTCATGTGATCTTTCCTATTCCCTTATAGTCACTACTTTTGACCAAAGCCCTATGAGCCGTGGTGACAAGTAGTTAACTATATAGGAATCGATTACCTTGGATTCATCCTAGTACCAATTAAAGTATAATCTAATTTAAAGAAAGCAACAAACATTGCTATGATAACTGTTTGTTTTGCACTTCTGTTGGTCTGGTGTCTCTGAGGCGCTAGATCTCTAGCGTGGTTGGTACATAATGAGGCCTAAGCCTTGAGCACACACACACACACACACACAGCTGAACAGGCCTGTAAAAGTAATCTCACAGTTAACAATATCTCCAAGCTGTACAAACAAAGGCAAGTGGCATGTCAGTTTAACGCACTAAAAGCATAAACTCCCACATCTGTCCTAGTACGAATGTCCATACACACACCCACACACGTGCACGTACACGCACATACACAATGCATCACTCGCAGACACCTCACTGTAACGCACCATCAGACAGACACCCAAACATCTGTCAGACCAGATGAAAGAAGAATCCAGTCTCAGTGTTTGACTGAGTCTTCAGTTTGTTTGTTGCCCTTGAAAAAGTCTAAACGTGGTGCACGTCTTTGAAGGCTGCATCCGAATGGCACCCTATTCCCTATAGTGTACTAACCTTTGACCAGAGCCCCTCTTCCTCTTCCCTTGGAATAGGCACCCTATTCCTTATAGTGCACTACTTTTTGACCAGAGCCATCGTCCCCTTCCCTAAATAGCACCCTATTCCTTATAGTGCACTATCTTTGACCGAGCCCTCGTCCCCCCTTCCCTAAATAGGCACCCTATTCCTTATAGTGCACTATCTTTGACCAGAGCCCTCTGGGTGCCATTTGTGCTGCCACATGACCTACCCTGGAGATATTGTCCTCTCTCTCCCTGCCTGGCCTTGCCTGCCTCTCCATGCATATGACTGACTGTCAGAATCACACACTCACCACAGACAGACTGACAGCTAAATACTCAGCTCCAGCGCTGTGAACCGAACCTGGCATTGGCAGGCTACTTATGCTCAGAGAAGGGCTGCGTCCCAAATGACTCCCCCATTCCCTTTTAGTGGACATTCCCTATGGGCCCTGGTAAAGTAGAGCACTACTAGGGAATAGGGTGCCATTTGGGTTTTGCCAGACATGCTCTTGAGAAGGACCCAAAGAGCACGGCTTTTTCTTACACAAGCCACTCACAGAAGAAGAAGCAGTTAGGTCGGGGTAAACCTACTATAATACTGTATTGAGCTGTCATTCAAGCCCCTGTCAATGTACTTTTTTATCTTTCTTCAATGTAATGTAGCTTTTCTCCCTCCTGTGTTTCTATGTGAAGTGATAATTTGATTAATAATGAAATACAATAATACAGGTTATCTGCCTGCACTGTCCCATTGATGGATGTGAGTCTGAAATGTCACCCTAGTCCCTACAGAGCGCACTACTTTTGGACCAGAGCCTCATGGACATAATCAAAAAGTACGTATGTCAGGAACAGATGCCATTTTGGATGTAACCAAGGTGTGGGCCACAGCCATCAGCCCATGATAACCAACAAAGATCTGATAAATTACAGCTCACCATTGAAATGTAGAGAGGCCAATTATCTCTGGGAGCGCACATGAAGGGTAACAAGCAGTAGATTTATAGTAATTGCTGCTTTCTATTTCTGTTCCAGTGTTGAATAGTAGCAAAACAGAACTAATGTAGGACGGTGTTCACAATTAAAGATGGAGAGAGAGAGAGAGATGGGATGTGTCCCAAATTGCACCATATTCTCTACATAGTGCACTACCTATGGGCCCTGGTCAAAAGTAGTCGCTACATAGAATAGGGGTACCATTTGGGACAACCCTGCTGTGGTTTGTCTCCTCACCCAGAAGAGCCCTCAAGAGGCTCCATATTCACTCTGATTAATTCACAATAAAAACAGGATCACCTCCCGGGTCTCCGCTGTAGTACCCAGTCTGCAGCCACTGTCAGAACGATAAAGCCAGCTTCTAGCAACAGCTCCAGGAGCTAGCAAGCAAACACACACTGCGCTTTTTGTTCAGCACAGACAAACATAGCACCTAAAATTAAAGGAGCTCTGGCATTAAAATACAATCCCAAAATGTACCTCACAAGCCAACCCCGCTAGCCAAAACGGCATTCACCACCCACACTGCACAATCAAAAAGGATACAAAGAACAGAACTTGTGCAGGTTATCGGATATTTAACTATATATGGCGTAGTCTTTTGTACTTAAATCAGACGACACAATGGAAGGCCTTTCTTAATCTGTCAGTCCACTCTGAAGAGAGAACTATAAATCTAGAATCCTCTTTTTGTGATCCCTGGGCTGGCAGGATGTCTCCACATTACACAGGATTTGAAAAGGGCAACTCTGAGGCATCTGTAAGGATGGCGGGCAGCCCCGGCAGTATGGAGAAGAAGAAGATGAACAGAACGGGGAGAGAGTGTTGTCTTCCATGAAGCACTGACTGACTCCTCAAGAGGAGGACAGTCTGTGTCCCCTAAATGCAACGTAGTGCACTACGTAGTAGTGAATAGGACCCCTGGTCAAAAGTAGTTCACTATTAGGGAATAGTGTGCCATTTGGGATGCACTCAAACAGACTGGAGAGAGTTGTCTTCTTGACTCCTGAAAGAGGAGACAGAACACTCCTCCAGCCATCCCTGCAGCTCTTTTTGCTGTTGAGTTTTTCCTTCAGGCCAATTACCTTTAGCTGGAGAACTGTAGCTTTAGTTCAGTTGATTTTTATTACATCAACATCCATGACCTGCATTCATACATTTTAATGCCAACAAACATATCCTAATATTCTGATACTGAAATTGCCTTCATTCGGTAATTGACATACTATGAATTCAGGTTAGAAGGGCATAATGTATCAGAATGAAAGATACCTGAGGCAAGTTATATTGCCAATACACAGACCAAGGAGTTCAGACGATTCTGCTTAACCAATATATAGACAGCAGCACTGTCTGTCCACAAGAATTCGAACCCTTGATCCATCCACTCCACTTCTACAACATTGTTGGCGAAGCCACACTACAACAGAGAATGACTGAATATAATGGATTAACTTGGACATCCTACATGTTTGATTCCAATTGCCTACATGTAAATGAAAAAGCCCACAGGGTATAGAGATTTCAGTTCATGTCTGTGATTATAAGAACTTTGTTCTCTCTGAGATTGTGAAATAAGTATGTCAGCGTAGCGACAGGCTTTTGCTTCCGGACTGGGATTTTCGGGATTATCTATCCCCTCCTTGTGGTATTTAATATGGCAAGAGCTCAGACTAAATGCAGCTGAGAGCTGTAGAGTTCAGGGTGTGAATACTTGGAGAATTCTCTTCCCATTGACCTTCATAGACCGGAAAGAGTCTATCTCTTCAGAAGAGACAGCGACAGCCCAGCAACAGTTCAGTTTGACCTTGAACATCTGTGTTCCAGTTGCACTGAGACCAAGCTTTTATCAAACACTCTTTATTTTATTTTTATCTTGCTGTAGGAGTCTGATAGGTGGGGCCTGAAGGGGGTAAGTGCATTAGAAGTGCTCACTCAAAACGGGACCTCTGCCTGCACCTAATCGACAGGAGAGAAGGCTTCAACTGCTACAGTGAATAGAATATAACTTTACTGCAGGAGTGGGACATCCTGCGCCCTCGACAGTGGGATGATACTATTTTCTATTTCTATATTCTGTCATTATTGGAGCACATTGTCCACTTTCACTTCCAAGCCTTGACCTTCAGTCAAAAAGCGTTGTGCCCTTTGGTGAAAGTATCGCACTTTGGATCAAAAGTGCACCACCGTTCTGGTTCAAGGAAGTTATTCCAGCCACTCTGAACTGCTTCAGGACGAATGAACCTGCAAAGTGAAATGCCAATACAAACACAAAGCCAAACAGAGGGAGGATAACAAGATATTTGTGTTAATCAGGGTGTGACATACCATCCTCAGTTGGCACGTAAATCGTTAGGTACAGCGTCCTCGTTTTGATCCTGCATATAGGTTACCACTGTAGTCCAAGTTGGCTGTGAACCACACAGGCATATCGTTGAGTAACTTTTCCTCCAGGTACTGTGGACACACAGGGCGAACTGGGTAGCATTCCTGATCCCAGGCCAGGACATGGGCGGCTCGGGGCTGGAAGCGTCTCTCCCCTGTAGGGGCCAGCGTGCGGGATCCCCAAGTACTGCTCCACGGGCCCTAGGATCTCATTGGGCAGTGTCGTCTTTAACCCCCTCAGTTCCCGTAATTCGTGGTGACAAGAGGGTGGACCGGGGTCTGAGCCACGACCGACAGACACAAGACACTAACAGGAAGCCCATCCATAAGAGAAGGTAGACCTTGGATAGGTAGACCATCCCCATTCCAGGATCTATAGTGGCTCCTCGAGAGCTCCGTGGAGAGGTACTGGTTCCCCCTGGCCTGGTTCCCCTCAACATGCTCCTGCTGCAGGTCAGCCAAGCAGATTGTGGTCCTGGAAGTTCTGGAACTCCTCTCCCCACCCCCCACAGCTCCCAGACCAACCTGCTCCTCAGGCTGTGATTGACAGCTGACAGACAGAGCTCCAGCCAATCAGAGCAGCTTTGTGCAACTCGGTGCCCCCCATCCCAAGAGAAGTGGGTCTCACGTATAGATCGTTGGTCGGGTGCAGTGCCTGTGATTTGTCTCAGATGTCTTTGCCTGTTGACCCAATTCCAGCTTGGTTTGGTTACCCTGAAAGGAAGACAGAATGGGACATGTAAATTAATCCTCGACACATCAAAGACTACATACAGTATGATGTCCAAATCCCCTTCCAATATATTGTCCACTTGTTATGTATAATCAAAATGTGCAGAGAGATGCAAGGCATGAAATTGTATATCTCTAACAAATCAATTAGCATGGAATAGACAACAACGTAAAAAGTGTGGTTTCTAATGGAATCAACAGCAGAGATACTACATTGGCAAACTGCTTTATTTCCTTGTGTGACTTCATTGTTATGGTCAGGATGATTTTGCTCATAGCAGCAGTTTCAATAAATGAAAACTCCAAGGCTGCATCCCGATCATTCTCCAACCATTTCCCTAAAGTGTGTACCCTTGCACTCTTGCCATTATGGCGTTAACAATGGTGGGAAACTCTCTAGCCAATGATTACATCAATCCAATGCTTGTAAATTCAAGACAGGGAGTGTGCAAGTACACACTTCTGGAAAAGGGGGAGAAAAAGGATGCTGCCCAAAATTTTGTGGATGACTTTTTACAAGAGTCAGTTGTTGGTGGCACTTAACACTTGACCAACACAAATTTTAAAATCCACAGTTTTACTGTGGAATACTACGTACTTGCTATAGGAATTCTGTAGTTAAGCTGTAGTATACTGTAGAATACCATACTACACACTGTAGTATCTCTTGATCATGTGTAGTACTTGTATTTTTGTGTACTGTTCCGAATACTATAGGAAATACTTACGATCATTATCCAAACACACAATAAATGGTAGTAAATACTACAGAAATGTCTAAAAACACTACAGTCTGCAAAAACACTATAAAAAAACTATAGTAAATACGATAGTATTTAATTGTACGTATTAACCTACCCATTCCCCTCCCCCATATCCCAATTTGTGCCACCTGTAGGTGACACAAACCTACATGCCAAATATGGTTACATATATTGTGTTCCCTCGGATGATTATAGAAAGAGAAGAAGCTCTGAAATCTCTGTTCAGAACCCAGTTCTACCTACCTACAGGTTATGGAACATTTTCTTACAGCATTTAGCCTTTCTCCAGAAGGTTTCCTCAAGGAAAAAAGCCCCCACTACTATGTTAATATAATAAAACAAAACACTAATCTAAATATTACAGTAATGTCGCAAAACCCTACAGTAAATATTACGGTTCCAAAAAACACTATAGTAATTACTATAGTACATGCTACTCTTTTTTTACTACAATATTTATACTATAGTAAACTGTAAATACTACAGTAAATACTACAGTATTCACTGTAGTGTTTTTGAGACTTCTACACTTCAATATAACCTATCAACATTATGTTGGTAGTATCATAGCCAAGCGGGGGAAATATACTCGTAGAGTAGATTATTTATCTTAGGTACTTTACTCCACCAAGGAGCTTATGTATGAAGCAAGAATAGAGAGCTAGCCCTGTTAAGAAGCCTCTCACAGACATTTGTGTCGGAAGCAGATGGCTTATGCAATGCAGCAGGTAATTTAATTTTGGAGGAGAGAGACTCTCCTCTCTCGCCTCATTCCGCAGTATGCCCTCGGATGGTGTTGAGACTGAGACGATGTTGGTCTGCTAGTCATATCAGGGCATTGATGAATTACTTTCCCACTCTTGTAACGACACTATGACAATGATACTCACACTGCCGGGGGGATTACATATGATGCCTAACTGCCATTGTTGACTTCATATATTCTGTATGATAAAAAAATTGAATCATTCAAAAAATAATTACAAGTTTAATGTGAAAACAGAAGCAGGATCTAAACAAAGACAGGATAAGGAATGTGATCCAATAATGTGGTCCAGTTTAATGTTGATTCAGGAAATCAGTCAAATCAATCAAAAAGTATAATTTTTTTAATAGATTTTATGGCTATGTCTGTGGAGTAATATGTAGGCCTAATTGCTTAAATTGTCTGCTCTGTTGGCTGTCATGGACAGCCTAACCAGCATGGATTTGCATTGACTATAATAAGGTTGAATGGACTATGTTCATATATTTCAGAAGTTCCTGTATAAATGCAATACATTCAGTCTGCCTCCTTACCAGTAACACACAAGAAAGAGGAGAGGACTGAGGAGAAAAAGGAGACAGGTGAGAAAATCAAATATGAAGAGATGGAGAGATGGGGCATACTATTCTCACTGTCTGTATGATTACAAGAGATAAGTCTAACGAATTTCAATAAAGGCTGAATCCATCATTTGAATTTGAATATTATAAAACATCTGTTTCAGTTAGCTGTATCTCTTCACTGGAGAAGGTCGTAGATAGAAAATGTTGTAACGCTCTTCAGGTGCCAATGTCCTTGAACGGACAAAAAATAAAACAACGTCCAAAATGGCACCCTGTTCCGTATATATGCAAAGTACTTTTAACCAGGGCCCATTGGGAATAGGGTGCCATTTAGAACATCAGAACCAAACAAAATTCAACATGAACTTTACTTGACCTTCTCATGATGCACAGATCAGGACATCTTTATCCTCTTAAAGATGGTGATAAACCAATAGGAAGGAAGCCGACTTCCTCCCTCACTAAAAAACGAGATAGACCAACAGAGGTCCCTTGACAACCAATAAAGGAATGATATTTATCAAAAATTGACAGTTACTGAACACAAGATATTGTCAACTACTGAGACACTGGAAAAAAGTAAACAGTGTGTGTGTGCGTGTGTGTGTTGTGTGTGTGTGTGTGTGTGTGTGTGTGTGTGTGTGTGTGTGTGTGTGTGTGTGTGTGTGTGTGTGTGTGTGTGTGTGCGTGTGCCATTTGTTAATGATACTCCTGTTGACAATTCCTGTTGAACTTGGACGGTATTGGATACACTTTCTTTTTTTAACAGGATCGATTTGATAAGAGATAGCTCATGGCGATGTGATACCGTAATAACCTTCTCTATATAACCTATGCCAGCAGACATGGGTCAAATGTGTATTCCAGGACATCCAAATATCTGGAATTTACAAAATAATATCGGATACATGTAACAAAGTGGTTGAACTTCATTGAACTTCAATAATAATAATAATAATATATAATAATAATAATAATAATAATAATAATAATAATAATAATAATAATAATAATAATAATAATAATACTGTAGGTCCTGTGTGGCTCAGTTGGTAGAGCATGGCACTTACAAGGCCAGAGTTGTCGGTTTGATTCCCACTGTGGCCACCGGTATGAAAATATACCACCGGGTCAACATTTTAGAACACAGACTACTCATTCAAGGGTTTTTCTTTATTTTTTACTAATTTTGGCATTATAGAATAATAGTGAAGACCTCCAGAACTATAAAATAACACATATGGAATCATTAGAAACCAAAAAGTGTTAAACAAATCAAAATATATTTTCTAATTTGAGATGTCAAAATAGCCTCCTTTTGCCTTGATGACAGCTTTGCACACTCTTGGCATTCTCTCAACCAGCTTCACCTGGAATGCTTTTTCCAAAAGTCTTGGGGGAGGTCCCAATATGCTGGAGCATTTGTTGGCTGCTTTTCCTTCACTCCGCGGTCCGACAGCTCATCCCAAACCATCTCAATTTGGTTGAGGTTGGGGATTGAGCCAGTGATAATCATCTGATGCAGCACTCCATCACTCTCCTTCTTGGTAAAATAGCCCTTACATAGCCTGGAGGTGTAGTTGGGTCATTGTCCTGTTGAAAAACAAATGTAGTCCCACTAAGCCCAAACCAGATGGGAGGCGTATCGTCTGCAGAATGCTGTGTAGCCATGCTGGTTAAGTGTGCCTTGAATTTAAATAAATCACACGACAGTGTCACCAGTAAAAGCACCCCCACACCATGGAACACCTCCTCCCTCATCGTTTACACGGTGGAAATACCCCATATGAAGATAATCCGTTTCACCCACACCTCGTCTCACAAAGACACGGCGTGACTCCAGATCAAAGGACAGATTTCCACCGGTCTAATGTCCATTGCTCGGTAGTTTCTTGACCCAAGCAAGTCTCTTCTTCTTATTGGTGTCCTTTAGTAGTGGTTTCTTTTGCAGCAATTTGACCATGAAGGCCTGATTCACACAGTCTCCTCCCAACAGATTGATGTTGAGATGTGTCTGTTACTGGAACTCTGTGAAGCTAATTTACTTTTGGGCTGCAATTTCTGGAGGCTGGTAACTCTAATGAACTTATCCTCTGCAGCAGAGGTAACTGTGGGTATTCCATTCCTGTGGCGGTCCTCACACGGAAGCCAAGTTTCATCATAGCACTTGATGGTTTTTGCGACTGCACTTAAAGAAACTTTTCAAAGATCTTGAAATGTTTCCATAATTGACTGACCTTCATGTGTCTTAAAGTAATGATGGACTGATTTTGATCTTTCTTTATTTCGGAGCTGTTCTTGCCATAATATGGACTTGGTCTTTTTACCAAATAGGCCTATCTTCTGTATACCCCACCTACCTTGTCACAACACAACTGATTGGCTCATACGCATTGCAGGAGGAAAGAAATTCACAAATTAACTTTTTTTTAAGAAGGCACACCTGTTAATTGAAATGCATTCGGGTGACTACCTCATGAAGCTGGTTGAGAGAATGCCGAAGAGTGTGCAAAGCTGTTATCAAGGCAAAGGGGTGGCTATTTGAAGAATCTCAAATATAAATATATATTGCTTTGTTTAACACTTTTTGGTTACTACATGATTCTATATGTGTTATTTCATAGTTTTGATGTCTTCACTATTATTCTAAATGTAGAAAATTTTTAAAAAAGAAAACCTCTTTTAATATTAGCAGACGCTCTTATCCAGAGCAACTTACAGTTTAGTGAGTGCATAATTTTTTTTTTTCATACTGGCCCCCCATGTGGGGAATCGAACCCACAACCCTCCGTTCAACAGCGCCATACTCTACGCAACTGAGCTACACGGGGCCCTTGAATGAGTAGGTGTTCTAAACTTTTGACTGGTATTGTATGCCGGTCACAATAGTCACATTGAGAAAAATATTTTCTGCTAAATGACATATAATTGTATAGGCTATTTAATAGTACAGTTGGTTTGAAGCAGTCTTACAGTGAATGGCTATGCCTACTATTGGATTCCAAATTGAAATGCTGCACAGAGTATTTGGATAGGCAGGCCTACGTTCTGTTTTTGACACGTATGCCATATTATACCCAGAATGTCATCCATAGGCCTGTCACCCATAGACCTATTCTTGAGGAACATTGCACTAGTGAGGTAAAATATCTCACATTATGAAATTAAATGTCTTATTTTCTGATGGGAGCAGCCTGACTGACTGACTCAAATAGGCCTATAGATGATGACACCAACTGGGAGAGCTAGTGGTAACAGTGTGTCACTCCAAATATGTAAAGTGTACTTTGAAATATGCCTAATGTTCAAATAATGTCAAAAGTAGGCCTATTTGGTAACACTTTCTATAAAGTACATACCTATTATGCTTTATAACGTATTTTGTAATGCATTAATACACTTATATTGTGTTATGACCATATAGACCAATTATTTACAATAAAATAATAATAAATAATATGCCATTTAGCAGACGCTTTATCCAAAGCGACTTACAGTCATGCGTCATACATTTTTGTGTATGGGTGGTCCCGGGGATCGAACCCACTACCTTGGCGTTACAAGCGCCGTGCTCTACCAGCTGAGGCCTGATGCCTCTCCAAAGCTTTCGGCCTACCATCACATCTAATCAAAATGCACGTAGGCCTATTAGGGACCAGATGTAACCTATTGAGTGTATTGGTTGTGATTGTCTTTATATTGATGTAATATTGGAATTTAGACAATTCATTCATTACAAATAAAACTGTTAAAACCTGTTACATTTCTTACAATGTTTATAATATTATTCTCCAGTGTCAATTCGAATAGCCCACGCCTATTTATAATCTGGAGGAAGGCAAGGGGTTGGTGGAATAGACTTGAAGACAGCTTGAAGAATCATTCATAGGAGAGTGACAGCCTTCTCTCATGCTTGCCCGCCTGCGTACTGTAGGTTACTGCCTATATTGACATAGACAAGAGAATATGATCCCTTTGCTTTCGCAACGACTAAAAATCTTAAAGGCTCACTCTAGAATGCAACCAAGATAAAAAGGTCTTCCAGTGTGCGTAAAAGCAAGGTAGCAGAACATAGCAGGATTCGTTAAGGTGAATGTTCAAGACAGTAGCCTACGCATTTTATCCAATTCGTCTCATCCCCAAATATCCACCAGATATCCACAGGTACCATCTTGTGGTTCTCCGCTGAACTCACTCTGGTAATGTGGTACCAGATTCAGCCTTGATGGGGAATCTGCAGATCTACGCATCTCGCACCTTTTAATAGGTATACGGAGGTGTTCAAATTATGCTGAATGGTGGGTCAAAAAACAAATTCACTGCTATACGCTCCTCTTCCTTTCTAAAAGCCTGCTATTGCGTGGAATCTAGATGACAGACAGACATACCGTACATACAGACAGACAGTGGACCTTCAACACTGATGGTGAGTGCACTCATAGCCAGCATATACCTTAAATTGCATTAATTATGGCATCTCCATAGCAGTGCGCCAAGAGTCGCTTTGTCATCTGCATGGATTAAATAGCACTGGACATCATGGGTGGTGTTTTCTGTTTAAAGACAGCCTTTTCCTAGGGCTTGTGTGAAATAATTTGGCCAACAGGCATTTGCGGTTATGAATGGCATGTCCCTTCTGCGTTTTTTCTCCATACGCCAATTTGTCATTATCGAATCCAACGCATGTTGCTGTGGCACTTTACATACGAAGCGAATAAACCCAAATTTGATCATTCTGGCTTTGGGCAAAGAAACCCCTCAACACGTCTTTAAAGTGCGTAGAGCATGGATCAATCGTCTTTGCAATGCCAGGCGATTTCGTTCAACACCTGGTTTGTTTTCATAATTACATTGCATAATGACCATACACATTTCTGAAAAACAGGTTGCGCGCCACGCACTTTAAGCAAATTACAGAATGAATTCCCTGTGGTAGTCAAGCTTTTCTCAAAATGTCTGCAGCGCGAGCCCTGAAAACGGAAAGCCCCCAGAAAACAGCCAGAAAACAAACAATTTATAGGTGGTCTAAATAAAACTAAACTCTGTAAAAGAGAAATGTGTTTACTGACTATTTATAGGATAATAACAAGACTTACCTTTTGCGGTATTCCCACTGTATGAATTTATCTCGTAGTCCTGACTTCAAGGGATGTGATAATAAAATATACACCACCACATAGGAAAATATAAAAACTCCACACGGTGTGCGCTCCTCTGAAAATCCCAACGTGATAGTGCGGTCCAGATAAAGATAGTCAAACTCAGCTTCAGGTCCTATGAGGAAAATAAAAATAGAGCTTTCCAGTTGTTAATAACCCATAGCCTATAAGGTAATTTCGGTGAGTCAATGTAGCGGCACGGTAAATTGTGCTGAATCTAATTAGCTGTCAATAGAGAGAAAGCGCGGAGAGAGCAGACAGCAAAAGACTAGAGAGATTAAGGATGAAAGAACAGGGTTGTTCAGTCGCTCCCTCCTCTCTCTCTCTCTCTCTCTCTCTCTCTCTCTCTCTCTCTCTCTCTCTCTCTCTCTCTCTCTCTCTCTCTCTCTCTCTCTCTCTCTCTCTCTCTCTCTCTAGCTCCAGTTGCTGTTGGACTACACTAAATGAAATGTACAAAGCCTGTAGCCAATGGATTGCCGCATCCTCTCCATCACTGTTAACCAGCTGCCAGTATGGACCAGTTTTGGCATCCGAGAGGAAAGGACAGGAGGGTAGCAGGTGTAATAGGGCATACTGTAGTTTTGTTTTGCTGATCATATTCAACCAGGCTGGCTGTTCGACCCACGTGGTACCTGTAATGAAACATGCATCAAATATCTATTAACTAACTATTCAGCTATACAGTGAGACAATTCATTACAACTGATATGCAACATGAATTCAGCTTAGGCAAAGTGTCGATCCAGCAGCCAAGCATTAACATATCTCATTTGAACTGTTAGTGTTTTCATATATATTTAATGAAGCTTAAATGGAGGTAATCTGCCCTTAAACTGGCGGAGACACAGTGCCCTATATCTATCAATAACTGAATAATAACACAAAGTGAAAACGTTTTTGGGATTTTCAACAAGCAGAGTGAAGCCAACAGAGCCAAAACGCAAGAAACAATGATATGGAAACAAACATTTACATTTTAGTCATTTAGCAGATGTTCTTATCCGAACGACTTACAGGAGCAATTAGGGTTAAGTGCCTTGCTCAAGGGCACTCCGACAGTTACTGGCCCAACGCTACATATTTTATCCTGCATTGCATAGAAAACATGTAGAAGTTAAGTATGAATTACCACACACATGCAGATAGACAGACCACATGAGACATGATCAGAGGGACCAGGAGGTCTCCCTCTGAGTTCTGTTTCCAGCATGGATGATTGTGGTCACCTCCGGCAGCCTAATGTAAATTCGGATAGCCAAGCTTACTTTGGCAGCTTCATTAAATAGTACCCACAAAACACCAGTCTCAACGTCAACAGTGAAGTGGCGACTCCGGGATGCTGACCTTCTAGGCAGAGTTGCAAAGAAAAAGCCATATCTCAGACTGGCCAATAAAAAGAAAAGATTAAGATTGGCAGTCTGCGATATGGCTTTTTCTTTGCAACTCTGCCTAGAAGGTCAGCATCCCGGAGTCGCCTTTTCACTGTTGACGTTGAGACAGGTGTTTTGCGAGTACTATTTAATGAAGCTGCCAGTTGAGGACCTGTGAGAGGCGCCTGTTTCTCAAACTAGACACTCTAATGTATTTGTCCTCTTGCTCAGTTGTGCACCTGGGCCTCCCACTCCTCTTTCTATTCTGGTTAGAGCTAGTTTGCGCTGTTCTGTGAAGGGAGTAGTACACAGCGTTGTAACGAGATCTTCAGTTTCTTGGTATTTTCTCGCATAGAATAGCCTTAATTTTCAGAACAAGAATAGACTGACGAAGTTTCAGAAGAAAGTTATTTGTTTCTGGCCATTTTGAGCCTTTAATCAAACCCACAATTGCTGATGCTCCAGATACTCAACTAGTCTCAAGAATGCCAGTTTTATTGCTTCTTTAATCAGCACAACAGTTTTCAGCTGTGCTAACATAATTGCAAAAAGGGTTTTCTAGTGATCAATTAGCCTTTTAAAATGATAAACTTTGATTAGCAAACACAACGTGCCATTCTGGAACACAGGACTGATGGTTGCTGATAATGGGCCTCTGTATGCCTATGTAGATATTCCATTAAAAATCAGCCGTTTCCAGCTACAATAGCCATTTACAACATTAATAATGTCTACACTGTATTTCTGATCAATTTGATGTTATTTTAATGGACAAAAAATGTACTTTTCTTTTCAAAAACAAGGACATTTCTAAGTGACCCCAAACTTTTGAATGGTAGTGTGATATAACATTAAAGGGATAGTTTTGGCAGCATAGCCCTTTATCACTTCTCCAGAGTCAGATGAACTTGTGGATACCATTGTTATGTGTCTGTGTGCAGTTTAAAGGAAGTTCCCAACTAGCATTAGCGCAATTACTCCAAGTCTGTGGGAACAGCTAGCATTAAGGGATAGTTCGGGACATTGGCAATGGCTCGTGAAACTATCTCTAACTTATTTCATACTGGACGCAGAGACATAAAATGTTATCCACGAGTTCATCTGACTCTGAGAAGTAGATAAAGGGCTTCATTGGCAAAATCCCTAACTATCCCTTTATTCTCCAAAGCTACTGCCAAGCACACATTATTTTAAAACATAGAGGTGACAATACATCACTGAAATGTATTCTTCTAATCTAGGGCCACACACACACACACACACACACACACACACACACACACACACACACACACACACACACACACACACACACACACACACACCTGTACAGTCTACGTAAAGTAAGTGTCATGCAGAACCATCCAACAGCCTAGTCAGAAATATAAACATAATCATACTCATTTAAACACATGTTAACAATGACATTTGAATTTTTTTTTATATACTAATTTCAATGTGTTCTGATCATCTTTTCAGCCAATTAACTGCTGTGAAACTGAAGTCTGCAGATGACAACCATTCTCTCTCTTCACTTTTTTGTATGCAATATTCTTATCTCAATTAAACTTTTCCCCTTCCTGCAGTTAATCAATGGAATGGTACCAAAACACATCAAAGAAATGGAGAAAACAGTGTGTTTGACTCCATTCCACTGATTTCATTCCAGCCATTACAATGAGCCCGTCCTATAGCTCCTCCCACCAGTCACCAGTACCAGTGTATACCATACCAGTGTCTACTATATCTACCACCATACATAGATTCACAATATTTGTGATGTTTGAGTTTCTCCAAGAAATGCAGCATTTCCAACGGCATAGTGCAGAAATTATAACAACTTGTGGGAGGCATGATTTACATAAAATATAGAACCCCAATTCTATCTCCACAATAATGTTTGAAAACCTTCCAACAGCTGTATCATTTGGGTTGAGCATTGAACACCCTACTGCACACCCGTCTAAGTTATATTGAAACAGGAATTACTTAAGTCTTTAGTTTGGGTATCTACTTGGCTTAATAAATATATAAATGCAGAGCTGCTATGTGAATATTAACGTGTCTGTTAAATATGAATGAATTCATGAATAAATCATTATTTATTAACTACGCTCTGCCCAGATAAGTTAAAGGGGATTCTTTAAAGCAAGAAATTCTTCAACAGTTACAGGTTTCTTTCGGATTATAATGTTATGCAAATACATTTTTTTAAACAGTTACTGGAGGAAAGTCGCTAAAGCTACTGTAATAATTAATTTTCATGTAATTTTCCTTTTAAAATAAACAGGAACACAACAGGTCAATGGTCACACTGGTAGACATACAGTAAGGAGCTAAATGGCATTGGAAACGGTTTGGTATCTACCCCTGCATGTCAGGGGTCTGTTTACTCAACAGGACAAATCTATTGCTTGATTTTCAATTGTGTTATTTTTTCTCCTGACTATGGCCTTGGCTCTTCCTTGACCTTACTGTGATCGTTGTATTTGAATGAGGATAGTGAGGTGCCCAGACAACTCTGAGCCTCATGAACTTGGAGTGATTTTATGCCCATCGGGGTTGCCCAGCCCCACCACTGATCAGTGGAAAGTCCAGACCTTTGATCAAAATCACAAATGGCAGCTGCCACACAAGTGAGCACGATAGACAGAGACCATTTATTGATACACTCAGATAGAAATAGGTTTGGTAGAGATCCAACATAACAAAAGACCACGATCACAATCATGAAGAAAGGTCAATGTCAATAGTCCTCTGACTATCGCTGTTAGGTATTTCTTACTGGATTCTCTCTCATCATTTACTGTACCACTGACCCCCTTTAGCCTCATCTATGATGTCTTGACTATAGTGTACATGTTGGATCCTGGTCATCTATGATGTCTTGACTATAGTGTACATGTTGGATCCTGGTCATCTATGATGTCTTGACTATAGTTGTACATGTTGGATCCTGGTCATCTATGATGTCTTGACTATAGTGTACATGTTGGATCCTGGTCATCTATGATGTCTTGACTATAGTGTACATGTTGGATCCTGGTCATCTATGACCTCTACTGACTCACCATTTCCCAATTTAGATTTTTGTCATTTTAGCAGACGCTCTTATCCAGAGCGACTTACAGTTAGTGAGTGCATACATTTTTCATACTGGCCCCCCGTGGGAAACAAACCCACAACCCTGGCGTTGCAAGCGCCATGCTCTACCCATGCTCAACTGAGCTACAGGAGGCCCGATCAACTTGGCCATAATCACCACAAATCATCTCCAGTCACACCCTCTATTTGACTGAATCTGGAGTACTACAGTAACATACTGGATCTGGTGTGGTGAATTAATGAAGTTCTCTGCATGTCTGGTCTACAGTAAAAATGGCTTTCAGTCAGATTATGTTGATCCTGATCTATAACACAGTGGGGAGGAGTGTGAAATTCCTCCATTCTGAGGGTGATTAGGAAAGTCTTTAGCCTAGCTAATTTGTCAATGAGAGGCCCCTTCAATGGTTGGACTGTGGAATAAGGCCTGGGATGCTCAATAAAGGACTCTGTTAATCAGGGGAATGAGATGACGAGGACTGTTGACCATGTGGATTCAAAATCCCCTCCTAAATGGGGTTTATGATGATTGACTGGACTCCGAATACATTGTAAAATCATTAGGAGCAATGACTTCTGTTGTCACAGGGTAGCCCTCAATCTATCTCCCATATCTACATATTTGTGATGGTTTGTTTCATATTGTATGGTTTCCTACTTCGTTTTTCGAACATTACTGTAGTTTAAAGTGTAAACCGGCCTCTAAAAGTAATGTTTGTGCCATACCTTTATGCCTTCCACTTCAGTTGGTGATTACCTAATAGAACATGCAATGCTCTTACCTAAGCCCCTAAATCACCTCTTGTCCCAGGTGGCTGTGGAGTGTGGAATGTGGAATGCACAGGAGGCCTCAGGTTCTGTCGCCTCCATGAGGAGTCTTTGCAGAACACCTGAGCCTGTATACATAAAACAGTGTGCTGATCTAGGATCAGTTCTTCTCTGTCAATATATTCTTATTCATTATGATCTAAAAGGCAAAACTGAGAGGCTTTGGATCTTACATAGTGGCCCTCAGTGGATGACAGCTTCTTTGCAACATTTATCCACAGAGTTCCTGCCTTTCACTGTTTTAGGAACGGTTTCTCAGACCCAGAGTAAGCCTAGCAAGAAGCTTACTTGTATCTGGCAAACCGGCCCTAGAGTTTGTTTGTTTTAAGTGTGTTAGTTTGGATCAGTAGAATCGATGTCCAGATCATTGAGGCAGCAGGACAAACATGGCTGTGGCCTGGGCACACACACACTGCTGATGGAAATGCTAATGTACTTACCCTTGGCTTTATGCAAAACATGTCATGATTGCCAGTGCCATGAAAAACAATGATATGCTATGTATTTATTTGCCTTGAGCAATCTGAAAGCTAATTTGTTCAAGCAGCCTATTGTTGGTGTCTATCTAGGGATGTCATTAAGTAGCAAAACAGCTATACTTATTCATTTATTCATTCATTTCACATTTGTGAACATCAATAAAAATGAGAGAAATGCGATACAGATTTTAAAGGTTTTAATTGCATTTAACAGTTAAATAGGCCTTATGTACATGTTTATTACCGTTGCTGAGATTTTCTGGTTTGTTCGGTATTAATGACTCTTAAAACGGCCTTCGTGTTGATGTCTCTTCCTCAGAACAGCGTGAAGTGTCACAGAAAGGAGGCGAGAGAGAAAGGACTCCAGGGAAGACGATCTGGGCAAGTTTAGCTGAGACATATTTTTTGAATAAAAATAATTTCCCACTGAAAGTGGATCAGGGAAGGGTTTCCAAAACACATATCTACAGGCCTTGTATTTGTTCCAGGCAAAAACCAAAATACAGTATGAGCACAAAACACGGTTAAATACATGGTTCCAATTTGTCATCTGAAGTAATTGTCTGTTATGGCAACACTATTCCACTCACTGAGGAGAAACCCATTACCTATTATGAAAGACAGATATTACGTAAAACAATTACTACTACAGTTGAAGTCGGACGTTTACATACACCTTAGCCAAATACAGTGGGGAAAAAAGTATTTAGTCAGCCACCAATTGTGCAAGTTCTCCCACTTAAAAAGATGAGAGAGGCCTGAAATTTTCATCATAGATACACGTCAACTATGACAGATAAATTGAGAAAAATAATCCAGAAAATCACATTGTAGGATTTTTAATGAATTTATTTGCGAAATTATGGTGGGAAAATAAGTATTTGGTCACCTACAAACAAGCCAGATTTCTGGCTCTCACAGACCTGTAACTTCTTCTTTAAGAGGCTCCTCTGTCCTCCACTCGTTACCTGTATTAATGGCACCTGTTTGAACTTGTTATCAGTATAAAAGACACCTGTCCACAACCTCAAACAGTCACACTCCAAACTCGACTATGGCCAAGACCAAAGAGCTGTCAAAGGACACCAGAAACAAAATTGTAGACTTGCACCAGGCTGGGAAGACTGAATCTGCAATAGGTAAGCAGCTTGGTTTGAAGAAATCAACTGTGGGAGCAATTATTAGGAAATGGAAGACATACAAGACCACTGATAATCTCCCTCGATCTGGGGCTCCACGCAAGATCTCACCCCGTGGGGTCAAAATGATCACAAGAACGGTGAGCAAAAATCCCAGAACCACACGGGGGGACCTAGTGAATGACCTGCAGAGAGCTGGGACCAAAGTAACAAAGCCTACCATCAGTAACACCTACGCCGCCAGGGACTCAAATCCTGCAGTGCCAGACGTGTCCCCTGCTTAAGCCAGTACATGTCCAGGCCCGTCTGAAGTTTGCTAGAGTGCATTTGGATGATCCAGAAGAGGATTGGGAGAATGTCATATGGTCAGATGAAACCAAAATAGAACTTTTTGGTAAAAACTCAACTCGTCGTGTTTGGAGGACAAAGAATGCTGAGTTGCATCCAAATAACACCATACCTACTGTGAAGCATGGGGGTGGAAACATCATGCTTTGGGGCTGTTTTTTCTGCAAAGGGACCAGGACGACTGATCCGTGTAAAGGAAAGAATGAATGGGGCCATGTATCGTGAGATTTTGAGTGAAAACCTCCTTCCATCAGCAAAGGGCATTGAAGATGAAACGTGGCTGGGTCTTTCAGCATGACAATGATCCCAAACACACCGCCCGGCAACGAAGGAGTGGCTTCGTAAGAAGCATTTCAAGGTCCTGGAGTGGCCTAGCCAGTCTCCAGATCTCAACCCCATAGAAAATCTTTGGAGGGAGTTGAAAGTCTGTGTTGCCCAGCAACAGCCCCAAAACATCACTGCTCTAGAGGAGATCTGCATGGAGGAATGGGCCAAAATACCAGCAACAGTGTGTGAAAACCTTGTGAAGACTTACAGAAAACGTTTGACCTGTGTCATTGCCAACAAGGGTATATAACAAAGTATTGAGAAACTTTTGTTATTGACCAAATACTTATTTTCCTCCATAATTTGCAAATAAATTCATTAAAAATCCTACAATGTGATTTTCTGGATTTTTTCTAATTTTGTCTGTCATAGTTGACATGTACCTATGATGAAAATTACAGGCCTCTCTCATCTTTTTAAGAACTTGCACAATTGGTGGCTGACTAAATACTTTTTTTCCCCCACTGTACATTTAAACTCAGTTTTTCACAATTCCTGACATTTAATCCTAGTAAAACTTCCCTGTCTTAGGTCAGTTAGGATCACCACTTTATTTTAAGAATTTGAAGTGTCAGAATAATAGTAGAGAGAATTATTTATTTCAGCTTTTATTTCTTTCATCACATTCCCAGTGGGTCAGAAGTTTACATTCACTCAATTAGTATTTGGTAGCATTGCCTTTAAATTGTTTAACTTGGGTCAAACGTTTTGGGTAGCCTTCCACAAGCTTCACACAATAAGTTGAGTGAATTTTGGCGAATTCCTCCTGACAAAGCTGGTGTAACTGAGTCTGGTTTGTAGGCCTCCTTGCTCACACATTTTTCAGTTCTACCAACACATTATCTATAGGATTGAGGTCAGGGCTTTGTGATGGCTACTCCAATACCTTGACTTAGTTGTCCTTAAGCCATTTGCCACAACTTTTGAAGTATGCTTGGGGTCATTGTCTATTTGGAAGACCCATTTGAGACCAAGCTTTAACTTCCTGACTGATGTCTTGAGATGTTGCTTCAATATATCCACATCATTTTCCTTCCTCATGATGCCATCTATTTTGTGAAGTGCACCAGTCCCTCCTGCAGCAAAGCACCCCCACAGCATGATGCTGCCACCCCTGTGCTTCACGGTTGGGATGGTGTTCTTCGGCTTGCAAGCGTCCCCCTTTTCCTCCAAACATAACGATGGTCATTATGGCCAAACAGTTCTATTTTTGTTTCATCAGACCAGAGGACATTTCTCCAAAAAGTACGATCTTTGTCCCCATGTGCAGTTGCAAACCGCAGTCTGCTTTTTTATGGCAGTTTTGGAGCAGTGGCTTCTTCCTTGCTGAGTGGCCTTTCAGGGTATGTCGATATAGGACTCGTTTTACTGTGGATATAGATACTTTTGTACCTGTTTCCTCCAGCATCTTCACAAGGTCCTTTGCTGTTGTTCTGGGATTGATTTGCACTTTTCGCACCAAAGCAATCGTTCATCTCTAGGAGACAGAACGCATCTCCTTCCTGAGTGGTATGACGGCTGCTGGTCCCATGGTGTTTATACTTGCGTACTATTGTTTGTACAGATGAACGTGGTACCTTCAGGCGTTTGGAAATTGCTCCCAAGGATGAACCAGACTTGTGGAGGTCTACCATTTTTTTCTGAGGTCTTGGCTGATTTCTTTTGATTTTCACATGATGTCAAGCAAAGAGGCACTGAGTTTGAAGGTAGTTCTTGAAATACATCCACAGGTACACCTCCAATTGACTCAAATGATGCCTATCAGAAGCGTCTAAAGCCATGACATCATTTTCTGGAATTTTCCAAGCTGTTTAAAGGCACAGTCAACTTAGTGTATGTAAACTTCTGACCCACTGTAATTGTGATACAGTGAATTATTGTCACGATGTCCTCCCGTGGCTGCCCCTCCTCCTTGTTCGGGAAGGCTTCGGCGTTCGTCGTCACCGGAGTACTAGCTACTGACGATCTCATTCTCATCACTCCACTTGTCATGTCTTGTCAATCACACACACCTGGTGCTCATTCCCCTAATTAGTATGTGTATAAGTGTTCCCTCTGTTCCCCTTGTCTTTGTGAGTGATTGTTTATTGTGAGAGCATGTTAGCTCGGTTGAGCTACTCTACATTGTATTTATACCAAGGTGGATGTTTTCCCTTGAGCTTGTTCCTTTTGACGCTTGGGGGCGTTTGATATATGTGAACGCATTAAACTCTAGACTTCGGTATTTTACCTCCTGCGCTTGACTCCTTTCATTTCACCACGTCACAATTATGAGTGAAATAATCTGTCTGTAAACAATTGTTGGAAAAATTACTTGTGTTATGCACAAAGTAGATGTCCTAACTGACTTGCCAAAACTATAGTTTGTTAACAAGAAATTTGTGGAGTGGTTGAAAAACGAGTTTTAATGACTCCAACCTAAGTGTATGTAAACTTCCGACTTCAACTGTATATCAATGACTGTATCAATTTTCAGTGAAATACCATTAAACATGGCATGAAGCTACAGTATATTTAGATATGAGTACAAAGTATTAAATCCTTCAACAATGTGTGTTTTCTTGTATTGGGACTAATAGTCTCTCTATGAAAAAGAAAACGTCACCCCTCAACCCCTTCTTGTCATGTAAGGTTTGAGGCATTCCCATACTATATACTATTCCTGTAGGAGTCCATCTCACTTCCATGTTTTACACATGTCACAGAGACCTGGGTAAAAGACTGTGTTTAGTGTCCCAAATGGCACCCTTTTTCCCTATTTAGTGCACTACTTTTGACCAGGGCCTATTGGGAAACCCATAGAGCTCTGTTCAAAACTAGTGCACTACATATGGAATAGGGTGCCATTTGACGCAGCCTGTGCTTTTACATATCTCTTCGTTTGACCAGAACATTCTGACCTGGCCTAATATTGTGTAGCACAAACTCAACCTGAACCATTACTGCTCTCTTTACTGCAGTCAAACACACAGGAAACCAACTATTTATTTATAAAAATGCATTTTGAAAAGAGCAGATAGTTTTCATGTAGACATCACCAAACCAGTTATATCACCCACAATTTATCTTTAAGACTTCAACTGTGAACATCTTTAAGGTAGAGGCCTAGTGGACTCATGGGTTCTGGTCTTTAAAGAAAAGCTCTTATATAATAGTAGCCTAGTGTATCAGTGAATTGATGATGGTCAGTTTACTAAAACAGAAGAACCAGCTAACAGGGACTACAGTAGGTGATGATTCAACTCACATGGCACACACATGCTGTACACTGCTCTTCCACATGGCTTGGTGATGTGAACATGGCCAGCCAAGGTGCATCTGGTGCACAGGGTCCAACCTCTACACTTTTCCCAGAAGTTCCCTCTCTCTCTCTCTCTCTTTTTCTCTCTCTCTCTTAAGCTCTCCTTCTTCTCTCTCTTTTTCTCTCTCTCTCTCTCTCTCTCTCTCTCTCTCTTCTCTCTCTCTCTCTCTCTCTCTCTCTCGCTCTCTCGCTCCCTCTCTCCTCTCTCTCTCACTCTCTCTCTCTCTCTCGCATCTCTCTCTCTCTCTCTCTCTCTCTCTCTCTCTCTCTCTCTCTCTCTCTCTCTCTCTCTCTCTCTCTCTCTCTCTCTCTCTCTCTCTCTATTTGTTTTTTATTTACCATCAATTCTCCAAAAACCTCTTAGAAGATCTTCCATGAATCTGGGACAATGCAACTGTAGTTGTCTCGCTCTGTGAATTTATTGGTTTGCTCTTGTTGTTGTTGTTGTTGTTATTTTGTTGTTGTTGTTGTTGTTGTTGTCTCTAACCTTGTGCTCTCATACTGTACATGACATGATGTGAGGACATGACTCGCCCATGTGAACGCAGTTCGCAGGGCACTTCCCCAGTCTCTCAGAGCCATCCAGGCCGTGAAAGGGCAGAGAACGACCACCCCTCACTTCAGGCTCGGAGGCTCGGAGGCTCTGCTTTGGGCAACACTCCCTCTGACATGCAGCAACCCTCCACAACCAATGGCTCTCCACACCCCATGTTTCTGGCACATCCCACTTCTCCCTCCCGTTGTGAAAGCATTACCGCTGATTGCGCTTCCGCCTCGCCCGCCACGCGAGAGAGGACATGCATAAAACAAGGCTGTACTGAGCCCCAGAGGTTAGTGTGTGGACGAGGGCACAGACACAGAAAATTCACTGACACAGAAAACCTCTTATAAAACAAGAGAGGAAAGGATACGCTGCTGGACATGTTGGGAGTTCTATGCACAGTGCAAAGAACATTGTTTTTTACGACTTGGCTTGTAGGTGTTTCTATATTTAATGAGGAGAGTACTTATTTCTGTTGTTGGTTACATTCTATGTAGTATTTTCTATGTCGTGTATTGTATGTAGTGTATTGTATGTAGTGTATTCTATTAGTGTATTCTATGAGTTATTCTATGTAATGTCTGCAGTAATATGACGTCTTGAGGTTAGATATTGTACACAAGAGAAGTAGTCTTCTGTATGTTTGTGAATATTATTCTAGGATCACAGAAGCTGATCAAGGTAGGATAAAAATCATTATTCCAAACGCATCAAGAAGAATAGCTTATGTCCTTTATGAAGTACAGCAGAGTACACATCAGTAAAGGATGACGGATCACAGAGGCAACATCCCAAATGGCACCCTACTCTCTGCATAGTGCACTACTTTTGCCCAGAGCCCCTTCATCCCCTTATGGGCCATGGTCAAAAGTAGTGCCCTATTGTACTGCCAATTGGGACGCATCCAGAATGAGCCATGAACAGGGTGTTGGATCCATGGGACATTTTCTTGGAATTACTTAATGGGTTTTGGTTCGGGTCGATGCAGTCGCCACCTGCTGCCCATCTGTAATGTGTTGCTGGCTCCATCCCCTCTCATCAACACCTGTGTGCCGCCTCTCTAACGCCGCAGCTTCTCCTGGAAAGAGCTCCCTGTCCAAGCGGTTACAACTTCCTCTACTAAAAAGGCAAAGGGGGAAAGGGAGGGAGGGGGGGGAGAGCTCTCCATTACGGTTTCAAGGGGCTCTTCATCAAAAATCATCTGCTTCCTGTAATCGAGTAGTGTATCAATGTTAAAATATTACACTAGGCATTTAGTCAGGAGGCAGGACTCTCCTTCTTCTTCCCAGTAACAGCACAGCCATGCATTCACAATTGCACACACTGTAGAAGTGGTCAGAGCCGTATATAACCTTAATGTATAGTCATGGTTCTGGATGTCGTTACTGTTTTGCTGTTGTTTTTCTGTCTTGTTGCGTTCACAATCAATCTTGGAAAAATTAAGTAAGAAAAAAGCATTCATAATTTATCTTCCATTATTGAAATGAGCTTCTTGTAAAATGTGACAAAGCTACTTAATTACATTTGAATGTGTGTCAGATATATAGACCATTTGATGGGAGGGGGAGGCCTTGCCCCCTGAGCTAACCTGGTCAATACAACGTCTCCATTCTGCTGAGCTAGGAAAGGGGCCTTAGCTTGGACCGTCCATCAACTCTACCAGGCTCTCTTTATAGGCTATAGGAGTCTATGCTGATGGAAAGGGGGTTAACTAGTCAGTTGTGCAACTGAATGCATTCAACTGAAATGTGTCTTCCGCATTTAACCCAACCCCTCTGAATCAGAGAGGTGCGGGGGACTGCCTTAATCGACATCCACGTCATCGGCGCCTGGGTATCAGTGGGTTAACTGCCTTGCTCAGGGAAGAATATCCTTTACCTTGTCGGCTCGTGGAGTCGATCCAGCAACCTTTCGGTTACTGGCCCAACGCTCCTACCCCGCCAGGCTACCTGCCGCAGCAGTATTACAGTACATTACTTGCATCATGATTCATTCAGACTGAGGTGTTCTGGTGACTTCCTAGACTAGAAATGACACATTTCATTAAACCATTCATGCCATAATGCAGCTTCTGAATTAGCCACATCTCTTGAGAAAAACATCAATCTTCACTCATCAACATGTTATAAGGAAACAGGCATCACTGTAACAGGTGTGTGGAAGTCATGCGATATAAATCAGTAACATCTTAACATGGTTCTGATTGATTAATCATAGTAGACATCATGGGTTGGGAGGTTCAATTAGGTATTGAACCAGCCTCCGGCTGGTATCAACCATTTAACTGGACCTAAACAGCGAGACTGGCGATTGCATAAATCACAATATCATAATCTGTTTGGGTGTTGTGTGTTTCTGTGTCTGTGTTGTGTGTGTGTGTGTGTGCGTGTGTGTGTGTGTGTTCCAATCCTTCACAGGCATTACTGATGACTCTATTCAGCTCTAGCCACAGGATCATAAGGAGAGGCTGACCATAGTGTCCCCAGAATACACTCTCCCACCCAGTAATGGTCAGTCATTGGATCTATCTATAAATACTGTGGTGGCAGTGCAACCCATTGTCACGATTTAACTAGATATGAACCCAAATGCAGACAACTACTCGGAGCCAGAGAAGGTTTAACAGGTTTATTTACAACGTGCAATTGTCCAGGTTTCCAAAAAATAGGGGAATAGCAAGTCCAGGTTTACAGGGAGGGTAACAGATCCAGGTTCTGAGCAGGAGTGAGAATTGCCGTAACGTCTAGTGTCCGTGGTGAGTCCAAAAAGGAGGTCCGTAGTGGAAAGCAGGATGGTGGTGGCAGGAGGAAGCGGAGGCAGGAGTCAGGTTCCAATAATCTGTGGCACAGGAGAAAAGTAAATAGAACAGGCCAAAAAACACAAAGAGCGAAAACAAAGCAGGTTGAGTCAACAGCGAGACTAACATGGTCGTCTTGACTATGATCTGACGATGAGTGGCAAGTTTGACCGGGTCTTTAAGGCTGAGGTGATTATGGTGAATGTGCTGCAGCTGGAACCCTGACTCCCGCACCAGACTTCACTCCTGCAATCAAAACAGACAGAGGGGAGGAGAGAGCAGAGAGAGAGCTACCTAGCAGCAGTAGGCCTAACAGTACCCCCCTCTCGGATGCCACCCGGCGGCAGACAGGGTTTATCCGGATGTAGCAGTATGAAAATCCCAGACCAGAGCAGGATCACAATGAAGCTCCTGGGAACCCAGGAACGTTCCTCAGGACCATAACCCTCCCAATCCACCAGGTACTGGAAACCACACCGGCGGCGAACATCCAGAAGTCGCCGGACAGTGTAGACAGGACCCCCACCCATGATCCTGGGCGGAGGAGGGGACGAGGGCGGCCACAGAGGCTAACCGACACAGGCTTAATCTGGGAAACATGAAAAGTGGAATGAACCCGTGGGAGGCAGGGGAAGCTGTAGTTTAACCACGCAGGGTTAACAATAGACAGTATCTTGAACGGTCCTATAAAACGCCATCTTCTTAGACTCCCACTTTCAATGGAAGATCACGTGACTTAAGCCATACACCTCTTGACCAGGAGAGTAACCGGGAGCCTGGGACCGGTGACGGTTGGCTTGCCTCTTGCATGTACGACGAAGCTCGGGACAGAGCTACACCGGCCTTCCTCCAGACCTTAAAGCAGCGGCGCATGTGGACTCCCAGGTACGCCAGTTCCCTCTCTTGAGAAGGGAAGAGGGAGGTTGATGACCCAGAGCACAGAAAGGGAGACAAACCAGAGGAAGCGTTAGTCAAGGGTGTTTGAGCATATTCCACCCAGGAGCATAGGAGCTCCATGACGCCAGGGTTAGACCCTGTGACACAGCGGAGAGGTCTCCATCTCCTGGTTCGCTCTCTCGGCTTGCCCGTTGGTCTGGGGGTGATATCCAGAGGACAGGCTGGATGTGATGCCCAAAGCTTTACAGAAAGCTTTCCATACCTGGGAGACAAACTGGGGACCCCTGTCAGAGACAATATCAGTGGTAGACCATGAGAGCGAAACACATGTTCAACCAAAATATCAGCCGTCTCTCTGGCAGTGGGCAGTTTAGGTAGGGCCAAAAAATGAGCAAAACTTAGAAAACGATCAATCACAGTAAGAATGACAGTCTTTCCAGACGCGGGGAAGTCCAGTGACAAAATCCAATGCAATGTGGGACCAGGGCCGGCTGGGTATTGGCAGAGGTCGTAGATGACCAGCGCTGGCCTGGGTGGAGTTCTTACTTCGTGCACATACCGTACATAAGCAGCAATGAAGGCTCGAGTGTCCACCTCAATCCTGGGCCACCAGAACTCCATTGCACAAAGTCCTCAGGGACAAACAACAGTTAGGAGGACCGCTCCCAGGGTCAGCTTGATGATGTTGAGCCTGTCTAACAACCCCTTCGATGTCACATGTAATGGCCCGCCAATACTGCAGGTAGGAGGCAAGATGGGTTCAGGGTTACTACCAGTATCGAACAGCAGAATGAACACGAGACAGGCGTCAGGCTTGACGTTACGTGACCCAGGACATGGTAAGACAGAGAAAAATTGAATCTACCAAAAATAGTGCCCACCTGGCTTGGCGGGGATTGAGCTGCTTCGCTGACTGGATGTATGCCGATTTTTATGATCCGTCCAAACGATGAAGGGTTGTTCCGCCCCCTCAACCAATGCTCCTCACCGAGAGCCAAGCTTAACGCGAGCAGTTCCGATGCCAACATCATAATTCCTCTCTGCCTGAGAAAGTTTCCGTGAAAGAAGAGCACAGGGATGCAGTTTGTTATCTTCAGGAGAACGTTGTACAACACCGCACCTACCCCAGTGTCGGATGCATCCACCTCCGACAACAAACTTCGGCGGTGGGGTCCGGCTGCATCAGAATGGGAGCAGAGGCGGCGATGTTTCAGTTCTTGAACGCTGATTCGGCCCCTTCATTCAAGGAACGGTAGTGATATGGAGGTGAGAGCGGTGAGTGGCGCCGCCATGCGGCTGTAGTCCTTGATGAACCTCCTGTAGAAGTTCGCAAACCCCAGAATCGTTGAAGTTGTTTGCGGGTGGAGGGCTGGCCAGTCCGTGACAGCAGAGATCTTAGCTGGGTCCATCCGCAACTCCCTCTGAGCTATTATGTAACCCAAAAAAGAGGTCTCAGACACATTAAATTCAAATTTCTCCATCTTCACAAATAGCTTGTTCTCCAACAACCTTTGCAACACCTAGGCGCACCTGCAGTTCATGTTCCTGGGAGGACTCTCGAGAAAATCAGGATATCATCCAGATAGACAAAAACAAAGCGATTCAACATGTCCCGAAGGCATACGTTCACTAGTGCCTGAAAAACAGCAGGGCATTAGACAACCCAAAAGGCATAACCAGATACTCAAAATGTCCCAAGGGTGTGTTGAAGGCAGTCTTCCATTCATCACCCTTTACGAATGCGCACCAGGTGTTACGCGATTTACGTAGATCCAGTTTGGTAAAATAGTTGCACCATGAAGGAGGGGGAAAGCAGAATTAATTAAAGGCAGAGAATATTTGTTCTTAATGGTGATGTTATTAAGTACACGGAAATCAATACAGGGTCTGAGGGTCTTATCCTTCTTTTCCAACAAAAAAGAATCCCGCGCTCCCTACAGGTGACGAGGAAGGACGAATAATACCTGCAGCCAAGGAGTCCCGAATGTAGTTCTCCATAGCCTCCGTCTCCGAACCGGGAGAGTGTACAGGCGACTGCTAGGAGAGGGCTCCTGGCTGGAGGTCAATGGCGCAGTCGTAAGGCCGGTGAGGAGGAAGAAGTAGCTCTGTGTTTGCAGAAAACGGATGCCAGGTCATGATACACGTCCAGACAGCAGAGATCCATGACTGTCTGAGTCAACAGTGAACCTGTCTGAGTCAACGTACACATGTGCGTCTTACTATGATCTACATAGTGCAATTTACCGGGTCTTTAGAGGCTGAGGTGATTATGGTGAATGAGCTGCAGCTAACCTACTACCTCCCACCAGCTTCTCCTGCAATCAAAACGACGAGGGGGGAGGCAAGCCTACCCTAGCGCAGTACCACCCATGGGGATGCTGCCAATGATGGCTTCATTTGAAGGTGGAAATTGTGTATGGAGATTAGAACAGTCACCTCTGAGTGTGTGTGTGTGTGTGTGTGTGTGTGTGTGTGTGTGTGTGTGTGTGTGTGTGTGTGTGTGTGTGTGTGTGTGTGTGTGTGTGTGTGTGTGTGTGTGTGTGTGTGTGTGTGTGTGGCGTATGCATGTATGCTGAGTAAGTTCCATCAGCTTTATTGTTCTGTGTCTATAAAGTACAAAATGTAGGTATACTATGTGAAAATTCAGTTCATATTAAATTAACTCAGTTCAACCTTGCATGGAGCTGCCCATGCTCAGGTGTTCCAGTGAGAATTACTCAGAACCCTATGGGCAAATAAAGTCATTGGATCACAGGTGTAAAACTAATCCCCGCGTGGACTATAGTAGTTACTAGGCGGATTTGTCAACAATTGCAGAACATGTCCTGGATTTGACAGCCATGAAGTAAGGCTATTACAAAAGACAGATAGGCAGATGTTGCCTCCCCCTTCTTCCTGAAATATCTGCCAACAGCCAAAGGACACATCAGACAACACAATTAAATAATCAACACATCATTTATTTTGAATTATACTCAAAATGATTCCATGCTTTTTGTATTATTATGTTACAGTGAATAGGCACATTAGCCATCACAATTCAAGAGCCGTCCTTTAAATTATAATGCTTCAGTTTATAATCAACAAATATATGTTTTAATTGTGCTCAAAATGATTCCATGCCTTTCCTCATGATTGGTCGTAATGAATGGTTGACAATAATATCTCTGAGCTGGACTGTTGGCTGACAGTAGTGTTGCAGCTGCCTCTCTCTCAGTCCAACTGTCACAGTCTGAATGCTTCATCCTCCTCTTCTCTTCCCCCCAGCTCTCCTCTCTCTCTCTCTCTCTCTCTCTCTCTCTCTCTCTCTCTCTCTCTCTCTCTCTCTCTCTCTCTCTCTCTCTCTCTCTCTCTCTCTCTCTCTCTCTCTCTCTCTCTCCTCTCTTTCCCTGGTGAAAGCTATGATCCCTATTGATGTCACTTGTTAAATCCACTTCAATCAGTGTAGATGAAGGGTAGGAGACAGGTTAAAGAATGATTTTTAAGCCTTGAGAAAATGTAGACATGGATTGTGTATGTGTGCCATTCAGAGGGTGGAATGGGCAAGACAGAATATTTAAGTTGCCTTTGAATGGGGGTATAGGGGCGTGCAACTCAATATTAGGAAGGTGTTCCTAATGTTGGTATACTCAGTGTAGGTCAAATTAAGATCCTACACCTGTGTGGCTCAGTTGGTAGAGCATAGTGCTTGCAATGCCAGGATCATGGGTTCAATTCTTTCCCACCAATACAAAAAGTATGCGTGGACTACATTAATTTGCTTTGCGATCTAGTCTTTATTTTTGAAGTAACTATCAAATTCATCCATCATCACATTAAACTCGACTCAACCCTGTAAACATTCCTGCAGCATTCTAATTGTTAACCAAGCTGAATTAAGTGAAATGTAATAAGCTTTTAATTGCTATTGATCTTATGGCTGTCTGCATTTGAGAATAATTCCATTTGGCTTGGGTACCATGTTCCACCAGTTGGTCTCTAAACTCCAGACCAACAAATGACTCTCAAAGCCAACAATACTTTATTTTACTTATAATAAAAAAAAAAAAGGATATTCATTTTGCTTCATTATACTATTAAGTTACAGAATAGCCCAACGGAAGTATTTCTGATTCTGAATAATAATTCATTAAGCCACCCCATTTTATTGTCATTAAAATATATATTTCAAACTCTCAGAAAGTAGATTATTAATTATTTTGTTCATTCGCTTTGCATTGTTCTAGATCTGCAACAGTATGAAAAGCCTCTCCAAATCCAGTGCTCTCTCGCGTTAAGCCTGTTTAATTCAGTCCGAGTTGGAGCATGTGGCTGAAGCAGCAACTGCAGACAGTGTCTATAAACACTATGGGGTGCCATTTGGTACATAGCCTATATCTGAACAGTAGCCTAGCTATCTGGCCGATGGTACAAAACTAATTTGCAAGCCATGATGAAACATTGGCTTTTTCATAGCAGATCAGGATTTGTGACATTGGTGAGGAGTTTTAGACAGACTGGATTCAATTGGATGTTTGATGAATGGTCTGTACAGTAAAAGGCAATTGACATGACTAAAGCTTGAAGAGGAGGTGGGGGATGGGCTATGTGTGTTTGTTGACTGCAGTGATCAAGTTTGCTTATAATTTTGACATAATCCATACTTCATTTCTCTTGGTCTCTTTTTTTACAAGCCAATGGCTTTTGCAGACAACAACAAAGACTCAAGGTCTCTATCAAAACTGAATAAAACATTTGCTACCCAAAAAGTGCACAATGGAAAAATATCCGATCTGACATGCAAGTTTGGAAAAGTAGATGTAGCCATGATTCATTGAAACAATTGATAACTCCATGTAAAACAATAAAACAATTTACAACATGATAACAAGCACTTTCTGAAAATACTTATAAATAGAAAGACAAGCAAGGGGCAGTATCCTGGACACAGATTAAGACTAGTCCTGGACTAAAAGCAAGCTCAATAGAGAATCTCCACTGAAAGTGCTTTTCAATCCAGGACTAGGCTTAATCTGTGTCAACTTCGATCCTAACTGTTCATCGATAAAGGCAAAGAGTATTTGTTGTTTCCCCACTTCTAAAACATGGAAGTCCTCTCCTTGGATTACCCACCCACACCATTTGAAGGAGTGAGAGACAGGAAGGAACGAGTGAGAGAGAGAAAAGATTCTCCACTTGAGCTGGGGATCACACAGGGAGAAACTTTTAATTAAAGACAATTTCTGCATCATTTATGAAGGCACCCTCTCTGCTGCCCAAGTTCCTGGTTGGCTTCTTTCTACATGTGACCCAAATGGCACCCTATTCCCTATGTAGTGCGCTACTTTGACCAGGACCATTTGGGACGCAGGTGGGTGACGTGATGGCACACAGCCCATTAAAGAACTCCTTTCAAGACAGCAATTAACAATACATGGTTTAGGCATTAGCACAGAACAACTCTCTACTCTCCTGCTGCTGCCTGAACAGACAGAGAGGTGTGTGAGAAGAGAGTGAGAGAGGAAAGATAGTGAGAGTGTGTGAGAGAGAGATAGAGAGAGAGAGAGTGAGAGAGAGTGTGTGCGAGAGAGAGAGGTGTGAGAGAGAGTAGAGAGAGTGAGAGAGTGAGAGAGAGAGAGAGTGAGAGAGAGTGAGAGAGTTTATGAGAGAGAGAGAGAGAGAGAGAGAGAGAGAGAGAGAGAGAGAGAGAGAGAGAGAGGTGAGAGAGTGTGAGAGAGTGAGAGAGGAGAGAGAGAGTGAGAGAGAGAGTGTGTGTAGTGAGAGAGAGACAGAGAGAGACAGATGGACATAGAGACAGAGAGAGACAGAGGGACAGGGACAGAGAGCTACTACAGTGCAGTTGGAGACTTGTTCTTTTTTAGCACCAATTATATCAGAGAGATAACATAACATAAATTATTTAGTGCAGTTGTCTGATGTTAGTTACAGCGCTGTTAGGACTATGCTTTTCAATCTACAGTAGTTTGTCTCTCAATATATGGAAAGATATGCTTGAACATATAGTGGCTCATTCATCTTAAGTTTCCGTTCAAGATTATAAATGTAAAGTGTGTTTTAAAAAAACAAATATTCTCCACATTATGCATTTGTGCTAGATAGAACAACCTCTTCTTTCTCTTTCACTGGTTGCAACTGTCTGCAGAGTAAACTAAGCGACAGCTACAGCCCCATACAGTCACTGTTATCATGGATGTGCCCTGACCAGCGGTTGTTAGACGACGCTTTCCTTTTGTGTTGCACAATGGAAATAAGAAAGTGACTCATTGGCGGCTATCAGGCAGAGCATCATTGGGTTGTGATAGACACAAAAATAGGTATTCTTCTCAGATGCACTCAATGGTTACTTACTCTATAAAGAGTTCCGTGTATTAAATTTTTGTAGAATAACTGAATAAATAAACCCTAGTGACGTGAAGTAGGGAGTTTGAAGGAGAGAAGAGGGAGACCAACTATCACGACTCAGGATATGACCCAGATGCACAGAGGCGGAGTAGTACAGTTCTCGATAATAATTTTATTGGGCAGGCAAAGGCAGGTCGAGGGCAGGCAGAGGTTTGTAATCGGGACAGAGTCAGGCAGGTACAGGACGGCAGGCAGGCTCGGGGTCAGGGCAGGCAGAGGTTTGTAATCAGGTCAGAGTCAGGCGGGTACAGGACGCAGGCAGGCTCGGGGTCAGGGCAGGCAGAATGGTCAGAACCAGGAAAATGAGAAATAAACACTTGAGAAATGGAAAATGGTAAGACCTGACAAGACAAGACGAACTGGCAACAGACAAACAGAGAACAGGCAGGTATAAATGCACTGTAGATAATGGGGAAGATGGGAGCACCTGGAGGGTGGAGACAAGCACAAAGACAGGTGAAACAGATCAGGGTGTGACACCAACGCTTGTACAACAGTCCTTGGCTCTTTCAGCATTCCAAAAGTGTTCCCAAAGCCATATCCATCCAGGCCACACTTTTATAGCACAGATTATTCTGTGCTATAAAAAGTGCTGTGGTACGTCAACCAAAATTGTATCTAGTCTCTGTATCACAGTGTCTCTCTGATGGTGTCAAAACAGAATAGTGGTTGTCCTTTTTAGTATTGATTCCTGTAACTACCTTGAACACGTGTGAAGATCAGCGGTTGCACTGAGGGACAATAGAATCCCTCTGAAGAACAAATAATCCACTTCAGAACATCATGCTGTCCACTTTATAAAAGAGCCATATTCAGCCAGGTTTAAACTGTGTACTCCATGTCATCGCATCAGGGTTATTCATTCAGATAGTTATTTTATGGCTCACCTCTGTGATTCAGTTTTAAAAAATAGGAAAAATTCCCTCATCAATATCCTCTTTACTTTTCCAGTTCACCCTTATAGTCAAGAAAACCTTTTCTTCTGCATTGTCTGCCTGACCATACAAATGTCTTAGGCAGGGCCATTCTAGGATGATATTTCTGGGTGGGCACTGGGCAGACATATTGTTTTGTCTATTTCTACTAATATCCTGCAATTTACAGTTCTATACTCGCATAATCATTTGGGTGGGCAACATAGAGAGACATCTATATCTCTCAAAACATCATAAAGCAAACTGACTGTAAGAGTACATTTTCTGCAACACGTTGTTTAGAAAGTAGTAGGGCTGTGGCGGTCACGAAATGTCATCAGCGTTGATTGTCAAGCAAATAACTCACCGGTAATTGACCATTAAATTAATACACTGCTCAAAAAAATTAAGGGAACACTAAAATAACACATACTAGATCTGAATGAATGAAATAATCTTATTAAATACTTTTTATTTACATAGTTGAATGGGCTGACAACAAAATCACACAAAAATTATCAATGGAAATCAAATTTATCAACCCATGGAGGTCTGGATTTGAGTCACCCTCAAAATTAAAGTGGAAAACCACACTACAGGCTGATCCAACTTTGATGTATGTCCTTAAAACAAGTCAAAATGAGGCTCAGTAGTGTGTGTAGCCTCCACGTGCCTGTATGACCTCCCTACAACGCCTGGGCATGCTCCTGATGAGGTGGCGGATGGTCTCCTGAGGATCTCCTCGCAGACCTGGACTAAAGCATCCGCCAACTCCTGGACAGTCTGTGGTGCAACATGGCTTGGTGAGGATGGAGCGAGACATGATGTCCCAGGGATGTGCTCAATTGGATTCAGGTCTGGGAACGGGCGGGCCAGTCCATAGCATCAATGCCTTCCTCTTGCAGGAACTGCTGACACCTCCAGCCACATGAGGTCTAGCATTGTCTTGCATTAGGAGGAACCCAGGGCCAACCGCACCAGCATATGGTCTCACAAGGTCTGAGGATCTCATCTCGGTACCTAATGGCGTCGCTACCTCTGGTATACGAGCACATGGAGGGCTGTGCAGCCCAAAGAAATGCCACCCCACACCATGACTGACCCACCGCAAACCGGTCGTGCTGGAGGATGTTGCAGGCAGCAGAAAGCTTCTCCACGCGTCTCCAGACTCTGTCACGTCTGTCACATGTGCTCAGTGAACCTGCTTTCATCTGTGAAGAGCACAGGGCGCCAGTGGCGGAATTTGCCAATCTTGGTGTTCTCTGGCAAATGCCAAACGTCCTGCACGGTGTTGGGCTGTAAGCACAACCCCCCACCTGTGGACGTCGGGCCCTCATACCACCCCCTCATGGAGTCTGTTTCTGACCGTTTGAGCAGACACATGCACATTTGTGGCCTGCTGGAAGTCATTTTGCAGGGCTCTGGCAGTGCTCCTCCTGCTCCTCCTTGCACAAAGGCGGAGGTAGCAATCCTGCTGCTGGGTTGTTTGCCCTCCTACGGCCTCCTCCACGTCTCCTGATGTACTGGCCTGTCTCCTGGTAGCACCTCCATGCTCTGGACACTACGCTGACAGACACAGCAGAAACCTTCTTGCCACAGCTCGCATTGATGTGCCATCCTGGATGAGCTACACTACCAGCCACTTGTGTGGGTTGTCGAGACTCCGTCTCATGCTACCACTAGAGTGAAAGCACCGCTAGCATTCAAAAGTGACCAAAACATCAGCCAGGAAGCATAGGAACTAAGAAGTGGTCTGTGGTCACCACCTGCAAAACCAGTCCTTTTTGGGGGTGTCTTGCTAATTACCTATAATTTCCACCTGTTGTCTATTCCATTTGCACAACAGCATGTGAAATGTATTGTCAATCAGTGTTGCTTCCTAAGTGGACAGTTTGATTTCACAGAAGTGTGATTGACCTGGAGTTACATTGTGTTGTTTAAGTGTTCCCTTAATTTTTTGAGCAGTGTATAAACACATTTGCATCTCCTGGCTTCCACACATAGCCTACAAGCCACTGATGCAGACCTTTGGAACAAAGTCTAGTAAATCCATGTACACCTGCACAATAAATCCATTATTTATTTTAACCATGTCTAAAGAAACATGAAATGAAGAAAAATTAAGTATATTTCAGGAAGAACAGAATAGCATCCTGATCTGGCTATGCCAAATGGCTGTGAGCTACACTAGTTAATTTAGCAGACAAGATTTGCTTAGAATTCCGTGGCATTGTTTTATAGTATTTCATAGTACGAAGAATACAATTGAACAAAGCTGAACAAAATAGGGATATTTTTCTCCAAACGATTTGAGGGAGTGTGCACGTGGCTGTTCTGTGTTGTCTGCGGCTATTCTGTGTTGAGCGGTTAACAAGAAACAGGTACTCCTATATGCTTAATTTAGGTTATTTATGTAACTTCAGTTGTGATACAACGTTGGGCTATATGTTTTGATTTTAATACATTCTAAAGGCTGCATGATGCGACTATAATGATGATTTGAAAAAAGTTGCATGAAAGGCATGAGCTCTGCTTAGTTCTTTTGTGCAGGCTGTACACACTTCATCAGTCTCTCATTCACAGATTTGACAAGCACTTGAGAATGCCTCCAATTTCCGCGGCATCCCCTTTGTGTGGTGGTAGTGTACCCAAAAAAAAACATGCCTTTTCAGCCAGTGGCCCTTGTGTCCTTGGGCTGAATATATAATTGTAATTCCCTTCTCCTGCATGCTGCTTGCTCCGCCTCTCCCACTCACGGTCTCCGTCATGTGATCGGTCTTTCTTACAGGCTACAAGTGAAAGACAGACACATCGGGCGCAACTGCGCGGCGTCCTTATCAATTTGGAGCGCATATTGAAAATATTGGCAGAACTGTCCACATTTACTTTTCGTCGCCAACAAGATGAGTAGGCCTAATGAACAGCAAAAGCACTAGCCTATGTCAATCTACTATCCCCCCATAGTATAAAAGTTGACCTATTCTATTCTGTAAGCGAGAAATAAATACTCCAAACATAGTCTGGGACAGTTATGGGATGCGATAGAGCCCAAATTAATACAACCACTAGCATAAAAAAAACTGTTTTACTCAATGAGGCTGACACAAAAGATCAGAATGTTTAGCTTAAAATGTTGATAAACTATTAGGCTATTTCTTCACATTATAAGTGCAGCAATGCACACACGGCAGTAGGCTATGGCGCAAATGTTCCATTGAAGCGGAAAACCACCATTATCAAAAATGACCGCAAGTGAGATTATCCATATAATGGTTTTATTATTAAGGTGCATTTTTATGGTGAAAATTATCTTACATTTTACATTTCAATTTTAGTCATTTAGCAGACGCTCTTATCCAGAGCGACTTACAGTTAGTGAGTGCATACATAATTTTTTTAATTTTTCCATACCCCATTGGGAATCGAACCCACAACCCAATGCTCTACCAACTGAGCTACATCCCTGCCAGCGTTATGTTGCTTCCTAAGTGGATGTATGCCAGTTAGGCTCTACACCTTTTGTGGCAGATTAATGTGCTTAATTTTAAGAAGTAATTTGGCCACTTTAGTTGTGATTAAAACCTTATCAAAACATATAGGCCTATGGGCTAGGCTACAGTGAAGGTGTGGGACTATGATTTGAAAAAGTCGCAAAAAAAAGGTATGCATTGTTTCTTGCCCTTAAACTGGGCATCATTCACAAGTGATAATTATAATTCACAAGTGATCGCTAATATTGTCACCCATCAGACTATTCTAATTTAATCTTGTCTTTACATATACTAAATAATAGGTGTGAAATGTGTTTTTATTTAGAATGGACCATTATCATGCACCTGTCTCGGAACAGGGCAGGGGGAAATACATATCATCTATGTACTTAAATAGAAACTGGAGAACACTTTTCCCGTGGTTCATTTTCATGCCAGCCAGGTAGGCTATACTCCTGTTGTAAAGACAAGCAATGTGCTTAATATTAGGAAAGCTGAGAAAATAATATAGTAGGCCTAGCCTATAGAAGCTGATGGGATCCTCCTCTTTTTAATAGAGGCCATCACTCTATCACACACCACGGCGGTGATAGAGTTAAGATCACCAGTGAAGCCTCTTGCAGTCACAGACACTGCTCGCCATGTGAACTTCAAAGTCCCAGGGGTAGTCGCTTTCAAAAGCCAATATTACATTGTACCAAATTGAGGTTTTAAAACTTAATCAGGTTTTCAATTCAATATAACCGGGTGGCAGAGATGGATATGGTATGAATAAGGAGGATGGGGAATAAGCACTCAAAGTATAACACCGATAACATATTTTAAATGTACAGGATCTAGGAAAATAGTTGTAGGGTAATGTGTTTTTAAAAGGAGAAAAATCTGTAGTTTACACTGTTGAGGCTATGCAAATGGTGTGATAATTATTCCCCTCTCTCTCCCATGCATAAAGATAGCTAGATAGAGAAATCAAATGAGTAACACAAAACATCTCAAAATATAAATTAGCCCTTGCTAGTCTAGTCACCCATGGCCTCAACCTTCTGAAGTGGATGACATTTTGATCCTGTATGTATACACATGATCTCATTCCACATGTACTGGACACACAAAACCACACACACACACACACACAAACCTGAAATCACAGTCACTCAATTCCAAGAAGGTCCTTTCTTACGTGTAAACTAAATCACAGGAAACCTACACTTTACTTCATGAATACCCTTCTAACAACGTCAACTCCTTTCATCACCTTTATTTAGTTCATCACGTGTATTAATTCTATAGTTGCCATGGCACCTAGTGAAGCCTAGGCAGAGAGCTCATGTAAATTCTGTACAATCATATTAAATCGTTTTTATGTAAATAGCTAAATAATTGCGATCAAGACTTGATATCATTAACTAAATTACTGGCCGTAACTTAATGAAAATCAGTGTTTTCAACAAGCTAGCTAATGCTAGCTAGCAAGTGTGTGTTTTCATTTGAATTGCACCTACTGACTTTGGGTTGGTTTTCACCAACGGTGATCCAAGAGGAGCTATGTATGCAGAGTTGGCAGTGGGCCAGCTTTTTTCATTACTCAATAAAATACTAATGAAGTAAGGAGGCTGTACTCTGTGGGAGCTCAAACTTCATCACTGAGGCTCAATACAAAGAAGCTGCAAACAGCGGAGACGCCCTGATGACATGGAGCTGCCTGCCTGCCAGCCCTTGGACATGCTGACATGACCACCACCTCCGACCACCACCTCCGCTGACCATCTAGCAGAACTATGAGCTTCCAGATCCTCTCATGTCCATGGCTGCTCCATCTGCTGGATGCTTCCAAGAAGCACTCAAACAAACTTGATCAAGCTGATCTAGCTACTGTGGGTGGCAGGTAGCCTAGCGGTTAAAAGTGTTGGGCCAGTAAATGGAAGGTCGCTGGTTTGAATTCCCAAGCCAACTCGGTGAAGAATCTGTCATTGTGCCTTTGAGCAAGGCACTTAACCCTAATTGCTCCTGTAAGTTGCTCTGGATAAGAGCGTCTACAAAAATGTACTGTTGTAGACTATATTTATTTTGAAATTAGTTGTTGTTTATTTTGCTTACCAAGCGCTTTGAGATTCTGTCTTAATGAAAAGCTCTATAACAGTTTAATAAATTATTATTATTTCCTTGTCCTCAATGCTTCTTCTGTTAGAGAATGCCATGGCTTTTCACCTTGAGAGCACCTGGGTCAACACTTGAAAATGTCAAAATTGCTTGCAGATTTATTCACAATACCTTTAATATTAAAGAAGCACTTTTATCAGCTTCCACTGTCCTCCAAGACTTTCTTAATTTCCTCATCACCTGAACAAACATACAAATGCAACATGTAAAGTGTAGGACCCATGTTTCATGAGCTGAAATAAAATAAAAACAAAAACCTTCTTGCCTCCAAATTTTGTGCACAAATTTGATTACATCCCTGTTAGTGAGCATGTCTCCTTTGCCAAGATAATACATCCACCTGACAGATCAAGAAGATGATTAAACAGCATGATCATTACACAGGTGCACCTTGTGCTGGGGACAATAAAAGGCCCCAAAACAAAAATATGTTATGAACAGAGTGAACTAAGTTTTGTAGACTTTGCCCTTTGCCAAAGTTTCTAAAAATGGTGTTGTTTAGAAGGAGTGCATAGTCAAATTGAATTATTGCACACGCGCACTTCACAGAGTAGGCGTTCCCTAACGGAAATATCCAAATACATGCTAGCATGCCAATAGGGTCTCGCTAACTCGTGCTTGGCTCTGCCCACCTCCTTGCTTGTTCTGCCCACTATGATTAATTTGCTCCCATTGGAAACGACAAGCTCAGGTCTATCTTGGGTTAGTTATAAAAATCTTTGCCACAATACTGCAAATTCATGTCTATAGGTAAATTCTATGTTGTATAGATTTTTGATCATATGCACAATACAGTTGTTGCTTTCTTATGTTTTCAATATGTTTCTGGTTTCCCAGACTGCGAATAATGGTAGGTATTTATTATTGAAAATGTATCCTTTACTCTTTTATGTGCTGCTTGTTAAGTTCAAAGTCACTATTCACCCTTGCTTAAATCCGGGGCTGTAGCTCTCTTTTTGTCTGTGTGTTTTAATGTTTTAATGTTTTAATCAGTCCTATTCCTTTCTTTGATTATTGCTTACGAAATTGATGTTGATATAACATAATCCTCCACTGGATTTGTCTCTCTCCGCCTTACTCAATTGTTTTAGCACTTCTGCACCACTTTTCAGTCAGCCATCTCCCAGTGGTGGAATTGTAACTATTTTCTGTTGTTCTCCTTCCTTAGTTTTTTTGTTCCATTGCGGTTTTCTTTTGAATATCTGTTTCCCTAAGATAACATAATAACCCAGAGAAAGGCTTGCGACGAAAGCCTCACAACAATTCCTTTTCCAGGAATTGAGAGCTAGTCGAGTATAACATTAGTGGAAATTGAATATACAATGCCAACATATAGATATTTATGTTTTTTTTTACATTTAGCAGACGCTCTTATCCAGAGCGACTTACAGGAAACAATTAGGGTTAAGTGCCTTGCTTAAGGGCACATCGACAGATTTTTCACCTAGTCGGCTCGGGGATTAGAACCAGCGACCTTCCGGTTACTGGCACAAGGCTCTTACCCACTAAGCTACCTGCCGCTAGACTACAGCTTATATGTACCTTAACATTGCTCTGCATAACCTAGAGGTCATTTCATGCTGTAAAAATAGTCACTTTTATATGTATTATGCTATGCTGTGGTACATGCGTCAACCAACATTTCATCTAGTCTCCCCGAGTATTATGGGCTGTTTGTCAAGTAGTATTCAACTACTTTGAACATGTTAGTTCAGAGGTTGTACTAAGTGGCAATATATCCTCTGAATCATCCATGAATCTTTGCTGACACTAGTCAGTACGCCATGTCATCCATTTCAGAACATCATTCACTTCAGAAAAGCCACAGGTGTTTTGTCAAATTCAGCCAGATGTAATATTTGATTCGTCATCATTATCTTAAGGTTGTACCATTGTTTCCATCTCTAGCTCCAGCTATTGTCACATCCTGAACTGACAAACAGTTGCCCAACAGCCCGGCCCCTTGATGAACGAACAACTTCAAGGAACAACTTGCTAAATGTGGATCCAGGATCCTCTGTCTTGCAGGAGAGAATGTCTATTTGTGGTGCGGTTTAGACATGAATTAATTCAATGTGATTTAGAATTCATGAGGAATGGCTGCTAAGATCTTTCACCAGTCAACATGGTTCGTCTTCTCATCCCTCTCCATCCTGCTGTTTTACCTGGCTGACAAATGAAAGGACTAATTCATGCAGATGCATCACAGGTCCCTCAGAGAGAGAGAGAGAGAGAGAGAGAGAGGGAGGGCGAGAGAGAGAGAGAGAGAGAGAGAGAGAGAGAGAGAGAGAGAGAGACAGAGAGAGAGACAGAGAGAGAGTGTGTGTGTGCGTGTGTGTGCATGCGAGGTGGGTCTAGTCGGACGCATATCTTCTCTACAGTACATCTGGGAGTCTTATACATGAGAGTTGAGAAATGAGCCTCCCTAAATGAAAAATACTTTGGGGGTCTCTAAATAATGCTAATTTAACCATTCTCCTATTTGTTTTAAATGAAATTTGTACTGCTAGAGTGGTACACATTAAAATAAAAGCTTATTCCAAATGGAGTGAAAACCTACGGACGGTATGAACAGGTTTGGAGAGCCCTGGTGTAGACCCAATTGCAATCGTTGAATGTCATTACACTTTTAGTTTTTTTGTAACAGATGTCTCTTTCCATTCATCAAATGGGCCGAGTGCAGAGTGCACTGTTAAGATGCTGGAATTATTTCGGAGTGGACGAACAAGCGCAGGTAGCATACTTTTGAAGTGATTTGTTTGACAATATGATAAAAACATCATGACTGTGTTCAGGCCAAATTAAAAAGTACAAAAATGTTTTTATGTCTTTATTATTAGACCCAGTATTGTAATTGTCTTTGCGCTACAGAGAAAATAAAAAGGTTTGTTTTGAAATGTCTGTAGTACTCTGTTCATGTACAGTATCTGAAGAGGAGTGCTATACTGTCTGTCCTGGTGCTGGTTTCCCCTCTTTTTTTTTCTATTTCAACTCTCTCTAATTGCAACCCATTCCTCTGGCCAGTGTTACATTAATTCCAGTAGACAGTGGATCTTCTCAAAATTCAGCAGGCAGACCTTTGTAAATAAAGGGCTGGCAGGCTGAGAGGGGGTGTACACGACCTTGGTTCTGGCCGAGTCAGGAGATTATAAATTGAAAAAGCTGCTAGAATGCATGGCTGAATGTTCGCCATTGTACGTGAAGATGCGAGCAACAGTAGCATAATCCGTGGTCATCACTTGAACGGAACACTTTCTACGGATGCGAGAGCGGAACAGTACTATGACCTTCATCAAACATACTGTAAGCCTACGTGTGTTTAATTTCAAGTGATTCAATCACAGGAGGTTGGTTGCACCTTAATTGGGGAGGACGGGATCATGGTAATGGCTGGAGCGGAATCAGTGGAATGGTATCAAACACATGGTTTCTATGTGTTTGATGCCATTCCATTAGCGCCGTTCCAGACATTATTATGAGCCGTCCTCCCCTCAGCAGCCTCCACTGGATCCAAGCAATGAAGAAATACTGTAGGTTGATTTTCTTAACATACTGTAGTTGCACTGTTGAGGCCTTTTGCTCCACAAGGAGCTAAAAGGAACAAGTCAAGTAGCTAAGTAAAGTCATTGTAATGAACATAGTGTACAATGAGGTCTCCTTTGTCTATTCATCAATTTTAAAAAATCCCTTCCATACCAAACCAGTGAAACAATTTGGTGTATGTGCATAATCTACTGTTGTTCCCAGCCCCTAGTGTTGTGTGCTGACAAAGCCTGCTTTGGCTGGCAGCTAGAGCTAGGCCCATGTCTGAGGCTAGCTGCTACAAGCAGGAACACTAGGCATAGCCTCCGTCCCAAATGGCACCCTATCCCCTTATAGTGTAATATTTTTTGACCAGAGCCCTATGGGCCCTTGTCAAAAGTAGTGCAATATATAGGGGATAGGGTGCCGTTTGGGATGCAGCCAAAGCACCCTAGCTGGCTCCATGCAGTAACACTAAGCGCCCTGGAACTAAACTCCCCCTACCATGTTTCCCACAGAGAGGGAAGCTCCCAGGATCCCTTCTGATGAGTGCAATTTCCGTCGAATCGTATGAGGGGAAATTAGGGGATATGGGGCTTTTTTATATCAGCCTTAATTCTTCTGATGGCTCATTAAAAACCATTCTGTAAGCGCCCTGTGATGTGATAGCCTGCCCTGCTGTGTGCAGAGAGATGGGGGAACGGGGAAGCCATAAGGGTCTTTCTATAAACTAGGGTACCAGGGACAATTTCCTATACTGCACAACTTGTTACAGCTGTTGATAAGTCATTGATAATAATCTGCAAAAAAATCACGTAATTACATTAAGATATCAGGGGGATCATAGCTATATTCAATCAAATTCCACGAGTTTAACCCTTTATCAGGGTTGGTATCTTGACGGATTTGTCCAAAATCGTGTGACATGAGACATTACTTTTCTGTCCCTTGCATTTATGGCAGTGTAAGTTGTCATTATATCATATAATAAGCATTCATCAGTTAAATTAGACATTGAACTTGAACCCTGTCAGAATCCTGAATCTAGCTGTCGGACAAGTTTTCTGTATAGAGAACTCAGAAATGCAGTTGAACTACAATACATAACAACTGTTTTCATGGCCACACAAATAACATTTTCTGAATGACAGTCAGGTGAGGAACAGTTGCTGTGATTGCACATCTAATGCAACAACAGAAGGGTTAATTGCAGACCGCAATTAGGGCCGTTTTCTGATGTAGGCGTTTCTTGATGTCAAGTTACACCCATTGATGCTCTCTATTGGTCCATGGCCATTTATTTCGCGTCGGAGACAACAGTTGTTGACAACTGTAGCATTGTAGCTAAGCCTAAGCGTAACCATTTTTCTAACCTTAACCGCAGTCTCCTAACCTGCCACGCTAATTCACCTAACCTGCCACGTGAATTATCCTAAAATGCCACATTAGTTATCCTAACCTGTTATGTAAACAAATCATCTGTGTTGAGAAACCATCAGTCTCATAAGACTGGAGGCTGACCAATGGCAGGTATCAATGGGTGTTTCCTGATTGCAGGGAACACCCACATCAAGAAACACCCCAAATTGCAGTCTGACAGCAGCCCAAGTGCTGAAAAAAAGCTGTTTCAAGGAATGTCCAAAATATTCTGGTGTCTAATTAGTTATGCCGGTGAAGACAGTTGTGTCTGGATCCACGTTGGATCTAAGCTAATTTATGTTGTTGTCTGCTTGATTTACAGCAGGGTCTCGTTAGATTTAACAGCGAAAAGTATCAAGGTAATGAGTTCATGTCTTCATGGTTTTGTGCCTTGGATTGGACACCGAGTCTAGGTCTACTGTGCGCAATTATGTTGACAGACTATTGCGTAACACCCAACGCTATTCCTATTAATTATTTTATAATAATTTTATAATGACAACACATCACATAGCCTAGTGGGCTTATTCACAATATGATTTGGTACTGTAAATGTAATGAAATAACATGACAAATACATTTTGTTTTCCATGTTACACCCTATACAAGGGGACTTGATAGCCTACTTTAATTTGAATTTGGAGCTCAGAAATTCAAGTAGCCTACAGGAATAAGCCTTTCTTGAAAATCAGACATTTCCTCAATTTGGTGCTTGAAAAGTCCTTCTAATTATTGCAGCCAATTGTTAAGTTCTCATGCTCCCTTAAAATGATCCGTGATAACATGTTTGATACGTTTTTGTGGCCATTTTCGTTTGTTTTCCGCCGTTTCAATTGAAGGGTGTTGCACTACTCTGCTGTGGTAAAACCAAGTGAGGTTATTTTGAATGCGACAACATCTAATGTTGGCTTTAACTTGGCTTTCCATACAAATCCTCCAATTAAAAAAGCAACCTGGTTTTTGATCACTTTCTCATTATAAAAACAGCGATAGTGAGATTCAAATGGTGAGATGAATGCTACCGCTATTCATGTCTTTATTATGTGTGCCTGCGTCGGCCACATAGGTTACAGAAAAATCGGCATGCATGCATCCAATCTATTTAGTCAGGCAATGTCCACATTATTCTCACAGATTTTACAATGTAATAATCATTTGAATTCTGTAGAGCCCTATATGTACAATTATATAAATTACAATTGTATAACATTGAGATCCTTGAAAAATTATAATTAAGTGCTTGAAAAAGTCCATGAAATTCCTTGAATTTGACTTGCCAATGTCTGTATGAACCCTGCTTAAAGGATATATAGTCCTAGGGTTATGTTGTTGTATAGGTGAGTTATGGGCCAATTTGCATATATTCACTTTTATTCGTCTAAGTACACATGTGGAACTGCATAAAAATCATTTTTATTTTGTTTCAAACCTTTTGAAAAGTTGATCCCAATGTTACATTGGCCCCATTATTTATAGAAAGACCCATAAGCCCTCTCTCTCTCTCTCTCTCTCTCTCTCTCTCTCTCTCTCTCTCCCTCTCTCCCTCTCCCTCCACCCCCTCTCTCTCTCTCTCTCTCTCTCTCTCCCTCCTTCCCCATCCAACTCCCACAGCGTTTAGTTTCTGGCAGGGTGGAAGAGGGTGGTAGAGTAGATCGGGGGCGAGGTTGAGTCCCCTGCGCGAAAAACAAAAGGCCAAGGAAAAAGTGTCATCCTGGCGGGCCACACCATCAGGGGCAGCCGCTAATTTATCCCTGTGATAATTCCATTTTGTCAGGGTGTACCACCGAGGAACGAGCTCTGAGCCAGACAGACACAGGGGGATCACAGGCAAGCAGTCCCTTAGCCTTTTACGGCCTTACGGTGTGCCTCAGTGACTATTTCTCTAGAAAAAATCACTATGTATCAATTGTACATAATTGCAACCACCTGGGACATTGCTTCTGATTCTAAAGTCTGTTTCTGAAGTTCCATTGTGCACAGCTTCACACTGTGCAAAGGGCAGCTTTATATTTGGAAACCAATAGAATCTTACTAAATCCTGCCCTGACATTTCAAGACACCTGCATGTACCACAGACTAAAAACTATTTCCTCTCTTTAGACCCTAGCCTTCAGAGGGCCTGTGGTGGACACGGTCATCATGTAGCACACTGTAAAAGAGAGCGCATTGCCCTGGTAGTTTCATTAAAGCAAAGGTATCCATATCAAGGTATTTATACAGACCTATTAACTTTCGGTTTGGCCTTGACAGAATGTTTATATGATTGAATGCTCTTAGATGTACAGTGCCTTCGGAAAGTATTCAGTCCCCTTTGGTAGGTTACAGCCTGTCGTAGAATGACAACATTACTTTATATTAGAATGTATTCCTATATCAGTACATTAACACTGTCTGTTCTTCTGAGAGGCGACATAATAGGGTTTTTAAAACTCTCCTGTGTCTGTGTGGAACTGAGATGAGCCTCTGAGATTTAAACGCTGACAGTTGATTTGTGATGACTTGGTGATAAGACAACAATCCATTCCATGGTTAGTGTCTGTGTGCCTGTCTGTCAGTGCCAGGGAGACCCAATCTCCAGTTTATTTATCCTATATGGAAGATGAACACTGGACTTAATCATTTGAGGGGAATGACCTAGTGTTCTAGGTTACATTGGTATGTCTGTATAAACAAGCAGTAAAATGAACTAGAGACAGATATTTGGCTCCATGTAAATATTGATGTCTGTTGCATGAGAGCACAATGTACCTTTGACCCATTCCACACTCTGCATTCCACACTCACAATGCTCACAATCTGCTGTTTGTCATGTGTTCAGAAGGGTGTGTCTTTGCTATAAAGAGCTGTAACCTCAGTTCTGCTCTTCTGAGTTCTCAGTGATCACCTCCAAGGTGGTTACCGTACCAACTCCATTACTGCAGTAATTCATAAAGTTAAATTGTTTCGAGGAAATCTAAAAGTCTCTCCTTTGATTAGAATAATTACCACGACAAGCCTTATTCTAAAATTGATTAAATACTTTTTCCCCTCATCAATCTACGCACAATACCCATAATGACAAAGCAAAAACTGGATTTTAGGGAAATGTTTGCTAATTTATAAAAAATAAAAAACGGAAATATTACATTTACATATACTACCGTTCAAATGTTTGGGGTCACTTAGAAATGTCCTTGTTTTTTGAAAGAAAAGCAAATGTTTGTCCATTAAAATAACATCAAATTGATCAGAAATACAGTGTAGACATTGTTAATGTTGTAAATGGCTATTTTAGCTGGAAACGGCTGATTTTTAATGGAATATCTACATAGGCGTACAGAGGCCCATTATCAGCAACCATCAGTCCTGTGTTCCAATGGTACGTTGTGTTTGCTAATCCAAGTTTATCATTTTAAAAGGCTAATTGATCATTAGAAAACCCTTTTGCAATTATGTTAGCACAGCTGAAAACTGTTAAAATAAAACTGGCCTTCTTGAGACTAGTTGAGTATCTGGAGCATCAGCAATTGTGGGTTCGATTACAGGCTCAAAATGGCCAGAAACAAATAACTTTCTTCTGAAACTCGTCAGTCTATTCTTGTTCTGAGAAATGAAGGTTATTCCATGCGAGAAATTGCCAAGAAACTGAAGATCTCATACAAACGCTGTGTACTACTCCCTTCACAGAACAGCGCAAACTGGCTCTAACCAGAATAGAAAGAAGGAGGCCCCTGTGCTCAACTGAGCAAGAGGACAAATACATTAGAGTGTCAAGTTTGAGAAACAGATGCCTCACAGGTCCTCAACTGGCAGCTTCATTAAATAGTACCCACAAAATACCAGTCTAAACGTCAACAGTGAAGAGGCGACTCTGGGATGCTGACCTTCTAGGCAGAGTTGCAAAGAAAAAGCCATATATCAGACAGGCCAATAAAAAGAAAAGATTAAGATGGGCAAAAGAACACAGACACTGGACAGAGGAAGATTGGAAAATAGTGTTATGGACAGCAAATCGAACTTTGAGGTGTTCGGATCACAAAGAATAACATTTGTGAGATGCAGACCAAATGAAAGATGCTGGAGGAGTGCTTGATGCCATCTGTCAAGCATGGTGGAGGCAATGTGATGGTCTAGGGGTGCTTTGGAGGTGGTAAAGTGGGAGATCTGTGTACAGGGTAAAGGGATCTTGAAGAAGGAAGGCTATCACTCCATTTTGCAATGCTCCATACCCTGTGGACGGCGCTTGATTGGAGCCAATTTCCTCCTACAATAGGACAATGACCCAAAGCACAGCTCCAAACTATGCAATAACTATTTAGGGGAAGAAGCATTCAGCTGGTATTCTGTCTATAATGGAGAGGCCAGCACAGTCACCGGATCTCAACCCTATTGAGCTGTTGTGGGAGCAGCTTGACCGTATGGTACGTTAAGAAGTACCCATCAAGCCAATCCAACTTGTGGGAGGTGCTTCAGGAAGCATGGGGTGAAATCTCTTCAGATTACCTCAACAAATTGACAACTAGAATGCCAAAGGTCTGTAAGGCTGTAATTGCTGCAAATTGAGGATTCTTTGACGAAAGCAAAGTTTGAAGGACACAATTATTATTTATATTAAAAATCATTATTTCTAACCTTGTCAATGACTACATTTCATATTCATTTTGCTATATGTCCTATTCAAACTCATTTCATGTATGTTTTCATGGAAAACAAGGACATTTCTAAGTGACCCCAAACCTTTGAACGGTAGTGTAAGTATTCAGACCCTTTACACAGCCTCAAGTCTTCATGGGTATGACGCTACAAGCTACAAGCTTGGCACACCTGTGTTTGAGGAGTTTCTCCCATTCTTCTCTGCAGATCTTCTCAAGCTCTGTCAGGTTGGATGTGAAGCGTTGCTGTGTGCTTAGGGTTGTTGTCCTGTTGGAAGGTTAACATTTGCCCCAGTCTGAGGTCCTGAGCGCTCTCGAGCAGGTTTTCATCAAGGAGCTCTCTGTACTTTACTCTGTTCATCTTTGCCTCGATCCTGACTAGTCTTCCAGTCCCTGCCGCTGAAAAACATCCCCACAGCATGAAGCTACCACCACCATGCTTCACCGTAGGGATGGTGCTAGGTTTCCTCCAGAAGTGACGCTTGGCATTCAGGCCAAAGAGTTCAATCTTGGTTTCATCAGACCAGAGAATCTTGTTTCTCGTGGTCTGAGAGTTTTTAGTTGCCTTTTGGCAAACTCCAAGCGGGCTGTCATGTGCCTTTTACTGAGGAGTGGCTTCCGTCTGGCCACTCTACCATGAAGGCCTGATTGGGGGAGAGCTGCATAGATGGTTGTCCTTCTGGAAGGTTCTCCCATCTCCACAGAGGAACTCTAGAGCTCTGTCAGAGTGACCATCGGGTTCTTGGTCACCTCCCTGAACAAGGCCCTTTTCCCCCGATTGCTCAGTTTGGCCGGGCGGCCAGCTCTAGGAAGAGTCTTGGTGGTTCCAAACTTCTTCCATTTAAGAATGATGGAGGGGCACTGTGTTCTTGTGGACCTTCAATGCTGCAGAAATTTTTGGGACCCTTCCCCCAAATCTGTGCCTCGACACAATCCTGTCTCGGAGCTCTACAGACAATTCCTTCGACCTCATGGCTTGGTTTATGCTCTGACATGCACTTTGAACTGTGGGACCTTATATAGACAGATGTATGCCTTTCCAAATCATGTCAAATCAATTGACTTTACCACAGGTGGATTCCAATCAAGTTGTAGAAACATCTCAAGGATGATCAATGAAAACAGGATGCACCTGAGCTCAATTTCAAGTCTCATAGCAAAGGGTCTGAATACTTATGTAAATAAGGTATTTCTGTTTTAGTTTTTTTATAAATGTGCAAAACTTTCTAAAAACCTTTTTTTGCTTTGTCATTATGGGGTATTGTGTGTAGATTGCTGAGGATTTCATAAAACAAATCCATTTTAGAATTAGGCTGTAACGTAACAAAATGTGGACAAAGTCAACAGGTCTGAATACTTTCCAAGGTTTATATCCTTTCAAACTATTTCAGGACCTTTGGGGTGAGACCTACAGATGTACCAGTTCATCCCCATTTAATGTTGGCTGCTCATTCCATATTGGAGAGCAAAGGTTTAGACTTAATGATTTATAGTTTGAGCCGAATAAAAATCTATAGGTTCATTTCTCATCGATTTCGTTACAACTTTTGTTTAATTTTTTGGCTATATTAAAACATCAAGGCGAACATTGTATTGTCTTACCATGCTTTAAATGAAATAACTAATCTATACAATTTAACTGATTTAGCATATTTATCCATAACTACAGGATGAATACATGTGTTAAAAGTGGTGAACTCAAACACTGTATATCAAAACATCTTGAATTGAATGTTGCTTGTCATCCTATTATGTGACATTATTCATTCAAAAGATGAATCACCTTGGGACATTCATTCAGTCTCAAGATTCTGAGTCACATCAAAAACTCCATTGACATCTCAATACAAAAGACTGTGTCCTTTCTATCCTTGCCTTCCTTTCAGACCGACCAGATATCAAATCAACAGGCATGCAGCCAGAACCATGCAGTGCTCCTACAGATAGCTCCTATACAGCTCTCTGGTTTCAATGTCAAATCCCCTTTCAGAGTGACAGACACTCCATTCACACTCCATTCTGTGTCAGTGACACTGACGAGGCTTTGTTTACTCCTAGGGAAGTGAGCGAGACACTTCATATTCAGACCAAACACATTGGTTGTGTCCTAAATGGCACCCTATTCCCTATATAGTGCACTATTTTTGACCTAGAGCACTATATAAGGAAACGGTGACAATTGGAATGCACACATTCATGATCTGTGTTTATCAAACGGTCACAGATGGATTTGTTTGCCCTTGCCTGTACAAATGGTAGTTTGGCATTTGCTGCTGAAATGCATCCTTGAACCGCTGATGTATTGAGCCAGCAAATACAACACAACATTCAAGGGAGTATAGAAAATGTAATTTCTTTCAGCATATTTCAGCTGAATTCTGTAGCCTCCTTGACTGTCACGGCCACGGTTTAATAAAGTATTTCAATCTGTTCACAATGTGAACCCTTATTTCAGAAACTCAAGTAGTCTACTATGTCTTTATTCAAACATCAATAAAATAAAATAAATCTGTTCCTTCTTTTTAATAAAATTGCATTTGTTCAAAGGTTTAGCAGACTCATTTTGTTCTTTCATAGATACGTTCTATTATAAATCTGTTTGGAGATTTAGTGAAACAAACTTTGCAATTTTAGACAAAATAATCATCAGATAAGACTATTTTGAACCCTGGACAACAACTCAGATCCTCTGGGATTACAGCACCACGACAGCGATTACTGTGTCTCCCACATCTCTTGTGTGTGTGTGTGTGTGTGTGTCCGTTCGTTTCTGTCCAGCCATTAAAGTTGTGTTCTGCATGCCCATCAGACAGACAGGCTATGGGGGCATCCCTAACCCCAGGCCCCAGGGGAAGGGAGTGCATACAATACTGTTAGCGACCTGCTATATTTTCACACTGTACAGCACATTTGATCTATATTAGTACACACCACACTGTGTGTGTGTGTGCATGCGTGCATGTGTATGCGTGCGCTCGTGTATGAATACTAATGTGTAGCCTACATGCACAAGTGTCCATGCACACACACTCCACCAACATGTGTGTGTGTTTGCTGTTAAAGTGGTGCTGAGTGGAGCTTACAGCAGTCAAACTGACACACATCCATAATGCAGTATATCAGGGGTAGGCGGCAGCCCGGAGTTACTGACATCTTGTACATTCAGATCACAGAGGCCCTGTTTACGGCGCCCAGAGCACTCTTTACAGCACTGCTTAAACTCCTTAAATGTATTTGCGTGCTAAATTCATTTATATTTCAGTTGCTTCCATTGCTTTTAATGTGGCGTCTTCTTAGAGAGGTGTCTGGAGGAGGAGATGGAGAGGGGGGCGGTTGGGTATAGAGGGTTTGTGAGAATTTGATTATATGCAAAGATACACCACCAGACAGAGAGCAGACTGTTTGTGGGGCTCCTCAGTGAGACTAGCACTCGTTTGTTACTTTGAGACTGTGACGGTTGAAGCCAGTATTTCTCTGTTAGTGTTTCTGGGGAGAGAGAGGAGAGGTGAGGGTCAAGGCATCGATCATCTGAGGAAGAAATCATCTGTTAACGATGTATGTACTTAACTACTGTATTCCTCCTCATATGTAGAAGTGTTCCACTACACAGGATATGACATGCACGTTTTTCAATAGCAAACACTACACGTGGCATCGGAGAGAGCATTAATCGATAGTCATATCTCAGTGGTGGAAAAAGTGCCCAATTGTCATACTTGAGTTAAAGTAAAGATATCTTAATAGAAAATGACTGAAGTAAAAGTCACCCAGTAAAACACTACTTGAGTAAAAGTCTAAGGGTATTTGGTTTTAAATATACTTAAGTATCAAAAGTAAATGCAATTGCTAAAATATACTTAAGTATCAGAAGTAAAAGTATAAATAATTTCAAATTACTTATATTAAGCAAACCAGACGGTACCATTTTCTTGTTTTTTATATTTATGGATAGCCAGGGGCACACCCCAACACTTAGACATAATTTACAAACAAAGCATGTGTTCAGTGAGTCCGCCAGATCAGAGGCAGTAGGGATGACCAGGGATGTTCTCTTGATAAGTGCATGAATTGGACCATTTTCCTGTCCTGCTAAGCATTCAAAATCTAATGGGTGTCAGGGAAAATGTATGGAGTAAAAAGTACAATATTTTCTTTAGGAATGTATTGAAGTAAAAGTAAAAGTTGTTAAATATATAAATAGTAAAGTACAGATACCCTAAAAAACTACTTAAGTAGTACTTTATAGTATTTTTCCTTAAGTGCTTTACACCACTGCATATAGTGGACAATGATTCATTTGTATTAGTAACTGACACGAAAATCAGATCCTTATGCTTTGCTTTAAGGTGGGTGTTTGTTATTTTGTGAACTATGAAAAGGAGATGTGTTGTTGCCACGTATTATATGATTACATACGTTCATATAAGGTGGCTCCAATGCAATGTGCAACGTATGGCACATCCTTCAACTCTATCCTCCTACGCAGAGATTTAGCAAACTGTGAGCTGTGAAGACTACTCAACTATAATATCTGAAGCTCCGTTTGTCAAGGCAGACTATATGTGTCATCTCATCTTCCTTGGTCTTTGTTTTCAACCCCCACATGTGAAAATGACTACAGACACATGCAGCCTTGAGTATTTCTATGCCTGTATCCATAATGACACCCCATGTCCTTTATAGTGCACTACTTGTGACTAGGGCTCTGGTCAAAAGTAGTGCACTATATCGGAAACATAGGATGCGTCCCTTATTGTTATGATCTTGTGGAACACGATGAGGAACAATCAAATGAGTGTGATTAAAGTCTAAATAATGAATCCCTTCACATGATGAATTAGTCTGTGCAGCATGGTTGAAATTACAAGCATAGGAATGGTATTAAAATTTGATGTGGTTAGATTGAATGTGGCAATGCATTTCAAATGAAAAACCGGAGAGAGAAACCAGGGAAGGATGAACATTTCTAGTTCCATTACACTTAATTTCCAATAGATGAATCCACCTTTCATTGTTCCATTTAAAACAATCATTCTTGTTACCTTGCATCCACAAACGTGTATCCGACATTTGTAACATGCTACCTGCTCGTGTAATAAAATATTCTCTCATCATACAATAATGCATAAACCATGAGGTGTAGCCGCATATATTTGAATCTTTGAAGGATTGTTCAGTCTTGTAGCGATTGCAAAGCACTCATCTCCATATCCTCTGCTACAGAAGACCAGCTCCTGTTGGCCAGAAGAGTCTTTCTTATCTCAATCTGAGCTCCACGGGATCCTTTGGATGCCAAGATCAGAATGAAGAACTCATATGGATGCCATTTCTCCATTTTCATATTCCCAAGTCTACAGTTCAAAAGGAAAAGTGTCACTTGCCACATCATCATGATGATGCATAATGCACCATATGATGCAAAACACATCATCATGATGATGGTGCAAGTGACACTTGAAAGTCCAATATCTTGAAATCTTGACTGCTGACATGCAAAACATTTTGGGACTGTATCAACAGTGGACTAATTAAATAAATACCAAAATAATTTTTTGGGGTGGATTTGTTCTTTAAAGCTGTAGACAGAGAGTGGGAATAGGAAAATTGAGTGCATCCATAGAGAGTTCTTCAATCAGATCTTGGCATTCTTTGTGCTCCCTTCTTTTGCCAACTCAAATACAGCCTGCACGCCTAAGATAGGCATACTTTGGATGCTGTTTTTGCTTAATAACAACTGCACACCAAATCTGTTTTTAAGTCGTCTTGGGGGTGACCCACCTTGCACACAGTGCAGCTATTTGTTTAGAGTTTTCTTGCTAGTATGAACAAACAAAGAGGATTTCTTTATTATCACTATCACAGAATGCTACTCCAAAGAACTAATTGAGTTTACAAAGTCAGCCTCATGACTTTGCACATGGCTTCCTCAACCACTTAACTGCTCTTTGAATAGTAATGGATTTTTATGTTTTTAAATACGAACTTGGAACTTTTAGATAATAAATATCTTGAGGACCAAGGCCCATATTCACAAAGTCTCAGAGAAGGAATCAGTTTTGCCTTTTAGATCATAACAAATAAGATGGGAAAGCTGATCCTAGATCAGCACTCCTACTCTGATGAACTTTGTGAATATGGGCACACAAATGTTTACCCTTAACAGTTTGTTGGCCCTTGCTGCTATTAATAACTGAAACCAATTACTTTTATGAGTCATAAGTCAAGAGAAACCCCACTGGTATATCCCAAAGCAATAATGCACAAGTCTCTGTGTCTATTTAATCATTTTCTAAGGTATTTTATCACATTAAAGACATTACTGCTTTGTGCTTTTTTAATGACAGCCATCCAATACTGTATCTCTCTTGATAATGCAAGTCTCAGACAAGTCTGAATGACAGTGAAAATGTACAGGGACTGTCTGCCGTTATCAGATGAGCGTTCTCATTGAGCTTCAACCAGAGTGGGCTTGTCAGCCAGTAAGAGGATGAAAAAAATATAAGCTTTATTATAACATTCTAAAATGAGGTCATCCCATACAATGTCTATTTTTCAAACTTCCCCTGTTGAGGGACACTTGTCTGAGTGCTGATAGAATCCTGTATAGAAAACCAACTGACGTTGAAGATGAATGTGGGTCCACCGTCCCTCGTCTGCCCTCCCCAGCACGATGTGAAGACGGACCTGAGAAACATGTTAGCTAGTCTATCTCTCCCTTCCCTCACTATCTCTCCCCCTCTCTTTGTCTTTGGCAGAATGAGAGTTGAAAGGACGGTAGGGAGGGATAAAATAATAGTTATTGGCAGTAGATGGAGAGACTGCTAATTTCCTAGGAGAGTTAGGAGCCATTGGGGACCTTCTAGTCACAAGCACTCAGGTGGACTGGGATTACAGGTGGAAGAGTAAGCTCTGACATTTCCGTTATTGGCTAGTGCTTTTCCTATGCCGGGAGTGGCTGGATCATCAGGCTAAACCTGTGGTGGGGTGGGGTGAATGATACCAGAAGAGAAGAGACAGAGCTATTATGTCCCAACAAAAGGACAATATGCTTTGTGAATAGCAACTTCAATAGGGTGAGATGGACTATTAAGTGTACGCCATAGAAACACAATAGAAAATGCGTGTTGAATTTTGAATGCCCACTTGGTAACTCCATGTGCAACAATACTGGTGAATACTGTATCTACATTGAGCTACTACTACCATTTACCACAATGAAACATTTCTCTGTAGTCACTTATTTGATACAAAGAAAATGCATTTCCAATAGAAAAATATAATTCCTTTAGATTGTGGCAAATGGCATTTGCCATTATGTCCCATTCATACCCTGAACTCACTACATTTTTCAGACATAATGTTCTAACACCATCACACTTATTGCGTAAGTACACACACATACACGCATACTGTACAGACACACACATATGAATGTACACTGAGTGTACAAAACATTAGGAACACCTTCCTAATATTGAGTTGCACCCCCTTTTGCCCTCAGAACAGCCTCAATTCGTCTCCTCCCCTTTATCTACACTGATTGAAGTGGATTTAACAAGTGACATCAATAAGGGATCATAGCATTCCCCTGGTCTGTCTATGTCATGGTCCTAATGTTTTGTCCACTCAGTGTATATTCACACAATCACACACACTACAGGGCACAAGGGGCTGAGTGATGAGGAGAAGAGCAGGAAGAGCCTCAGAGATTAGCCCAAGTCGAGGATGAAAGGCCAGGGATGCATGGAGGCCGGGAGGGGGAAGCAGGATAGTGGATGGAAGGATACTACAGTAGTGAAATCCTATTTCAACAGCCTGAGGGAGATGAGGGAACAGCTCTCAGTAACTCTACTCCTGTGTTCAGTCGTTTCAGGGGTTTTCTCAGGGAAGGGAGAACATGTGAATTCCAGCAGCACTGCTGAGGCAAACATGAGTGAAGATGAAAGAGACGAAGACTTCTCTCACCCTCTTTATTGGATTACACGTCCATGCTGGGAAAAGTGTCTTTGGCATTTCAATAGGCCCCGCTCAAAGAGTGGTAAACGGTATGAAGAGGGGAAAATAGGGAGAATCCAACAGCTTAAACTCCAGTTGGTTAAGAAAGCTGTTTAAGGACATTAAGACTCAGAGACGGATACATCTTTACCTAGAATGACTGTGTTGGACTCTGGACAAAAGTAGTGCACTATGTAGGGAATAGGGTGCCATTTGGGATGCAAACAATATCACAATAAAAGCCTTCAAACTGACTGCCAGCGAGCTGCTTACAATACCAACCTGTGTAAAAGGTTCAGCCAAAGAAATTACATCTCATTATGTTGACAATTCAACAATCATTCTCAGCCATTCTCATTATTTGGCCAAAGCAAAAATATTAATATTCGCCTAACAACAACTTGATCACAGTTCCAAGTAACAATTAAATTCAGTGTCATTGCATAATTTTGATCAGCATTGTGATCATTGTGATTAGCATCATTACATTGCTTTGGTTAGGCTAAATGGTGAAAATGGGCTGTAAAAAGCAGGGGTGGATTAGAGGTTCTCAGTCCTGAGCAGGAAGCGGAGATGGAGCTCAGTCATAGGCCGGCAGGCCGAACATCTCTGGTTTGAAGTCCTCCATGGTCCTCAGGACCAGTGTGGCCTCCTGGGTAAGGCCTCGGTCCAGTTTGTCATCAGGGATCATGACCACCTGCATCCCAGCCGCCAGGCCGGCCTTAACACCCATAGGAGCATCCTCAAACACCAGGCACTGTTGAGAGAGGAAACGAGACAAGCAGGTGCTGGATGTCAAACAGTGTTCAATAAAGGTGAAAGGAGACAAAAGGATTTATAAATTCACATGGAAGTATAATGAAGTGAACAATGGTTCATATAATGCTGCTATACAGTCAATGATGTATTATAACCCAGTGTGACCACTACAGGAGGTTGAAGGCAAAATACCAGAAGTACCAGAAGCGATCCATTCTTTAAATAGAGTAAGTGTGACGAGGTTTATGATGCCTCATTACGCAACCACAACATACAACAGTACAGTCTATTGACCCAGCACAAAGCACATAGTCTTGGACTGAGAAGCCTATGTCTATGAACTGCAACTCAGTGTCTGGTGGAGAAAACAGAGCAGAGGAAGGCTGTCATACTGAGGAACTCGTGTTGAGGTGAGGTGACCCACAGTATGTTTCTGACTCTTACCTTTGCGTCACAGCTGCATGAATAGAGGCAGCATACAAATGAGAAGCCAATATGGAAGCAGTGTTGAGAAGAACGGACAAAGAACTGAGTGACCAGAGCTTCCCTTTTATTCATTGGTAACTTCCGACATCCTGTGCTTTTTTAACCTCAATAGCTACGCTTCCTGGCTTTTCAAATAAAACACCCCCTCCAAAGACGTCTCCCACCACTCTACCTAATTCAAGGTTCAATCAACCCCTATAATTTGAATGAGTGCACAAAAAGAATCACAAAATCACAGTATTTTCTTCAATGTTCTTTCTACTACGTGATTTCCCTCCAATTTGCCTTTGACTTACTTACCTCACACACTAATGGTGAAAGAAAATGTAATTTAAACGTACCAAATTTACCTAGCAGCTTCAGAAATGCCCTTAACCACAACTACCAGTCAGTCTCTTCTCTAATTCTCAAATGGAACTAAAATAACCTCCTAAAAAGGTTCTCAGGTGGAACAACAGAAGCCGACTCGAGGACTCTAGAAGATTTGCCTAATTGACTCTTGTGATGTCACAGCCTAGAAGTAGCCTAGGAGAGGGACAATAAGTGTGGAAACACTGAGCAGCAAGGTAACCGAGGGGCCCTAACTAGATAATGCCCCTTGATAGGAAGCAACTAAGACTCTGAATTAGGCAATGGGCCAGGCAAATTAACCTTTAATCAGTGTTCAATGGCTGCATTGTAATGGAGGAGAGGGAAACAGGACACAAATGCACTGCGGCTCCATGTTGGCTCAGGGGGAAGTCTGTTTGTGCTATCATGCCAACTCCTTGTCACTCATTGTCATGCCAAACATGTTTGGCTTGACAATGAGCAATGGAGTTTGCAAGAGTTCAAACAGATCTGTGACCTGGCTACAAATCACAGCAGCAAAGAGAGATTGGGAAGGTGATTTGCCCTATAAAGGGTCAAGGGTCTTTTCTCCCACTCATTGTTAGGACAATGGAAGTTTGCTTCAAAAATCTATATTTTATTGTTAAACTACTGGCCTGCTGTAACATGTATTGGGAACAGTGAAAGGAGAACAGACAGAGAACCCAAAGTCGCTTGCCATGCAGGCCTCCAACAGCCAGCCCAATGGAAGATTAACAACCAGTCCCGAGGCGTACACCCAAACACATGCAACATTCATCAGAACCAATTGAATCTGTATTCACAGTGTACCCAAGGCAGTCACTGCCACAACAGAAGAAGAGAAGAGGGGGAGACTCAGTGTGTTTGTGTGGATGCCTCCCCAAATGACACCCTATTCCTTACATAGTGCACTACTTTTGACCAGGCTCTTCTCAAAAGTAGTGCACTACGAAGGGAATAGGATGCCATTAGGGACGCACCTCAGACTGCAGTGGCTGGTGCCAAGACTATTGTGAATAGCCGGCTCAGCAGCATCGTCACACGCACTCCCTTTATAACGGTGTATTAAGGGGAGATGAGAGGACACAGCGTAGTGTTGTTATGGAGCAGATCCAAGGTCTGCTTGGCAGCCGGCAGCAGCTACTTCAGCAGGACGGACCAGGACGTTTAGTAGTTTACAGGGCTATCATAGGACACTTAGAACATAGAGAGAAAAGTTTCCTTCAAAGAAACTGGGACTGGAGAATGGGATTGAATCATATGGACAGTTATGGGTTTTAATCATATGGACTGATGTTATGGTAGGCCTATGCGACCATAAACAGAGAGCAGGGTCTGGATCTGTCACACAATGTAGACTTGACCTGGCAGCAGGGTCAGCCCTTGGGGAATACTCATTAGATGAGCCATTCTGCCCAGATGGAGAAGCAGAGAACCGTAGGTCATAGTCTCCATATGCACCCAACCTACACATGGACCTTATAACCTTCTACTCAATCTACACATGGACCCTATAACCTTCTACTCAACCTACACATGGACCCTATAACCTTCTACTCAACGTACACATGGACCTTATAACCTTCTACTCAACCTACACATGGACCTTATAACCTTCTACTCAACCTACACATGGACCCTATAACCTTCTACTCAACCTACACATGGACCCTATAACCTTCTACTCAACCTACACATGGACCCTATAACCTTCTACTCAACCTACACATGGACCCTATAACCTTCTACTCAACCTACACATGGACCCTATAACCTTCTACTCAACCTACACATGGACCCTATAACCTTCTACTCAACCTACACATGGACCCTATAACCTTCTACTCAACCTACACATGGACCCTATAACCTTCTACCCAACCTACACATGGACCCTATAACCTTCTACCCAACCTACACATGGACCAGGAAAATTAGGACATACAGCTGGGTCTCTAGCCATACAACACTACCCAACCTACACAGGTAAATGGACCAGATGGATGAGGGTTGACGAAGGTACAGTGGGGCTCCAAAGTTATTTTACAGAAAACAAAATAACAACAGACTTTCAGCATACATAATAGGGAAGGGCACTCAACATGCTCGGCACTGACACAAATGACTGATGATTGGCTGAAAGACATTTCCAGTAAGAAGATTGTGGGAGCTGTTTTGTTAAGACTATCATTGATCAAAACCTATTGCTGAAAAAAACGTAGGCGTTATGGATTTGCATCCTCTGCCTTATTGTGGATTGAGAGTTACCCATCTAATAGAACACAGAGGGTTTTCTTTCATGGAATTCGGTTGAGTGTGGTGTATCGCAGGGCAGCCGGCTTGGGCCATTGTTTTCTGTTTCTACTAATGACCTTCCACAGAATGTACAAAACATTAGAAACACCTTCCTAATATTGAGTTGCACCCCCCCACCCCTTTTGCCCTCAGAACAGCCTCAATTCATCGGGGCATGGACTCTACAAGGTGTTGAAAGCGTTCCACAGGGATGCTGGCCCATGATGACTCCAATGCTTCCCACATTTTTGTAAAGTTGGCTGGATGTCCTTTGGGTGGTGGACCATTCTTGATACATACGGGAAACTGTTGAGCGTGAAAAACACAGCAGCGTTGCAGTTCTTGGCACACTCAAACCAGTGTGCCTGGCACCTACTATCATACCCCATTCAAAGGCACTTAAATCTTTTGTCTTGCCCATTCACCCTCTGAATGGCACACATACATAATCCATGTCTCAATTGTCTCAAGGCTTGAAAATCCTTCTTTAACCTGTCTCCTCCCCTTCATCTACACTGATTGAAGTGGATTTAACAAGTGACATGAATTAGGGATCATACTGTAGCTTTCACCTGCATTCACTTGGTCAGTCTCATGGAAAGAGCAGGTGTTCCTAATGTTCAACCTTAAACCTCCTCCAGATCTATTATTGAATAATGTGGCAATTGAGCAAGTTGAGGAGACTAAACTGCTGGGTATAACCCTAGATAGCAAGCTATCATAGTCAAAACATATAGAGTCAATGGTTACTAAAATGGGAAGAGGCCTGTCCATGATAAGGTGTTGCTCTGCTTTCTTGACATCTCAATCGTCCAGACAGGTCCTACAGGCCTTAGTTTTGTCGCACCTGGACTACGGCCCAGTTGTGTGGTCATGTGCAGCAAAGAGGGACATAGGTTAATTGCAGTTGGTCCAGAACAGAGCAGCACTTAGATGTACACAGAGGGCGAATATCAGTAACATGCATGTCAATCTCTCCTAGCTCAAAGATGAGGAGAGATTGACTGCATCACTATTGGTGATGAACTGTCTGTTCAAGCAGTTGGCATACAGTTTGGACAATCATCGGTACAACACAAGACATGCAACCACAGGTCTCTTCACAGTCCCCAGGTCTAGAACAGAGGCTGGAAAACGCACAGTATTAAATAGAGGCATGACTACATGGAACTCTGCCACCCCAGGTAACTCAAATTAGCAATAAAACCATATTTTAAAAAACAGATACAGTGGGGGAAAAAAAGTATTTAGTCAGCCACCAATTGTGCAAGTTCTCCCACTTAAAAAGATGAGGCCTGTAATTTTCATCATAGGTACACGTCAACTATGACAGACAAAATGAGAAAAATAAAATCCAGAAAATCACATTGTAGGATTTTTAATGAATTTATTTGCAAATTATGGTGGAAAACAAGTATTTGGTCAATAACAAAAGTTTCTCAATCCTTTGTTATGTACCCTTTGTTGGCAATGACACAGGTCAAACGTTTTCTGTAAGTCTTCACAAGGTTTTCACACACTGTTGCTGGTATTTTGGCCCATTCCTCCATGCAGATCTCCTCTAGAGCAGTGATGTTTTGGGGCTGTCGCTGGGCAACACAGACTTTCAACTCCCTCCAAAGATTTCCTATGGGGTTGAGATCTGGAGACTGGCTAGGCCACTCCAGGACCTTGAAATGCTTCTTACGAAGCCACTCCTTCGTTGTCCGGGCGGTGTGTTTGGGATCATTGTCATGCTGAAAGACCCAGCCACGTTTCATCTTCAATGCCCTTGCTGATGGAAGGAGGTTTTCACTCAAAATCTCACGATACATGGCCCCATTCATTCTTTCCTTTACACGGATCAGTCGTCCTGGTCCCTTTGCAGAAAAGCAGCCCCAAAGCATGATTTTTCCACCCCCATGCTTCACAGTAGGTATGGTGTTCTTTGGATGCAACTCAGCATTCTTTGTCCTCCAAACACGACGAGTTGAATTTTTACCAAAAAGTTATATTTTGGTTTCATCTGACCATATGACATTCTCCCAATCCTCTTCTGGATCATCCAAATGCACTCTAGCAAACTTCAGATGGGCCTGGACATGTACTGGCTTAAGCAGGGGGACACGTCTGGCACTGCAGGATTTGAGTCCCTGGCGGCGTAGTGTGTTACTGATGGTAGGCTTTGTTACTTTGGTCCCAGCTCTCTGCAGGTCATTCACTAGGTCCCCCCGTGTGGTTCTGGGATTTTTGCTCACCGTTCTTGTGATCATTTTGACCCCACGGGGTGAGATCTTGCGTGGAGCCCCAGATCGAGGGAGATTATCAGTGGTCTTGTATGTCTTCCATTTCCTAATAATTGCTCCCACAGTTGATTTCTTCAAACCAAGCTGCTTACCTATTGCAGATTCAGTCTTCCCAGCCTGGTGCAGGTCTACAATTTTGTTTCTGGTGTCCTTTGACAGCTCTTTGGTCTTGGCCATAGTGGAGTTTGGAGTGTGACTGTTTGAGGTTGTGGACAGGTGTCTTTTATACTGATAACAAGTTCAAACAGGTGCCATTAATACAGGTAACGAGTGGAGGACAGAGGAGCCTCTTAAAGAAGAAGTTACAGGTCTGTGAGAGCCAGAAACCTTGCTTGTTTGTAGGTGACCAAATACTTATTTTCCACCATAATTTGCAAATAAATTCATTAAAAATCCTACAATGTGATTTTCTGGAGAAAAACATTCTCAATTTGTCTGTCATAGTTGACGTGTACCTATGATGAAAATTACAGGCCTCTCTCATCTTTTTAAGTGGGAGAACTTGCACAATTGGTGGCTGACTAAATACTTTTTTTCCCCACTGTAAAAGAACACCTTATGGCACAAAAGGAGACTTTGAAGAGACACAGCCATTTTTATATATTTTGTATTGTAATTTACACTGTATTATGTATTGCATTATGTAGATGAGGCCTCGCACAAGCCTTGGCTTGTGTGAGCCAGAACAGCTCATAGGGCAGGAGACATCTCCTGTGTCTGAAGCGTGAGACAGAAGCAGGAGATTATGTATATTATATTATTTGTTGCATTTGTTTCCTGTATGGATCCCAATAAATACTACTACTAAATACTACTACTAAATACTACCTTTACTGTGTCATTTTCTATTTATCATGTCATTTTGTGTCATTTTCATGTTCCTGGAAGGACACATCAGGAGACAAAAAATAACGTATTTTGAATGGACTTTTGACACACAGTAGTTTGACAGTGATCCATTCAACAAATCATTTTCTTCTTTCCTCAGTGTTATATCTTAAAAGAGGCTGATCCTCTGCTCCAACATATTACTTTACTTGTCGCTTTTGTCAACGTCTGACACGACAAGGCAAACCAGCTATGTCAACACCAGAGTGCCTGTGTGTCTTAACTTTAGCACAGCTTAAGATGGGGCTTGTCACGGTGACACAGCCATTCACTAAAATAACTGTGTTTTTACAGTCTCTATCCCTTCAATATTTAATCAGAGCAGTTTATTTTTTGTTTATGTTGGGTAAATAAAACAATCATTCTGCCTCTTGTCTTGTTCCGACACCATTCTGTGAAAACATGGGCTCTGTTTGACACTATCAAATCACTCAGTATACACTGCCTGACAGACGGACAGAAACATGGTCCCTACTACTGGTCTGAGGTTAATGCAATAAGGTAGGTAGTGCAGCAGTGTGTTCACTCATCAAACATTCTGTCTCAAACTGATGCATTCTCAAACTTGATGAATGGTACCTTAGCAAGAAAATACTTTAAACTCTAAACACATCACACGGTAAGGAATTTGTGCGAGTGTGTATATTCGGGCCTGCAACGTGGGTTGTTGAGTGAGTGAAGAGACAGCGATAGATTGCCTCCTACATCTTCTAAACCATCTCTAAGCCCAGGGCAGGCTGACTACAGGATGTGTAAAGTTTTATCATCTGTGTTACGGGGTACTTTTTTTATACACAGGAAACAGGAAATGCAGGCCATCATATCAAAACCTGGAGGTCATGGTGGTTACGTCCTAAATGGCACCCTATTCCCTTTATAGTGCCCAACTTTTGACCAGGGTCCATAAGGCCTTAGTGCACTCAAAAGTTGTGCACTATAAAGGGAATAGGATGTCATTTGGGATGCAGCCCTGGAGGTCACAGTATAAATGCATATCAGGGCAATCCATTGGCCTCCAGAGGGCTGCGTTCACAAGGCTAATGAGTGGTTTGGTCAACCTGAGGGAAATCACACGGAGAGGTCAGTCAGATGTTTGTCACTCTAGGCCAGATGGCAGCCAGGAGCAGAATAGCTTTCATTTGGTGTCTGAGGAGTGAGGACACGTTTTCATCTTTTACTGAGAAAAGGACTAGGTTTAGAATAGTCTCTTCTAACAGCCGCTGTGCTTGCGGAGCGCCCTGAATCTGTTGAGAAAGATTAGGTTTTGAAAGATTTAGGATACATACAGGCTATGGAATAGGTAGACTTAATAAATAACCGTAGGTAAGGGTCACGTTATCTAGAAATGGTGGAAATAGAAGATCAAGGTAAAGACATACCTATTGATGATTGAGTGAAGTCAATTCTCTCCCGCACCACCTTCCACAACTACCTTCCAGATAAGAAAATCATTAACAAACCATGATATTTCAGTGAACTAGTCCTTCAGGAAATAGCCTTTAGCTTGTCTACCGGCTGTGACAGTGCCACTGCCTGTGAGCTCATAAAAATCACCTTTGACCGAGTGTCCGTCCGTTAATCTTCCTGCCAGTGTTGGCATTTCTTTCCAACAGAATAAAAGGAGTGATCAATACTGTTAAAGCTCCTCATAAATTCAGACAGACCCACTGGCAATGTATTCTCCCCCTTCCTGATTTGGTGTGCACAGAAAAGGACCCAAAAGGCTTAGTGAAACACTAACATGAAGTCTGTGTTCATAAAGGACTTTAACAAAGAAAATAATATTGTGTATCTGAAATGAATGTGAGTTCATAGGATTTTAGGCCATTAAAATGCAGCACTAGATATAAAAACCCAAACAAGCACATTACTGCTGAGTATAGGGCAAGCGGTATTAAATCTCTTGGCATTAAGGGCTGACCTTCTGACCACTTAAAGAACCACTGTGTCCATACTTTACTTTAAAGCTCAAATATTTAATATTTCATAGAGCTGATATTAAAAAACACTGCCGTTTTTTTTACTCACAGTGAGGCCCTACCTGCTCCTTCAAAGCACATGGGACTGTCTGTTCATAAGGAACATCATTAGGGCTGTAGAATAGCACAGCTTCTAGTTGCCACTACTCAGATAGATACATCAAGCCTGTTTTAGTCACTGACCATTTCAACCCACTGGCACTAAACACACTGGGCACAACAAACACATCACAGTTCACACTGGGATAGCTAAATTGACAAATAAAAGAAAGAAATTGACTATATGGTCTAGAAATATTGAATAATGTGTCTATTTTGGGATTATAGTAGCAATTACCATTTATTATGTGGTTGGTGCATCTACACAGCAGAGAGCAGAGGGGCCCACTGGGTCCTGATAGCTGAAATGCCCATAAAATACGGTGGTGTAGCCGAGGCGACTAGCTGTCCCTAAAGCAGCGTTGTGTTGTTGTTGCTGTTGTTGTTGTTGCAGCATCATTATCTAGGCTAGCTACAGATCCAAGCTCTGGAGCCAAGAGGGAATAGAGTCTCTGTACTGACTCTTTACACCCTCTGTGTGAGCCACTCTGTGACTTAGTCCCAAATGGCACCCTATTCCCTATACAGTGTACTTATTTTGACCAGAGCCCTATGGGACCTGGTCAAAAGTAGTGCATTAAGAGGGAATATGGTGCCATTTGGGATGCAGGTAGGTCTTTCTGAAACATCTTGGTGCCTCACTCTTTTAAATAAGGTTGGTTGGGTTTCTTTTACCACAGTCTACACAGGGTTTTTAGACTAAGTAGGAGTGCTAAGACATCTGTCTTTTAGTAAGGCAAGACTCTTTCCCATGCACATATTCAGTTTCTAACATCAACTACCAACAACAGTTGATAATCCATGCTATAATTGGCTTATTTAATTTTCTACAAGTTAATTTCATGTCCTAATTGTACCGTATTTGGGGCTATAAACCTTTCCTTGGTGTAAGGTCATTTATGATTAACGGTAGCGGAATTACTTTTCTCCCTGTCTTTCAATGTAAGTCCCAAATCGCACCCTATTCCCTGCAAAGTGCACTACTTTTGACCAGAGCAATTTGAGACACAGCCTATACGAACATGAACTAGAGCGTTTTCATGTTTCATTAATCTTAGTTGGTAGGCTGAGCACACACACCTTTAGTAAAAACCTTTTCTCGCCTCTCTCCCTCTGTCTGTCTCCCTCCCTTTCTCCCTCACTCTGTCTCTCCATGTCATAGTATTTTTGAGTGCTGAGAGAAAGTGAAAAATGGAGGAGGTGGACTATTTCCTTGCCTTTGGTCACCATAGAGACAGAGTACTGGGCTGGGCACATTACTCACTTGTAAGAGGGTTTTAAGCAGTCTGCCAGGCATATTACCTGCATTGTTGCATAGCATCATCATGGCCTTCAAAATGCCTCTAGTTGCTTCATGCATGTATTCCAGGAAACCTCCCTCCTAATAACTCCGATATAAACAGCAACCTTTTAAGGACCAGAAGAAAAATGCATCCTGAGAAATGTATTGACATTTCACTGCCTAACTGTTACTGAATATGTACAGTTGCAGTGAAAGCTTAAAATAATGTTTACATTTTAGCTGTAAGAAAGCACCAAAAAATTCAGCAAATGGGAGAAAAAAAAAACTGCCAGCAACATACAGTACTAAAACTTAAAATGTATCACCTGCGCCTGTCTTCGCTGCTGTTTCTGTAATATGCCTCACTACAATTAATTAAAGTCATTGTAAATTCATCACTGCTTCTACTAAGCTGGGGGTAGGAGAGAAGCTGTAAACACAATGTTAATACACACTCCTCTTTTCTAATTATTGCATTCACTCTGTCTTTCTCCTGTCTCCTCCTTGCAATCCTGAATCGCAATCTGTCCCTCCCTATTTCTCTCTCTGTGCTTAAGCAAAACTGTCACGGAGAGAGAAGAGGTGCCAGGGAGTGACGCATCATAATTCGTTATTCCACTGAACACTGAACCGATTCCCCTCTCAGACGCAGTTGCATATCTCATCAAGAAAAATGCAAGTCCTAACTGCGGATGTGTGGAAGCCTCCAAGATTAAAAAAGCAGGCTGACAAGTAACGAAGGATGCTGCTGCTGCAGACCCATTTGCAGAAAAATCTACAGCCCTGCACCTGTTAGGGAGATTCATTTACCAAAAGAAGGAAAACAACAAATCCAAACCTATTAACCACTCTCTTTTTGGGTTCCCTTTTTCGGTTTTTCATTTGAGAGCTCTCTGTAAAACCAACTGAATATTCATGTAGTCTTCTAACCCTGTTGATTGTAGACATATTTCATAGATGGGTTTGCTAGAACTGGCATGGAAGGAAGGTGATTAAACATGGTAGTGGCTAATTCCCTAGTAGCACCCTATTCCTTATTTAGTGCACTACATTTGACTAGAGCACTATGGGTGCCATTTGGGATGTACACAGTGTGATTCCTCTGTGTTGTGGGAGTGTTGGGGGAATTTTCATAGCTGGTGTTGACAACACAGATCTGTTACTTACAGCTACCCTTAATTAGCCAAAACATTGGCATCAAAAATGGAAATGAATGAAAGAGTATGAAGTCGGTTATAGACTAAATCGTTTCCCTCGCTTTCTGGATGTGTAAATAAATGAAATTCCACAGGTTCCTATAAATAGGGCCTACACTTTCAATAGCCTAGTTTAGATCTGCTACAGTCGGTCAGTCAGTCAGTGTCTTGATAATAATTCCTTTGGCATGTCTTAGGAACAGGTGATTGCTGGGGCATTGAAGCATGACAGGATGACATTAGCCTTGGTAACCTTCCTAACAACAGAATTGGTTATGGGCTTAAGAGTTAACCCACTTTCTTGGAGGTATAAATGCAATTCTACAGGTTCCTATAAAAACACTTTCGTTTATCTGCTGAATGATTAGCCCATGCATGAATATACTATGTAACAAACACATTTCTTTTCTTAACAACTGAATTGGTGTAAAACCTTTAGGGGTTGCTCTTTTTCAGCATTATAAGTTGCGCCAGCCCACTGTCCACTACCCTGTCCCTCTTAATATCATTTATAGCATGTGAGCCATGATTAGTAAGAATTGGTGACCTTCAGGCTGCTTTCCCCCTCCAACATGACTAGGTGTGTATGAGAGTGTCTTAGCGTGTCCAAAGGTCTGTCCCTTTTTTCGTGGCTGGTTATTTTATGCTTAGCTTATTTATTCATTCATGAGGCAACAAAAATGAGGCAATAGTCTCCACTACCCACTGTAGGCTACTGTCCCTCTTCCTCGCCTGTCCCTCTTACCGTGGCTGGAGGCGCAGGAGGAGTGAACCTGCTGGCACACACCAAGAAGGAGTCAGGCTGAGGTTTGCTGTTTCTCACATCGGGGTCATCCCCCAGGACGATGTGGCTGAACAGGTCAAAGAAGGCTTTGTGCTGACTGGTCTTCATCTCAAAAGTCAGGCCTCCTGAGCTTGTCGCTACGGCGATGGGCACGTTGTGTTTACAGAGATGGTGGACGAGCTTCTCCACTCCTGGTTATACACAGACATATAGTGTACTCAGAAAGTATTCAGACCCCTTGACTTTTTCATTTTTACATTTTCATTTTTTTACTTTTTTTCCCCCCACATTTTGGTACGTTACAACCTTATTCTAAAATTGATTAAATCGTTTTTTCCCCCCATCAATCTACACACAATACCCCATAGTGACAAAGCAAAAACAAATGAAATATCATATTTACATACAGTGAGGGAAAAAAGTATTTGATCCCCTGCTGATTTTGTACGTTTGCCCACTGACAAAGAAATGATCAGTCTATAATTTTAATGGTAGGTTTATTTGAACAGTGAGAGACAGAATAACAACAACAAAAAATCCAGAAAAACGCATGTCAAAAATGTTATAAATTGATTTGCATTTTAATGAGGGAAATAAGTATTTGACCCCCTCTCAATCAGAAATCAATCAATCAATTTTATTTTATATAGCCCTTCTTACATCAGCTAATATCTCGAAGTGCTGTACAGAAACCCAGCCTAAAACCCCAAACAGCTAGTAATGCAGGTGTAGAAGCACGGTGGCTAGGAAAAACTCCCTAGAAAGGCGAAAGCCTAGGAAGAAACCTAGAGAGGAACCAGGCTATGAGGGGTGGCCAGTCCTCTTCTGGCTGTGCCGGGTGGAGATTATAACAGAACCATGCCAAGATGTTCAAAAATGTTCATAAGTGACAAGCATGGTCAAATAATAATCAGGAATAAATCTCAGTTGGCTTTTCATAGCCGATCATTAAGAGTTGAAAACAGCAGGTCTGGGACAGGTAGGGGTTCCATAACCGCAGGCAGAACAGTTGAAACTGGAATAGCAGCAAGGCCAGGCGGACTGGGGACAGCAAGGAGTCACCACGGCCGGTAGTCCCGACGTATGGTCCTAGGGCTCAGGTCTCTCAGTTGGCTTTTCATAGCCGATCATTAAAGAGTTGAAAACAGCAGGTCTGGGACAGGTAGGGGTTTCGTAGCCGCAGGCAGAACAGTTGAAACTGGAATAGCAGCAAGGCCAGGCGGACTGGGGACAGCAAGGTGTCATCATGCCCGGTAGTCCTGACGTATGGTCCTAGGGCTCAGGTTCTCAGAGAGAAAGAGAGAACGAGAGAATTAGAGAGAGCATACTTAAATTCACACAGGACACTGGATAAGACAGGAGAAGTACTCCAGGTATAACCAACTAACCCCAGCCCCCGACACATAAACTACTGCAGCATAAATACTGGAGGCTGAGACAGGAGCGGTCCGGAGACACTGTGGCCCCATCCGAAGAAACCCCGGACAGGGCCAAACAGGAAGGATATAACCCCACCCACTCCGCCAAAGCACAGCCCCCGCACCACTAGAGGGATATCCCCAACCACCAACTTACAATCCTGAGACAAGGCCGAGTATAGCCCACAGAGGTCTCCACCACAGCACAAACCAAGGGGGGGGCGCCAACCCAGACAGGAAGATCACGTCAGTAACTCAACCCACTCAAGTGACGCACCCCTCCCAGGGACGGCATGAAAGAGCACCAGCAAGCCAGTGACTCAGCCCCTGCAACAGGGTTAGAGGCAGAGAACCCCAGTGGAGAGGGGAACCGGCCCGGCAGAGACAGCAAGGGCTGTTCGTTGCTCCAGCCTTTCCGTTCACCTTCACACTCCTGTGCCAGACTACACTCAATCATATGACCTACTGAAGAGATAAGTCTTCAGTAAAGACTTAAAGGTTGAGACCGAGTCTGCGTCTCTCACATGGGTAGGCAGACTGTTCCATAAAAATGGAGATCTATAGGAGAAAGCCCTGCCTCCCGCTGTTTGCTTAGAAATTCTAGGGACAATTAGGAGGCCTGCGTCTTGTGACCGTAGCGTACGTATTGGTATGTACGGCAGGACCAACTCGGAAAGATAGGTAGGAGCAAGCCCATGTAATGCTTTATAGGTTAACAGTAAAACCTTGAAATCAGCCCTTGCCTTAACAGGAAGCCAGTGTAGGGAAGCTAGCACTGGAGTAATATGATCAAATTTCTTGGTTCTAGTCAGGATTCTAGCAGCCGTATTTAGCACTAACTGAAGTTTATTTAGTGCTTTATCCGGGTAGCCGGAAAATAGAGCATTGCAGTAGTCTAACCTAGAAGTAACAAATGCATGGATTAATTTTTCTGCATCATTTTTGGACAGAAAATTTCTGATTTTTGCAATGTTACGTAGATGGAAAAAAGCTGTCCTTGAAACAGTCTTGATATGTTCGTCAAAAGAGAGATCAGGGTCAAGAGTAACACCGAGGTCCTTCACAGTTTTATTTGAGACGACTTTACAACCATCTAGATGAATTGTCAGATTTAACAGAAGATCTCTTTGTTTCTTGGGACCTAGAACAAGCATCTCTGTTTTGTCCGAGTTTAAAAGTAAAAAGTTTTCAGCCATCCACTTCCTTATGTCTGAAACACAGGCTTCTAGCGAGGGCAATTTTGGGGCTTCACCATGTTTCATTGAAATGTACAGCTGTGTGTCATCCGCATAGCAGTGAAAGTTAACATTATGTTTTCGAATAACATCCCCAAGAGGTAAAATATATAGTGAAAACAATAGTGGTCCTAAAACGGAACCTTGAGGAACACCGAAATGTACAGTTGATTTGTCGGAGGACAGACCATTCACAGAGACAAACTGATATCTTTCCGACAGGTAGGATCTAAACCAGGCCAGAACTTGTCCGTGTAGACCAATTTGGGTTTCCAGTCTCTCCAAAAGAATGTGGTGATCGATGGTGTCAAAGGCAGCACTAAGGTCTAGTAGCACGAGGACAGATGCAGAGCCTCGGTCTGACGCCATTAAAAGGTCATTTACCACCTTCACAAGTGCAGTCTCAGTGCTATGATGGGGTCTAAAACCAGACTGAAGCATTTCGTATACATTGTTTGTCTTCAGAAAGGCAGTGAGTTGCTGCGCAACAGCTTTTTCTAAAATTTTTGAGAGGAATGGAAGATTCGATATAGGCCGATAGTTTTTTATATTTTCCGGGTCAAGGTTTGGCTTTTTCAAGAGAGGCTTTATCACTGCCACTTTTAGTGAGTTTGGTACACATCCGGTGGATAGAGAGCTGTTTATTATGTTCAACATAGGAGGGCCAAGCACAGGAAGCAGCTCCTTCAGCAGTTTAGTAGGAATAGGATCCAGTATGCAGCTTGAAGGTTTAGAGGCCATGATTATTTTCATCATTGTGTCAAGAGATATAGTACTAAAACACTTAAGTGTCTCTCCCCGATCCCAGGCCCTCGCAGAGTCTGTGCAGATCCAGGACAGCTAAGCCCTGGAGGAATACGCAGATTCAAAGAGGAGTCCGTAATTTGCTTTCTAATGGTCATGATCTTTTCCTCAAAGAAGTTCATGAATTTATCACTGCTGAAGTGAAAGCCATCTCTCTTGGGGAATGCTGCTTTTTAGTTAGCTTTGCAACAGTATCAAAAATAAATTTTGGATTGTTCTTATTTTCCTCAATTAAGTTGGAAAAGTAGGATGATCGAGCAGCAGTGAGGGCTCTTCGGTACTGCACGGTACTGTCTTTCCAAGCTAGTCGGAAGACTTCCAGTTTGGTGTGGCGCCATTTCCGTTCCAATTTCCTGGAAGCTTGCTTCAAAGCTCGGGTATTTTCTGTATACCAGGGAGCTAGTTTCTTATGACAAATGTTTTTCGTTTTTAGGGGTGCAACTGCATCTAGGGTATTGCGCAAGGTTAAATTGAGTTCCTCAGTTAAGTGGTTAACTGATTTTTGTCCTCTGACGTCCTTGGGTAGGCAGAAGGAGTCTGGAAGGGCATCAATGAATTTTTGTGTTGTTTGAGAATTTATAGCACGACTTTTGATGCTCCTTGGTTGGGGTCTGAGCAGATTATTTGTTGCGATTGCAAATGATTTCTGGCTCCCAGGTGTCTTTTATACAGGTAACGAGCTGAGATTAGGAGCACACTCTTAAAGGTAGTGCTCCTAATCTCAGCTTGTTACCTGTATAAAAGACACCTGGGAGCCAGAAGCAATCAATCAATCAGATTCCAAACTCTCCACCATGGCCAAGACCAAAGAGCTCTCCAAGGATGTCAGGGTCAAGATTGTAGACCTACACAAGGCTGGAATGGGCTACAAGACCATCGCCAAGCAGCTTGGTGAGAAGGTGACAACAGTTGGTGCGATTATTGCAAATGGAAGAAACACAAAATAACTGTCAATTTCCCTCGGCCTGGGGCTCCATGCAAGATCTCACCTTGTGGATCATGAGAACGGTGAGGAATCAGCCCAGAACTACACGGGAGGATCTTGTCAATGATCTCAAGGCAGCTGGGACCATAGTCACCAAGAAAACAATTGGTAACACACTACGCCGTGAAGGACTGAAATCCTGCAGTGCCCGCAAGGTCCCCCTGCTCAAGAAAGCACATATACAGGCCCGTCTGAAGTTTGCCAATGAACATCTGAATGATTCAGAGGAGAACTGGGTGAAAGTGTTGTGGTCAGATGAGACCAAAATCGAGCTCTTTGGCATCAACTCAACTCGCCGTGTTTGGAGGAGGAGGAATGCTGCCTATGACCCCAAGAACACCATCCCCACCATCAAACATGGAGGTGGAAACATTATGCTTTGGGGGTGTTTTTCTGCTAAGGGGACAGGACAACTTCACCGCATCAAAGGGACAATGGACGGGGCCATGTACCGTCAAATCTTGGGTGAGAACCTCCTTCCCTCAGCCAGGGCATTGAAAATGGGTCGTGGATGGGTATTCCAGCATGACAATGACCCAAAACACACGGCCAAGGCAACAAAGGAGTGGCTCAAGAAGTAGCACATTAAGGTCCTGGAGTGGCCTAACCAGTCTCCAGACCTTAATCCCATAGAAAATCTGTGGAGAGAGCTGAAGGTTTGAGTTGCCAAACGTCAGCCTCGAAACCTTAATGACTTGGAGAAGATCTGCAAAGAGGAGTGGGACAAAATCTCTCCTGAGATGTGTGCAAACCTGGTGGAAACGTCTGACCTCTGTGATTGCCAACAAGGGTTTTGCCACCAAGTACTAAGTAATTTTTTGCAGAGGGGTCAAATACTTATTTCCCTCATTAAAATTCAAATCAATTTATAACATTTTTGACATGCGTTTTTCTGGATTTTTTTGTTGTTATTCTGTCTCTCACTGTTCAAATAAACCTACCATTACAATTATAGACTGATCATGTCTTTGTCAGTGGGCAAACGTACAAAATCAGCAGGGGATCAAATACTTTTTTCCCTCACTGTATGTATTGTGATGTCACGAGAGGCTGTGTCCTGGAGGGACGTTACATCCCCCTGAGGTGGCTGCAAACCCAGACAGCTATGGCTCCATCTGCTGGTATGGTCGGGAACTCCAACCCTCTATGGCCAATCTTCCCACGCAGCTGAAACAAATGAGGAGCTGATGAGCTGAAGGTTTGGAAAGGGAAGAGACAGTCTCCAACCTGGGCTCTCTGGAGGACAAGAGTGCTGCACGTCCACTTCCATGAGGAATATAAGGATTTGGAGATACTTACCTTTGGGAAATACTCACCTTTGGATATATGCACCTGTGGAAATACGTGAGAGACATTTGGAAGGACTTTTTGCTGGGTTGGCCACTAGCTGCAACGTGGACTACAGTAAGGCCGGGGAAAAGTTATCTGAGCGAGTGAGAATTATGATTTTGGATGTGGAAGAGACATCCCTGAACTGTTAACCCTTAAAGAGCCACATGAGAACAGAATTTTGTTATATTTTCGTTAATTTCCCAAGACCTATAATAAAATCCTTGTTTTGTTTGAACCTTGTCTCCTTGCACTACTTGAGCAATCCCGCTGAAAGCTGTGTAGCCTCTCGTGACATCACAGATGGTGGAGAATACGGGCACGCTCAAGCGTTAATAGTGCATGTCAGAGGAGGATACCGAAGGTTTGATCACCCAGTTTTCCAAGTTGGCCGTAGGCTCCCCGCCGACTGAAATGGAGGACATATTGAAAGCCCTTGTTGCTGGCCAGCAAGCCCAGATGCAAGCAAACGTGGCTCTCTTGGAGGAGCAAAAGAAAGCCAACCTTCTGAAGGCAGAGGAATTGCAGTTGCAGAGACAGAGGGTGGTCCAAAATACCCGCCCAATAAAGGCAAGTGACTTTATATCTAAGATGGGAGCTACCGATGACATTGAGGCATACCTGCATGCATTTGAGGCCACGGCCACTAGGGAAGCCTGGCCCAAGCAACAGTGGGTTGGTCTGTTAGCCCCCCTTCCTAACCGGGGAATCGCTGAATGCTGTCCGGGACCTGGGCCCTGACCAGGTTACTGACTATGATGCCCTGAAGTCTGAGATCCTCAGCAGATATGGACTCACAAAGTTTGGTATGGCCCAGCGCTTTCACAGCTGGACCTTCCAACCAGACCAACCTCCTCGGGCGCAGATGCATGAACTTGTCCGAATCGCAAGGAAATGGCTGGATCCGCAGAGGAATACAGCAGCGGCGGTGGTGGAGGCCGTTGTGGTGGATCGTTACCTACGCGCCCTGCCTTATGAGGCAAAACGGTTCATCAGTCAACAGGCCTTGACCACGGCTGATCTGACCGTGGAAGCTGTGGAAAAGTACCAGGCCACAGCGGAGATGCTGAATGCTTCCCGAAAAGACCCCAGGAGGGCGGCCCCACCACAAATGGGAAGAACCCGTCCAAAGGACCCCAAGGTCTCGAACCCAGCCACGTCAGGACTTATCCCGGCTCCAGGGGGAGCCAGAAACCAGGCGGGTCCAAGAAGAGTACACCAGGAGGGGGAAACTCGACAGTGTTACCGGTGTGGGGAGATGGGACATATCTCCTGGCAGTGTGGGAAACCAGCCGATGAACCTATGCCCACTGCGGAGTCCTCCAGCTCAGCACCCACACACCGTTTTGCCTCGCTCTTGGGAGTCGTAGATGGCGGCCCAGATCGACCCCCCCACCTGCCCGGTAACTGTGAATCACCATGATGTGGAGGCCTTACTGGATTCTGGTAGCCGGGCCACCCTGGTGCGTAAGGATTTGGTGGGCCCAACGTGTCTGACCCCGGGAAAGTCCTCCCAGTTTCCTGTGTCCATGGGGACACCAGAGAATACCCCATTACTGAACTTACAATGACCAGCACACGGGGAACCATACACACGACGGCGGGGTGGTTGATTCCCTCCCCGTCCCTGTCCTAATTGGACGAGACTGCCCAGCCTTTTACCCACTCTGGAGAGAGTCTCAGGAGAGGATAACCCGAGTACCTCGGAAACGGAGAGGCAAGACTCATCCTGGGAAGGCTCCGGTGCAATCCTCCGAGTTACTCACTCCCGCCCCGGGCTCTGAGAGGGATGGCAGGTGCCCAGACCGACACAGAGACGGAGCTACAGAATCTGGACAAAGAACTGTCTGGTCTGAAGGGGACCGCTGAGAGGTATCGTTTGTTAAAGCAACAGTTAGACATGAAGACAGAAGAGTTAGATATCCTCCAGGCTAAACTCCAACAGAGCTCCTTCCCTAAGCAACAGGAGGAGCTGGAGAGGCTGCGCAGGACCATCGAGGAGTGTGAGGAGACCCTGCGCAGTAGTAAGGAGGTCCAGAAGAAGGCAGAGGAGAAGTACAAGGTGTTGGAGAACAAGATGAAGAATGCGGAGGCAGAGAGAGAGAAGGAACTGAAAGCTGCTCAACAGAAGCTAAACTCTGCTAAAACCAAGGCTGATGCGTTCAGTAAGAAACTCAAGGAGAGACAACAGGAGGCTGAGTCCCTGGTCCTAGAGTTGGAGGAGTTGAAGAGAGAGCAGTCTGGCAAGCACCACGGCAATGCGGACGCCCTCTCCCGGCGTGATGCCTTCTTCGCTGCCTTTACCCGACGAGGACGTCGGTCCCGAGGAGGGGGATGTGTGATGTCACGAGAGGCTGTGTCCTGGAGGGACGTTACATCCCCCTGAGGTGGCTGCAAACCCAGACAGCTATGGCTCCATCTGCTGGTATGGTCGGGAACTCCAACCCTCTATGGCCAATCTTCCCACGCAGCTGAAACAAATGAGGAGCTGATGAGCTGAAGGTTTGGAAAGGGGAAGAGACAGTCTCCAACCTGGGCTCTCTGGAGGACAAGAGTGCTGCACGTCCACTTCCATGAGGAATATAAGGATTTGGAGATACTTACCTTTGGGAAATACTCACCTTTGGATATATGCACCTGTGGAAATACGTGAGAGACATTTGGAAGGACTTTTTGCTGGGTTGGCCACTAGCTGCAACGTGGACTACAGTAAGGCCGGGGAAAAGTTATCTGAGCGAGTGAGAATTATGATTTTGGATGTGGAAGAGACATCCCTGAACTGTTAACCCTTAAAGAGCCACAAGAGAACAGAATTTTGTTATATTTTCGTTAATTTCCCAAGACCTATAATAAAATCCTTGTTTTGTTTGAACCTTGTCTCCTTGCACTACTTGAGCAATCCCGCTGAAAGCTGTGTAGCCTCTCGTGACGTCACAGTATTCAGACACTTTACTCAGTACTTTGTTGAAGCACCATTGGCAGCGATTACAGCCTTGAGTCTTCTTGGGTATGACGCTACAAGCTTGGCACACCTGTATTTGGGGAGTTTCTCCCATTCTTCTCTGCAGATCATCTCAGGTTGGATGGGGAGCGTCGCTGCACAGCTATTTTCAGGTCTCTCCAGAGATGTTCGATCGGGTTCAAGTCCGGGCTCTGGCTGGGCCACTAAAGGACATTTAGAGACTTGTCCCGAAGCCACTCCTGCGTTGTCTTGGCTGTGTGCTTAGGGTCGTTGTCCTGTTGGAAGGTGAACATTCGCCCCAGTCTGAGGTCCTGAGTGCTCTGGAGCAGGTTTTCATCAAGGAGCTCTCTGTACTTTGGTCTGTCCATCTTTCCCTCGATCCTGACCAGTCTCCCAATCCCAGCCGTTGAAAAACATCCCCACAGCATGATGCTGCCACCACCATGATTCACCGTAGGAATGGTGTCAGGTTTCCTCCAGACATGACGCTTGGCATTCAGGCCAAAAGTTCAATCTTGGTTTCATCAGACCAGAGAATCATGTTTCTCATGGTCTGAGAGTCCTTTAGATGGCTTTTGGCAAACTCCAAGCGGGCTGTCATGTGCCTTTTACTGAGAAGTGTCTTCCGTCTGGCCACTCTACCATAAAGGCCTTATTGGTGGAGTGCTGCAGAGATAGTTGTCCATCTGGAAGGTTCTCCCATCTCCACAGTGGAACTCTGGAGCTCTGTCAGAGGGACCATCGGGTTCTTGGTCACCTCCCTGACCAAGGCCCTTCTCCCCGTTCTTCCCCAGATCTGTGCCTCGACACAATCCTTTCTCAGAGCTCTACGGACAATTCCTTCAACCTCATGGCTTGGTTTTTGCTCTGACATGCACTGTCAACTGTGGGACCTTATATAGACAGGTGTGTGCCTTTCCAAATAATGTCTAATCAATTGAATTTACCACAAGTTGTAGAAACATCTCAAGGATGATCAATGGAAACAGGATGCACCTGAGCTCAATTTCGAGTCTCGTGGCAAAGGGTCTGAATACTTATATAAATAAGGTATTTGTTTTTATTTTTAATACATTTGCAAACATTTCTAAAAACCTGTTTTCACATCGTTATTATGGGGAATTGTGTGTAGATTGATGAGAAAAAAAATAATTTAATCAATTTTAGAATAAGGCTTTAACGTAACAAAATGTGGAAAAAGACTAGGGGTCTTAATACTTTCCGAATGCACGGTACACATCATTGGTTAGTCCTACACACAGACAAGCACACACAGTGAACACAAAAAATCAAAACAAATCACACTCCCTGTGCCTCATGTCCTAGAGCAGGGGTACTCAACTTACTCTACAAGGTCCGGAGCCTGCTGGTGTTCTATTCTACCTGATAATTAATTGCACACACCTGGTGTCCCTGGTCTAAATCAGTCCCTGATTAGATGGGAACAATGAAAAAATGCAGTGGAACTGGCTTCGAAGGTCCAGAGTTGAGTTTGAGAGCCCTAGCACTCTGAATATTGACAGTCTGTAGTGTCTTCCTACGTATACAGGACACACACATAGTAATGAAAACATGAGATTAAAGTTTGTTTGTCAATAAACTCATCAGAGACTGATATTTCATATGTGAGAATCAATTCTTTTTCATGTTATGGTAACTATGAAAACTGTACCACAAACTACAACTATACCACGCTAACAGTAACCCACACACACAATTTTAGTTACCTTGCATCAATTGAGCTGAAGGAAATATCCTCTCCTGTATTTTTGTAGTCTCACTGAGAAGTTCCTCTGGTGTCATTGGTAGTTGTAAGGAGTCTCGTATAATGGTGGAAGCCTCCATAGCTTTCTTCCCCATCACAGAAGACTTCACGTCCCAGGTGTATTTCTTTCCAAACCGGTCGCATACTTCCTGGTAAGACACCGTATACAGCCTCTCTGTATCTGCACGTTCAAAACGGAGTAAAATAAAAGTTAGCTAGGTATGTTATCACCACACATGTTTAACTTAAAGCTTGAATCCTTAGTTGCTACATCAAGTTTTGGACGTATAAATCAATGATATACACATTGATTCTTGAAGAATATAACTTATAAATGCCTCATGAGTTTAGTTCAACTGTCATACCCCATTAAACTACAATGTTTGTAAAGAACTGAAATGTAAAAGAATTGTATAGCTTCAAAACACGGTTAAATCTATAATTTAATAACTCAATTTGAGTGGTTATATTTATCCACACCCATCCCTCAGCTTTTTACTGAAACATAGGCAGCTTTTAACTAAGGATTCTAGCTTTACATCACGACATTCAGAAGACTACGCAAGACAGCAAATGGAAATGATTAGCTAATGTTATGGTTGTAGAAAGATTCCTTTACAGATAACTATCAAACGTTACATGTTCTTTTTGCTTCACCATGGTTGACACACAGGAATGAATGAGCTGTCACTGAACGCTAGGCCGAGGTTAGGTAGCTCGGACTCGTGTCACATTCTGTTCTGCTCAGGCAGGTAATTTCATCGTTTCAGTTCAAATATAAAGTGTATATTAATAACCTAATAATAATCCATCCATGTCGAAAAGAACATGGGTCACCGGTTTAAAACTCGATTGTCTAGACATAATTACAGAAGCTGCCAACACCACGACAAAATCCAATCTTGAAATCGAAGAACTAGCTAGCTAGCAAGCTAACATTAGCAATAGTTAGCAGGAAGATGGACAACTGGTACCAAAATCTCAGTGCAACGTTAACTATCAAGTATCTAAATAAATGTATTTTCTATTCATTTCTAGAACATATATAAACCTGTTTACATTACACAACATCATAATAATGTAGTAATCTCACAGTTTAGATTTTGGAAAAGAACGATATCGCAAATAGATGGTGATTATTTACAGTCGTCCAACATTTTGCAATGGCTGACGGGCAAAGTAGTTTTATACTCAGAACCCACTTCTCTCTATTCACTCAGAAGAATCAGTCTCATAATAACCCACTTATCTACAGAAATGTAGGCCTAATCTAAATGTGATTGGATACATTTAAAACACATATATGTGTATGTTTATTTTTAGATAACTTCACATACAAAATAGTGTGCTTAAATGTTGATTCAAATGGACAAGCAGTGTTGGACCTAAACCATTGATGTAAACTGATGAATGTAGGTATACTTTTCACTTGTCATTATTTATATGTCGGCAGCATTTAAAATATCAAATATTGTCTATATTTTCATTTAATTAATGAATTAATTATCATAGTGTTATAAATATTAATGAGCATTATGTGGTGAGGGCTCTGGGTGAGGCCAGGATAACTCTCGTTCATCACCCAAAATGGGGGCTTTTTGGGTTCTCAAGTAAAGCATTGACGATGGCGCGGCCAATGTGTACAGTCCCAGCGCTCTGTCTACACGTTAATACTCCTCGCTTGCGATACAGGTTTGGAAACTGTACTTTCATATCGAGAAATTATTTTCAAAAAACGAAAGGTAAATTACTATGCACCTTTTTTGGCCGTTATTGGCTCATCATCACAAGGCCTAACCTTCATTAGACTATCAGACACAATCCTAAAACACACCACTCCTAAAGCAAACCAACAATAAATATAGGCTAGCTGAACACCTAACCCTGACTCTAGTCTAGGCCGATTCTAGCCTAAATGATTTTTCATTGGAATGGACTATGTTGATTTATTGATCCGCATTCCAGGGGGGTAGTCTATATCACACCATATGGGTGGATTCGTTGTTGCAGATTAAATTAACAAAGCCTGTGGACCTGTGTTATAGCGCCACATTGTACAGAATAATTGGAACCTCATTGTTTGTCTTGTTAGGGTGAGAGAAAGAGACATCGGGGGAATGAGTCCTCCAACCTGGCCGAGCTAATGAGGCTATGGATTCAGGTCTAATTGGAGGGAGTTGAGACCCAGACTCAAACAAAGTGTCGGTCCCAAATAGCACCCTATTCCCTGTAATAGTGCACTACTTTTGACCAGGACCTGCCCCATACCTATTTGGGACGTACCTTTTGTTTGTGAGTTTGGCTCTCCTTACCAATTGTGTTTCATACCTTTGTGTCTTTTTGGGAATTGCTTCAGACCGAACACTAAATTCTCTTTCTACCCAATGGTTCCCAAAGTGAGCACTGCAGGGAAGAAGAAAAGTCGGGGCACCTTAATGTTTTTTAAATATTTGATTTACATAACTTCACATTTATATTTTTGCTATAAATGTATTTACCTACTATATATTACAATCATACCATTTGACGCTCTTTATTCTCTTTATAACCTGATGCTACACAGTTATAGGCCAGTAAAACGAATTGCCACTTTTTTGTCACAGAAATTAGTATAGGCCTACATTTTAGACTAAAGTTAATTGTATTTATCCAATCATTGTATTACCTTGCAGATACGAACATGACACTTGCATAGAAGGGGAAGGTCTAAAGCAATTAACTCCTGCACTATTTACATTATGCTGATAAGCTCATTAATTTTGTGTGACTGATTGGTATCAACCATAGCTTCAATTCCCCCGTCATTCTTTGGCCTCTGCGAGATATTTGCAATCACCCTTTTAAATGAGGAAAAGTGAACTGAAATGCAAATTCAGCGGCTAAGATCAATAGAGTTTGCTCCGGGGAAAGCTAAGCAGAGGACCTATTGCGAACACAAACTCAGCCATGTCCTTGATGAGTAAGTGTTCAGCAAAGGCCAGGCATAAAACCATAGTAGAGGTAGAAAATTCACAGGTAGTTTACTCTAATGCAAAGGAAAAACCCAGACTGGACCTGACGGGCCAGCCCCAGGTGGTGAAGGTAGGCAACAACACCTCCGCTACACTGGGCCCCACAAGGGTGCGTGCTCAGCAACCTCCTGTACTCCCTGTTCACCCATGACTGTGTGGCCACGAATGTCTCCAACTCAATCATCAAGTTTGCAGATGACACAACAGTGGTAGGCCTGATTACCAACAATGACGAGACAGCCTACAGGGAGGAGGTGTGGGCCCTGGCGGAGTGGTGCCAGGAAAATAATCTCTCCCTCAACGTCAACAAAACAAAGGAACTGATCATGGACTTGAGGAGACAGCAGAGGGAGCATGCCCCCATCCACCTCGACAGGCTGCAGTGGAGAAGGTCAAAAGCCTTAAGTTCCTTGGTATGCACATCACTAACAACATAAATGGTCCATCCGCACAAATGGTCCATCCGCACACCTTTCCTATTCATATACTGTCCATCATTTCTATACACACCATCATATACTGTACATATATATTTATATTCCGGGACTCTGACATTGCTCGTTCTAATATTTATATATTTAAAATTCCTTTCTTTTTATTTTGGGGATTTGGTGTATTGTTTTGTATTGTTAGATATTATTGCACTGGTGGAGCTAGGAACATAAGCATTTCGCTACACCCACGATAACATCTGCAAAATATGTGTACGTGGCCAATAGAATGTTACTTAATTTTATTTGGATTTATTTTTGCTAAATTCAATTATTAAATAAGCCTGTTGTAGTATAGGCTATACCAAAGTGATTGTCCTCTTTCATTTGAACATTGGTGGGACCAATTTTGGTGGGGTTGTGTGGGTCCTCCCCCAGAAAGTTGTAGAATTTTTTTTACGAATTTCCTGCATTTTAAAGGCTCAACGCAGCTGTTTTATCTCAATATCAAATCATTTCTGGGTAACAATTAAGTACCTTACTGTAATAGTTTTCCATTAAAGTAGTCAAAAATAAACAACTTTTTTTTTGTTGTTGTTAAAACTATTTCTCAAGCAAGAATGTCACTATGACTGTCTGGGAGTGGTCTGAGTAGGAAGAGGAAGGGCACCTCCAAAACCTGCTGATTAAAACGTCCTGTGTTGATTGTATTTTCAACCAGCAACTATTCGGAAATAACAGCTGAAATGATCAGTTTTTGTACAATATGATACAAAATTTGATATGATACTGAATTTTCACAGCACTGGGCCTTTAAGGTTTGCCATTACTCATGGCCTCTCTGGAAGGTTTGTAGAAAACATAGTAAAAAAAGAGGTGGGGGGTGTAGTGGTGTTTTAAGGACAATACAATGGGTGTGAACAATTTTACCAATAAAATGTCAGCCTCAAAGCATTTTTTTTTTTTTTATAAAGAAATTGTATTTGGTTGGTTTGCCACACAAAAGATAAAACATCTAAACCCCTTTTTGTTTTTTGAGGTGCATATGAAAAGGACTTTCAAAGATGCTCTGTTGGTCAATATTCTGTGAAAATGGAGCAGATATCTAATACTAATCTGTCTGTATAGGCTTTTATCCATAAACAGGCCCAGGGATAAAACAAGCCTTGGTTAGAAAGTATGTGAGCCTTGGAGAAGTAAGCCTTGTCTGAGCCAGAATGTCCCATAGCGGCAAAAGCTTATCTTCTGTTTCTGTAGCATGAAGCAGCTAGATCTACAAGTACACCCACTGGACAGGATGCTAATTGTCTAATAAATTCAATAAATCTCCTTAATGCAGAGGGCCAAGCAAAAAAGCATCAGGTCCGATTCTCAACTGGGCATCAAACCCCCAACCTTTCAATCTCAGGGTCTATGGCAAGATTTGAAAATGTCTGTCTAGCAACCAACTTGACAGAGCTGGAATAATTTTAAAAAGAATAATGTGCAAATACTGTACAATCCAGGTGTGCAAAGCTCTTAAGCCGTGTTCACATTGGCAGTTTGAAGTGACTCAAATCCTATTTTTTGGCATATCCCTATTCGAATCTGTTATTTTTCCTGCAGTCTGAACAGCCAAAAAGCACATGGAATATGATATTTCAAGGCACATTTCAAACCACCTTCAGAGGTGGTTTGAAGTCAGACACAAATCTGATTCCTGGCCATGTGACCTGTGTCTGAACGGTCAAATCTGATTTATTTGCCCACAAGTGTTTTTTAGGCTTATTTGGCATATCTTGTTGCTTGCTGGCTACTCTGTTGACAGTTTGACAAGAACACATGTGGTAGCCAAATAGCTTGTTAATTGTTTACACATACATTTGTAAATGTGCTAGAAAGCTAAACATTTACCTAGCTAGCTAGTTGATTGCTGTGGCTAGCCAAAAATGACTCATTTTGAAAGTTAGATAATCTTATCCTTTGAGGCTTTAAGTGTTTTTACACTATGAGTATGAACATTTAAAGCAACTGGGAAACATTCACGGCAGGCATTGTTGTCACCTCAGCCTGCTACATAACTTCTGACTGATAGGAAGCACAAGCACCAACACCAATCAACCTACACCACTGCGCACACACCCGTCAATACTATGACACTGCGCACACTGTCCAAACAGCAAATTACAAGTGACCAAATCCGATTTGGTCACTTGTAACTTGCTTTTTGGATAGTCAGTATTATAAAACTGATTTGAAAAACAAAACTGATTTGAGCAGTTAAATGTAACAAAATGTAATCGAAAATTGTATCTACGTAATCCCCGAAAGTAATTATTTATCATGAGAGGGCCATAAACAATATCTAGTAATGCTGCATGTTATGTATGGTACGACGTGCTGTACGTCGTACTGTACGTTGTTATGGTTTACGACAGTGTGCTGCGTTACGGATGAATGGGTTGTCAGAATGCGTGGCACATGTCATTAAACGACAGAGTGATGTTCAATGTGAAACTGTGCAGATGTCCGTTCTTTTACAACTAGGCTAGATATAACATTGGCGACGAAGATGGCTGAATTCAGTTTACCACCGCCAGCACCATTCCTCGCCGTGCCTGGCGAACCTCCAGTCCCGTGGAATAACTGGCTTGATAGTTTTAACACTTATTTAGAAGCTATGGACTTTTCTACAATCTCCGACAAGCGGAGGACAGCACTGCTCCGTCACTGCCTTGGTACAGAGGGACAGAGGATTTTCAGAGCGCTTGGATCGGCTCCACATTCACTGCTGCAGTCAGCCTCTTACGGAACCACTTCGCCGGGAAAGAGCGAGTGCTCCTCCGACGCTACCGGCTACGGAAGAGACACCAACGGCCGGGTGAGTCCATTCAAAGCTACGTGGCTAATCTGAGGGATTTGGCTAGCTCTTGTAACTACGGGACACTTCAGGACGAGATCATCAGGGATCAGTTGATAGAGGGGACGTTATGTGAAAAGACAAGGGAGAAACTGCTTTTGGAATCGGATAATTTACAACTAGATGGAGCTATTAAAATAGCACTCCAGGTTGAAGCGGCGTTGGAATGCTCTTCTATGCTAACAGACAGCTCTGCAGCATACACTCGGCCCCAGCCATTCTCACACAGCAGCTTCAGCCCGAGCAGGCGCACTACAACGATCACGCGCTGCGCACGCCCTCCCGCGTCGATAGCTGCATGGACACAGACACCGACATGCCCGTGCAGCAGGCACACAGACAAACAGACAGAACTAGCTGTGGCAACTGTGGGGCTAGCTCTCACAATTCAAGGGCTTCAAACTGCCCAGCCCGTGGGAAAATATGCAAGAACTGTTCAAAATACAATCACTTTGCGAAAGTGTGTCGTTCTGCCCCTGCTACTAGCTCCACCCAGAACAGGCCCTTCGTTTCATCTCACTCTCAACATGAACACACGGAAATCCGAACCGTCTCCACCAACCATGTGTCATTCAGGACATGTACTGTGCAGCTGGGTGAGGTGGGTTTGCCTTTGCTGCTGGATACTGGCGCTGCGGTGTCGTTGCTCAACCTTGCCACTTACTACAAGTTTTTCAGTCACCTACCACTCCAACAGCCCTCCACTGCCCTGTGTGGGTACGGTAGATCTAAGATAGACATTGTAGGCACCCTCCAGGTCCCAGTACACTACGGCACCAAACATCTGCCATCATTCACATTTCATGTTGCAAAGCGGGGTGCCAACCTCCTGGGCCTCGACCTCTTCACAGGCTTGGGATTCACACTGAGAGATGACAGTGGGTCAGCTATCTACCAGGTTACCTGCACATGGCAACAGAACTGGCCGACTCTGTTTGATGGACTGGGCTGCCTCACAGCCTTTACTCACAGGCCCCTAGTGAATCTGGAAGTGACCCCAGTCATGCAGCCCCTGCGGCGCATTCCCTTTGCACTGCGTGATGATGTCACAAAAGATCTCCAGTCACAGTTGGATGCAGGCATCATTGAGCCAGTCAACGCTGCCCCCTGGATTTCAAACTTGGTCATTGCAACCAAAAAGTCCGGTGGAATCCGGACCTGTGTGGATCTCCGTGCTGTGAACAAGGCCGTTGTCCCGGATAAGTACCCCTTGCCTACAGCTGAGGAGCTGACCGCGCAATTCCATGGCTCCACGATCTTCACGAAGCTTGACCTTCGTCAGGGTTATCTTCAGGTACCCCTCCATGCAGCTAGCAGAGACCTCACGGCCTTTGTCACACACGCTGGCGTGTTCAGATATACACGCATGCCTTTTGGACTTAGCTCCGCCCCCAGCTGCTTCCAGAAGGTGATGAGCACCATCCTCGCTGGAATACCTGGGGTGGCGGTCTATCTGGATGACATCGTGGTCCACGGCCCTGACCTCCACATCCATGATTATCGACTCCACAGAGTATTCAGTGCTCTACTGCGGAACAACCTGACCCTGAACGGTGGAAAGTGCACCTTTGCAGCTCCAGCCGTCGAGTTTGTGGGCTTCCGCCTGTCGGCCAAAGGCATTGCCCCACTCATGTCGAACATTGAAGCCGCTCCACCGGATCCCGGAACCGACCTCAGCCTCTCAGGTGGCCTCATTCTTGGGCATGACAGCTTACTACCTCCGGTTTCTGCCCCACTACTCTCAGACCACAGCGCCCCTTCGCCAGCTCCTCAAGAAGGATGAGCCATGGGCCTGGACGGCAGCCTGCTCAGACGCGGTCCGCTCACTGAAGAGCCAGCTCACCACAGCCCCAGTCTTGGCTCACTTTGACCCCGTCTGCCACACCATTGTCACATGTGACGCCTCAGCTGGAGCACTAGGAGCTGTCCTCTCACAGCTGCAGAATGGCATTGAGAGGCCCGTCGCCCGCCTCAAGGGCCCTGAGCCCCACAGAACAACGGTACTCTGTGGGCGAACGAGAAGCACTGGCCTGTGTCTGGGCGTGCGAAAGGTGGCACCTCTACCTATATGGCCGTCTGTTCACACTCCGAACCGACCACCAGTCCCTCACAACGCTACTGTCAGCATCAGGAACTGGCCACAAGCCACTTCGGCTGCACAGATGGGCCGACCGCCTCAGACAGTATGACTATCAGCTGAAGTTCACTCCGGGGAGGGATAACGTGGTGGCAGACCTCCTCTCACGCTCCTTTGACGCTCCTACTCCAACCGTCTTGCCAGACGACAACGAAACAGAGCTTGTACAAATGCTCTACGCTCCTCTTCAGTCAGTCGTCTCACTGGAGGAGCTGAAGCAAGCATCGGAACAGGATCCCACACTGTCTACCCTGCGCACCTACATACGCACTGGATGGCCAGCACATGTGCCGGAAGAGCTGGCGACTTTCGCCAGAGTGAAGCACGAACTTTCTTGCTGGGAAGAAGTCTGTGTCTCTCGAGGGTTTTGCACTGTGGTCCCGAGTGGCCTGCGTGCGCGTGTTCTATCCATGGCGCACGAGGGTCACTTGGGCATAGTCAAGGTCAAACAGCGATGTCGAGACCTTGTGTGGTGGCCAGGCATCGACCACGACATTGAAGCCCTGGTCAGGGATTGTGCTGCATGCCTCCTCAGTGGGAAAACAGGACAGTCCGCCCCACCCCCCTGCAGCCTCTCGCATGGCCGTCCCACCCCTGGGAGCACATCCAACTGGACATCTGTGGCGAGATCCATGGACACGCAGTCCCTCACCATCAGCGCTTCCTGGTGGTGGTGTATGACCCTCCACTCTAAGTGGCCAGAAGTGGTTCCTGTCGGAACTGTCACAGCACAGGCCATCGTGGACATCCTAGACAGCCTGTTCACAAGGTGGGGCCTACCCCTCACCCTTACCACGGACAATGGGCCCCAGCTAACCTCTGCCGAGTTCTCCTCATATCTCAGCAACAAGGGAATCAAACACATCCGCACGGCCTACTACAACCCACAAGCTAACGGAGGGGTGGAACGCTTCAACCAAACGCTGAAGAACGGCATCAGAGCGCACCTGGTCCAGGGGTGCACGTTCCAAACTGCTTTGAATCAAACGCTAATGCACTACAGAGCAAGCAAACACACAACAACACAGGTCTCCCCGGCATCCCTCATGCTAGGTCGTGAGATGGAACTGCCACTGGACAGACTCAGAACACAGAGAGTAGCAGAACCGGCGACTAGGCGCACCCAAGAACAGCAGGCAGTGACCAGGCACCAAAGAGCAATGAAACAGCGTTTTGACAAGGCACACAGGGTGAAGAAGTCGATCATTCAAGTGTCAGACTGGGTCCGAGCCCGACGGCCTCAGCGGTGCAACAAAATGGCCTCATTCTGGTCGGACCCCTTGCAGGTCAGTCGACAACTGGGGCCCGCCACATTCATGATGAGCAATGGATCACGCTGGCACGCCAGCCGCCTCAGAAAAGTCCCTGCCCCTCAAGGAACACGAAGGCACACAAAACAGACATGCAGGCCAGAGACGCCACCGGATGGACCTCCTCCACCACTACCACCTGAGCCCCAGCCTCTGTGGGTTCCCCAAGGGCCAGAGCCACAAGCGGTGACGGTGGAAGAAAGGCCTATGCGGGCACGAACTCGCCCTGCTTATCTGGGGGACTACTTAACCTCTTTTCATTCTTAGGCTCCGTTAGGTGTCTTAGTCAACCTCCAGGTTAATGGACTGAACTGGCTAGTTTGGAGAGTCCATCCGTTTAAGGGTTAATGTTTATTTCTTACAGGTATCACTCTAGGTTCTTGCCCTATGGACATTTTATATATGGTACCAGTCCCTGGTTTTGGAAAGGGGGGGGAAATGTTATGTATGGTACGACGTGCTGTACGTCGTACTGTACGTTGTTATGGTTTACGACAGTGTGCTGCGTTACGGATGAATGGGTTGTCAGAATGCGTGGCACATGTCATTAAACGACAGAGTGATGTTCAATGTGAAACTGTGCAGATGTCCGTTCTTTTACAACTAGGCTAGATATAACACTGCATACTCAAAGAAAGATTAAAATCTCACCTTTCTGGTAAATATTTTTATAAATTCCTGCAGTGTAGTCACTTTTGAGGACACAATCTCAAGTACACAATACAAATATGATAAAAATATGAAATATTTTATATGATGTATTTCCTATTCAGCAAAACTGTATGACTAAGGCTTGAAATAACTTATATGCTTTCTAAATATAGTATAATCAAATTATAAAATGACTAATTATAAGATTTCACCTTCCTTATAACTGTACAATACATATTTGTATGTTTAGTGTTTGCATTCTTTCTAAAGTTATCTCTTGATCGAAACATCTGCCCCCATCGCTGTGAATGTCTCACACAGCTCTAGCTTGGCTTTCTGAACTCGTTAGGAACTCGCCTTTCATCTCATACTAATCTTGTCCGTCTTTGACAAACATAACGTTTTTATATATTAATTATTTTAGATTAATGGCTATAAATTGATCTCAGAATGTGGTACCGTGCTGAAACTACTCTCTCCGGTTGCGCTATGACGTAACGATTGCAAGCATGTGCTTTGTCAGTGGCTGTGACATAGGGTCCAGCCAGGAGTTGATGGACAGTTGGAAGAGCAAATTCAATGGTAGGAGGGACATCCCAGCTTCAAGTGGTTTCAGATTTCACACCCTACTTCACACAGGCTCAGAAAATATACTACTGTGTCCCGTGGGAACCAGGGCTATTGCTCATTGCAAGCCATTTCAATCTATGTTGTCCACAGAACGATTTATAAGCAAAAATGTGGGTCGGAACTGGTACCAGAACCACGCAGGTCCCCTAAACAGGGGTCTTTACATCTAAGAGGTTTTTTAAGGCCTGCAGTGTGAACAAGGCTTTAGAGACCCAGATAGACTCACAGCTATAATCGCTGCCAAAGGTGATTCTAACATGTATTGACTCAGGGGTGTGAATACTTTCATTTTTAATAAATGTTTAAACATTTCTAAAAACATGTTTTCATTTTGTCATTATGGGGTATTCTGTGTAGATGGGTGAAAAAAAATATTTAATCAATTTTGAATTCAGGCTTCAACACAACAAGATGTGAAATAAGTCAAGGGGTATGAATACTTTCTGAAGGCACTGTATATCTGGGGAAGGGTATAGAACAATTTCTAGAGTGTTGAAAGTTTCCAAGAGCACAGTGGTCTCCATCATTGGGAAAATTTAAAAATGAGGAACTAACCGGACTCTGCCTAGAGCTGTCCGTCCGACCAAACTGAGCAACCGGGCAAGAAGGACCTTGGTCAGGGAGGTGACCAAGAACCCAATGACCGGACAGAACTACAGATTCTGTGGTCTGATGAGACAAACATTTTACTCTTTCGCATGAATGCAAAGCGCTATGTCTGGAGAAAACCAGGCACAGCTCTTCACCTGTCTAACAACATCCCTACAGTGACGCATGGTGGTGGCAACATCATGTCATGGGGATTATTTTCAGCGGTAGGGACTAGAAGACTGGTAAGTATAGAAGAAACAATGAATGGAGCCAAATACAGGCAAATCCTTGATGAGAACCTGCTTCAGAGTGCAAACGACCTTAGACTGGGGCAAAGATTTACGTTCCAATAGAACAACGACCCGAAGCATACAGCCAAAGCAATGCTGGAATGTCTTCAGAACAAGAATGTGAAAGTCCTTGAGTGGACCAGCCAAAGCCCAGACTTTAATCTCATTGAAAATCTGTGGAAAGACTTGAAGATTGCTCTTCAATGCCGCTCCCCATTGAATTTAACAGAGCTTGAGAAAATATGCAAGGAAGAATGGGAGAAAATCCCCAAATCCAGATGTGCAACGCTGATACAGACATGCCGAAGACGACTCAAAGCTGTAATCACCGCCAAAGGGGCTTCTACAAAGTATTGACTCAGGGGTCTGAATACTTATGTAAATGAGATTTCTGTATTTCATTTTCAATAAATTTGCTAACATTTCTAAAAACAGGTTTTCACTTTGTCATTATGTCATTATCACACTCTAAAGTCGGAGTTGTGTTCTGATTTTGAGGTGGTCCCTGATGAATTTGTAATCCAAAAAGGGTTTCCCCAGCTCCTGCCATCACAGGAGGTTGGTGGCACCTTCATTGGGGAGGACAGGCTCGTGATAATGGCTGGAACGGAATCAGTGGAATGGTATCAAATCACATCAAAGACATGGTTTCCATGTGTTTGATGCCATTCCATTTGCTCTGTTCCGGCCATTTCTATGAGCCGTTCTCCCCTCAGAAGCCTTCTGTGCCTGCCATAGTATACTATACCATTGGGGAAATGGGTCTGCAGTAATACATAAAGGAAAAAGATCACATGACTTCCACTTAGAACGACTAGACATTAGTTGTTTCCCAAATGGCACCCTATTTCCTATATACAGTAAAGTGCCCTATGGGCCCTAGTTAAAAGTAGTGCACTAAATAGGAATTAGGGTGCCATTTGGGATGCATAAATTGTTTACCCTGTTCACTGTTCAGTCATTAAGAAAAGCCTGCATGATACAAATGATTGTGGAGCATCCTCAGCCTCTTCCTCTGCCCCTTCCATAGCCTAATTAGCCACACAGAGACCATAAGCACTTGAAACTGAAATGTGCTCTAATTTACACACTGTTGATAATAATGGGGATCGAGGCAATCAATTGTCACTTGTTGGCTTCTCTTGATTTTCAATTACAGGGTTAATGGCAAGACTGTGGCAACATGTGGTCCTCTGTAGCTCAGCTGGTAGAGCACGGCGCTTGTAACGCCAAGGTAGTGGGTTCGATCCCCGGGACCACCCATACACAAAAAAAAAAAAAAAAAAATGTATGCACGCATGACTGTAAGTCGCTTTGGATAAAAGCGTCTGCTAAATGGCATATTATTATTATTATTATTATAACATTACTGTAGGCTGTGGTAGAGAAAAGGTTTAAGGGTTTGATCTGGTTACCTAGCAGAATAACAGAGGTAGAACTATTCTTATTCCATCTTATAGACACTATTAAATAAAGAGTTGAGAACCTGCACTTGTACAAAATTAACCTCACATTTAGTCTACACACACATCCATTTGGATCATAGAACTATTTTCCCCATGGTATTCCACCTGTATTAGCCTAGAACGCAGCACGTATTACTGGAATAAGAAATTGATTAAACACTGCATTGCAACATGTACTGAGCAGATTGAAGCATCTTGCATGTGATGAGCCATATGGACTCAAAGACATGCACTATCTGTAGTATGTGCCAGAAGATGTTTGTTGTGTTTATACTTAAAAACATCACATGTGGTTGCTATGACGGTAGATATGAGGATCTGATTAATAGAAAAACATACAGTACATATACAGTATCACTAAAACAGAACATCTGGAGAACGGCTGCATACAGTGGGGAAAAAAAGTATTTAGTCAGCCACCAATTGTGCAAGTTCTCCCACTTAAAAAGATGAGAGAGGCCTGTAATTTTCATCATAGGTACACGTCAACTATGACAGACAAAATGAGGGAAAAAAAATCCAGGAAATCACATTGTAGAATTTTTAATGAATTTATTTGCAAATTATGGTGGAAAATAAGTATTTGGTCACCTACAAACAAGCAAGATTTCTGGCTCTCACAGACCTGTAACTTCTTCTTTAAGAGGCTCCTCTGTCCTCCACTCGTTACCTGTATTAATGGCACCTGTTTGAACTTGTTATCAGTATAAAAGACACCTGTCCACAACCTCAAACAGTCACACTCCAAACTCCACTATGGCCAAGACCAAAGAGCTGTCAAAGGACACCGGAAACAAAATTGTAGACCTGCACCAGGCTGGGAAGACTGAATCTGCAATAGGTAAGCAGCTTGGTTTGAAGAAATCAACTGTGGGGAGCAATTATTAGGAAATGGAAGACATACAAGACCACTGATAATCTCCCTCGATCTGGGGCTCCACGCAAGATCTCACCCCATGTGGTCAAAATGATCACAAGAACGGTGAGCAAAAATCCCAGAACCACACGGGGGACCTAGTGAATGACCTGCAGAGAGCTGGGACCAAAGTAACAAAGGGACTCAAGCCGCCAGGGACTCAAATCCTGCAGTGCCAGACGTGTCCCACTTCTTAACCAGTACATGTCCAGGCCCGTCTGAAGTTTGCTAGAGTGCATTTGGATGATCCAGAAGAGGATTGGGGGAATGTCATATGGTCAGATGAAACCAAAATAGAACTTTTTGGCAAAAACTCAACTCGTCGTGTTTGGAGGACAAAGAATGCTGAGTTGCATCCAAAGAACACCATACCTAATGTGAAGCATGGGGGTGGAAACATCATGCTTTGGGGCTGTTTTTCTGCAAAGGGACCAGGACGACTGATCCGTGTAAAGGAAAGAATGAATGGGGCCATGTATCGTGAGATTTTGAGTGAAAACCTCCTTCCATCAGCAAGGGCATTGAAGATGAAACGTGGCTGGGTCTTTCAGCATGACAATGATCCCAAACACACCACCCGGGCAACGAAGGAGTGGCTTCGTAAGAAGCATTTCAAGGTCCTGTAGTGGCCTAGCCAGTCTCCAGATCTCAACCCCATAGAAAATCTTTGGAGGGGAGTTGAAAGTCCATGTTGCCCAGCGACAGCCCCAAAACATCATTGCTCTAGAGGAGATCTGCATGGAGGAATGGGCCAAAATACCAGCAACAGTGTGTGAAAACCTTGTGAAGACTTACAGAAAACGTTTGACCTGTGTCATTGCCAACAAAGGGTATATAACAAAGTATTGAGAAACTATTGTTATTGACCAAATACTTATTTTCCACCATAATTTGCAAATAAATTCATAAAAAATCCTACAATGTGATTTTCTGGATTTTTTTTCCTCATTTTGTCTGTCATAGTTGACGTGTACCTATGATGAAAATTACAGGCCTCTCTCATCTTTTTAAGTGGGAGAACTTGCACAATTGGTGGCAGACTAAATACCTTTTTCCCCCACTTTATAGGTTCCATGATGATGATCAAAAAACTAATAATAAGCATCAAATAATGTTTCCTCAAATAGTGTGTCAACTAATTTATCTGTTTTCTTACTGCATGTATATGTAAACATTGCATGGACCAGAGAAGACATCATTTACATTGGTTTCAATTGTGCACCGGCAGCACATACCATGCTTTTAAACTCCTCTGAAGACAAAAGGTTTGATATGTTTCAAACGCACCGCAGGACTGTCTGTAATTGGTCTCTGTTGCCTTCACAGCGTCCCAATTAAGTCTTCAGATCTTCCCCAGATCCCCTGAATGCCAATCAGGAAGCAGTACACACACCAGGAAATGCATCATCAAGAAGAGAGAAACCGTGCTCTGAGGTAAATAGCCTAGGTGCCAGTGTTGGTTACAAACTAAGACCTGTATTTATAAAGCATCTCAGAGTTGGAGTGCTGATCTAGAATCAGGTCCCCCCGTCCATGTTATCTTATTCATTAGGATCTAGAAGGAAAAACTGATCCTAGATCAGAGACGATTGCCCTGTAGTAAATAGGTGTCAGTGTCGGTTACCACGGTTGCAAACCAGGTCTGACACACTCTAACACTTTGAGGCACAAGGTCAGAATCACTCACTATTACATCATCATCACATCACTGAGATCCACGTCATGTAGCCTATTGATGAAGGCAGTTCCTCAAGGCGAAGAGTTAACCTTGACAGCGTCTTTAGACTTTTGAGATATCAAGCACTCCAAATTATTTTACTCTGCCCAGATGTAGACAAATGCCTGGACCTGTCAACTTGTGCCGACGGGAGGTGCTTCAACTTCGAGGGACACTTCATCTGCTTGTGTGACTAAGTATTCATGCTCAGTTTAGATAGACGAGCTTGCAAATGTAATATCCTAATTCTCTGCTCTACTGCCTGTCCGTCTACAATGACATTGTTGTGTTGGAGCACCACAAAATAAATTAGTTGAAATAGTAACTGTTCTGGCAAAAATAACCATTGTTTACATTGATATTGGTCCTCATAAGTACAGTGGCTTGCAAAGTATTCACCCCCCTTGGCATTTTTCCTATTTTGTTGCCTTACAACCTGGAATTAAAATGGATTTTGGGGGGTTTGTATCATTTGATTTACACAACATGCCTACCACTTTGAAGATGCAAAATATTTTTTATTGTGAAACAAACAAGAAATAAGACAAAAAAACAGAACTTGAGCGTGCATAACTATTCACCCCCCAAAGTCAATACTTTGTAGAGCCACCTTTGCAGCAATTACAGCTGCAAGTCTCTATAAGCTTGGCACATCTAGCCACTGAGATTTTTGCCCATTCTTCAAGGCAAAACTGCTCCAGCTCCTTCCACTGGTATGCAGCAATCTTTAAGTCATACATTACATTTTAGCAGACGATCTTATCCAGAGCGACTTACAGTTAGTGAGTGTATACATTTCATACTGGCCCCCCGTGGGAATCGAACCCACAACCCTGGCGTTGCAAGCGCCATGCTCTACCAACTGAGCTACAAGGGGCCCATACCACACATTCTCAATTGGATTGAGGTCTGGGCTTTGACTAGGCCATTCCAAGACATTTAAATGTTTCCCCTTAAACCTAACCTTAACCTATCAACCGCACAGCTAAAATGCAGGTCTTGGTAATTCCAACCTCAACCAGTCATATTATGAGAATCATTGCATACTTCCCAAACTCAAGGCAAAGCAAACAAATGTCATGATAACACACTGTTCATGAGAAATCAGTCCCAACTTTGATTATATAATCTCTCAGGGGACCATAATCACTTCTCACTGGTTGTGTCCCAAATAACACCCTATTCCCTATAGTGCATGACCAGAGCCCTATGTACACTACATAGAGAATAGGGTGTCTACAGAGACACTAATTTCTATCACATTGTACTCTGTCTTATTGGCTGGACATACTCATTACCCTTACGGGAAAAACCACATGATATCACATGAAATTCCACATGTGAAATCATGTGAAAATATATGTTTTTGGAACACTTCACATGTATTGACAACTTTGAAGGGAATTGAACATGATGGTGTATGTTTTGTTGAATCAATGTGGAATCAGAACATGCTGTCCTGTAACAGACCTGAGCGCTTTGAAGTGATTTCAATCACAAAGGAAATCCCTGGGATGGATACTATGACTGTAAATTATATTTGTGAACAGAACTACCCCACATGGCTTGAGTTATTGTGCAACCTGTTTCATTCCTTAATAGAGACATGGGTGTTATAGTGGATTCTGCTACAGTATGTTGCTGCTCAAGAAAAGACCACGTCTGCATCCCAAATGGCCCCTATTCCATATGTAATGTACTACTTTGACCAGGGCCCATAGGGCTCTAGTCAAACGTAGTGTACTATAGGGAATAGGGTGTTATTTGAGACGCATCCCTATGAAAGACCAAGGTATGTGTTTGTTTTGAAAATACAGCAAAATCAATACAACTGTCACTGAAACAAACAAAACATCTCACAGAGAGGAAAAATACTGAGGGAAATGTCCAACGAGGATGTCAATGTCCTTCATAAAACAAGACTACACCACTGCTTCTAAGGTTCACCTAAACACTATTTGTCAGAATTCCAGAATAAGTTGTTGGTTTTAAGCAATGGGAGAAGGTATCAATTGTACATGTGGGCTGAATACATTCTCAACAAAATGCTCAAATATGAGTAAAGACATACTGCATGAAACAGTATAAGAGATTATTTCCCTGAGTAACAACCACCTGAGGGTGATGTGGATTGTTTTCTAGAGATTGTTTTCGTCGGAATAGCACACTTGACATTATTGTTATAGCTTCTACGATGAGTCCCAATAGCTTCTGAGTCCTTGCTGGTACACGGAGATGACAGCTCTTGTAATTGTGCCAAGGCGACATGGTATACAATCTGGCTCATGTCATTGAGAGTGGGTAGTGGGTATGTACTGTACTATAAATGCAGGGGAAAGCTGCTTAATTGAAAGTATGTGAGAGAGAGAGAGAGAGAGAGAGAGAGAGAGAGAGAGAGAGAGAGAAAGAGAGAGAGAGAGGGAGAGAAAAAAAAAAAGAGAGAGAGAGAGAGAGAGAGAGAGAGAGAGAGAGAGAGAGAGAGAGAGAGAGAGAGAGAGAGAGAGAGAGAGAGAGAGAGAGAGAGAGAGAGAGAGAGAGAGAGAGAGAGAGAGAGAGAGAGAGAGAGAGAGAGAGAGAGAGAGAGAGAGAGAGAGAGAGAGAGAGAGAGAGAGAGAGAGAGAGAGAGAGAGAGAGAGAGAGAGAGAGAGAGAGAGAGAGAGAGAGAGAGAGAGAGAGAGAGAGAGAGAGAGAGAGAGAGAGAGAGAGAGAGAGAGAGAGAGAGAGAGAGAGAGAGAGAGAGAGAGAGAGACCTAGCCACTGCAGCTAACTCTGTACTGTATAAACAGTGGTTTCAGTCCACTGCTCTTCAGATACATTCCCTGGCTGCTTGATATTCCACTTGACTTACGTGCCTGTCACGGATGACATACACCAAACCCTGAGCACTCCGATCCAATATTCATATCTTTGTTGGGCACACCAGCGTACGTCCTTGCATCTGTCCTGGCTATCTGCCTCTCCGTGAAATGTTGACTGCCCTCTCTCTCTCTTTTACTGTTTACAATAAATAAATAGCACACCGGCCGAAGACCAATGTCCTGTTGGAAATACATGTGTGTCGGTGTCCAAAGCTTTGTTGAGTAATCCCCATAGCCCATGGTTTTTGGACACAATGTAACGTGTTTAAATTAAGTCCCATGTGGTGTGCAGGAATAATAATATTATAATATTATGGTTCTAATTAGACACGATAACCAAAACCCCAAAGGCAAAGCTATGTTTACTGCGTTTGAAGGAAGGTAAGGGATCAAATAATAGCCAACAATTTGAATAATATACAGTATATACAGCATCAAATTAACATAATGTTCCCTCAGAAAGGTGTTGGTCAGAGACGATTTATGATAAGTGATGTGATAATTTTCTTCCACTGTAAAGAACAATTGATAATGTGCAGGTACAATGACGTGGGGTATAGTGGACCAGTTGTCATGACTTCCTCCGAAGCTGCCACCTCTCCTTCGGGCAGGCTTCGGCGTTCGTCATCACCGGCCTTCTAGCCACTGCCGCTCCTCATCTCATCATTCCATTTGTTTTGTCTTGTTTATTACACACACCTGGTTCATATCCCCTCACCAGTACCGGTATAAGTATTCCCTCTGCCCCCCTTGTCTTTGTGTGTGATTGTTTATTGTGGAGGATAGCTAAGCTCAGTGGAGCTCCATGTATTTTGTATTGACGGGATATTTCCCCGTGTGCCTTGTATTTTCCAGTGCACCTGTTTTGCGCACTAGAGTGTTTGACACATTTCTGCGTAACTCTGTATTTGCGGAAAAAAGCCTGTTATTCTGTGATTTACCCTCCTGCGCCTGACTCTTTCGACATCACCTCATCACACCAGCCATGTGTTATATCAACTAAATGTACAAAAATTACATACAGTGGGGAAAAAAGTATTTAGTCAGCCACCAATTGTGCAAGTTCTCCCACTTAAAAAGATGAGTGGCCTGTAATTTTCATCATAGATACACGTCAACTATGACAGACAAATTGAGATTTTTTTCTCCAGAAAATCACATTATAGGATTTTATGAATTTATTTGCAAATTATGGTGGAAAATAAGTATTTGGTCACCTACAAACAAGCAAGATTTCTGGCTCTCACAGACCTGTAACTTCTTCTTTAAGAGGCTCCTCTGTCCTCCACTCGTTACCTGTATTAATGGCACCTGTTTGAACTTGTTATCAGTATAAAAGACACCTGTCCACAACCTCAAACAGTCACACTCCAAACTCCATTATGGCCAAGACCAAAGAGCTGTCAAAGGACACCAGAAACAAAATTGTAGACCTGCACCAGGCTGGGAAGACTGCATCTGCAATAGGTAAGCAGCTTGGTTTGAAGAAATCAACTGTGGGAGCAATTATTAGGAAATGGAAGACATACAAGACCACTGATAATCTCCCTCAATCTGGGTCTCCACGCAAGATCTCACCCCGTGGGATCAAAATGATCACAAGAACGGTGAGCAAAAATCCCAGAACCACACGGGGGGACCTAGTGAATGACCTGCAGAGAGCTGGGACCAAAGTAACAAAGCCTACCATCAGTAACACACTACGCCGCCAGGGACTCAAATCCTGCAGTGCCAGACGTGTCCCCCTGCTTAAGCCAGTACATGTCCAGGCCCGTCTGAAGTTTGCTAGAATGCATTTGGATGATCCAGAAGAGGATTGGGAGAATGTCATATGGTCAGATGAAACCAAAATAGAACTTTTTGGTAAAAACTCAACTTGTCGTGTTTGGAGGACAAAGAATGCTGAGTTGCATCCAAAGAACACCATACCTACTGTGAAGCATGGGGGTGGAAACATCATGTTTTGGGGCTGTTTTTTCTGCAAAGGGACCAGGACGACTGATCCGTGTAAAGGAAAGAATGAATGGGGCCATGTATCGTGAGATTTTGAGTGAAAACCTCCTTCCATCAGCAAGGGCATTGAAGATGAAACGTGGCTGGGTCTTTCAGCATGACAATGATCCCAAACACACCGCCCGGGCAACGAAGGAGTGGCTTCGTAAGAAGCATTTCAAGGTCCTGGAGTGGCCTAGCCAGTCTCCAGATCTCAACCCCATAGAAAATCTTTGGAGGGAGTTGAAAGTCCGTGTTGCCCAGCGACAGCCCCAAAACATCACTGCTCTAGAGGAGATCTGCATGGAGGAATGGGCCAAAATACCAGCAACAGTGTGTGAAAACCTTGTGAAGACTTACAGAAAACGTTTGATCTGTGTCATTGCCAACAAAGGGTATATAACAAAGTATTGAGAAACTTTTGTTATTGACCAAATACTTATTTTCCACCATAATTTGCAAATAAATTCATTAAAAATCCTACAATGTTATTTTCTGGATTTTTTTTTCTAATTTTGTCTGTCATAGTTGACGTGTACCTATGATGAAAATTACAGGCCTCTCTCATCTTTTTAAGTAGGAGAACTTGCACAATTACTTTTTTTTCCCACTGTATTTCTTTAAAGATTCTATTAAATTAGCTGATTCCCATGTATTTGATTCCCACTATTTAATAACTGGAACTACAAAACCTCATCTGATATCCATCTGCCCCATCTACCATAGCTAAATGTATCCGTCTGTAACACGAGTTCACTTATTTACACTTCAGTAATTAGACATTACAGAGTCAGATCTTTGTTGCTGCATCTTTTATCATAGAGATTAATTGTCTTGTCATAAGTGGATTTGTTCATTGGCTAAGGGGGCCAAAAGAAAAGAACGAGAAAATGGAAGAAAGAACTGAAAAAAACTGTATTTAATTATAGAACAAACGGCATGACAATTACAAAGTGTTTAACTCACTAGATTTAATTAATTACTTTAAAAAAGCATAGGGGAATTTGGAAATATGACAAATGGCTAATGCCCAGAGTAAAGGGAACTTGTGCTAGCTAGATTACATGATAATGGCAATGTATTTTTTTCAAACCTAAATATCATCTATTCTATACTATACTTTCCTTGCCAGCCACCAGGGCACAAAAGCTTAACACACTAACATGGAATTACACAGAGCCACTGCTGTCTTCACAAATAGCATTTCTGACCTGTCGCTCCACATGGCTTGACAATGTGGTAGGACAACTGTATATTAATAGTGTTTCAAAGGCGTAGTCGAGGTGTATGTGTGCGTGCCATGTAATTGTGTATAAGTGTGTGTGTGTGTGTGCTTGCCACGTACTGTGTGTGTATGTGTGTGTGCATTTGTAAATGTGTGTTTCACATGTGATTAAGGGATAGAGAGGGAGAGAGAGAGAGAGGGAGCCATAACATAGGACCATAACATAAACTCAAGGGGAATGTTGAATGGTGAAGGCTGTCCATGAAAAATGGCATGAAAGATACATAAGGACAACAACAACCCATCAACTTATAAATCACCAGACTAAGACTTGAACATACATTGACACAAAGCCAGGCCTCTTAAGCAATCCATGGATAAAGCCGGTTCCTCCTACATTCAAGGTGTTAGGATTTATGGCTCAGAAAGACAAGTCATTGTAGTTATGTTATGTCCCAAAATGAACCCTATTCCCTTTATAGTGCACTACCGTTTACCAGGGGCCGATATGGCTCTGCTCAAAAGTAATGCATTATATAGGGAACAGGGTGCCTCCTGTAGCTCAGTTGGAAGAGCATGGCGCTTGCAACGCCAGGGTTGTGGGTTCGATTCCCACGGGGGGCCAGTATGAAAAATGTATGCACTCACTAACTGTAAGTTGCTCTGGATAAGAGTGTCTGCTAAATGACTAAAATGTAAATTTAGGACGCATTCTTAGACTACCACTGAGCAAGAGTTTTGGTTATAGTGAGGAGATGGAAATGACCGTTCCAGGCCTCCACTCCCACTCCCTCTGTCCATCTGCATACTGCCTGTAATTTGAAGCATGATGATGAGTGCTGGACTGTACAGTATGTGGTCCCACAGGGCCTTTGCATGAGCATTATAACAATAATAATAATAATAATGGTCTTATCTAATTACCATCAACAATCCCAGTTCCCAGGCTTGTCTGGCCTACACTGAGTTACAGTGAGGGAAAAAAGTATTTGATCCCCTGCTGATTTTGTACGTTTGCCCACTGACAAAGAAATGATCAGTCTATAATTTTAATGGTAGGTTTATTTGAACAGTGAGAGACAGAATCCAGAAAAACGCATGTCGAAAATGTTATAAATTGATTTGCATTTTAATGAGGGAAATAAGTATTTTACCCCCTCTCAATCAGAAAGATTTCTGGCTTCCAGGTGTCTTTTATACAGGTAACGAGCTGAGATTAGGAGCACACTCCTAATCTCAGATTGTTACCTGTATAAAAGACACCTGTCCACAGAGGCAATCAATCAATCAGATTCCAAACTCTCCACCATGGCCAAGACCAAAGAGCTCTCCAAGGATGTCAGGGACAATATTGTAGACCTACACAAGGCTGGAATGGGCTACAAGACCATCGCTAAGCAGCTTGGTAAGAAGGTGACAACAGTTGGTGCAATTATTTGCAAATGGAAGAAACACAAAATAACTGTCAATCTCCCTCGGCCTGGGGGCTCCATGCAAGATCTCACCTTGTGGAGTTGCAATGATCATGAGAACGGTGAGGAATCAGCCCAGAACTACACGGGAGGATCTTGTCAATGATCTCAAGGCAGCTGGGACCATAGTCACAAAGAAAACAATTGGTAACACACTACGCCGTGAAGGACTGAAATCCTGCAGCGCCCGCAAGGTCCCCCTGCTCAAGAAAGCACATATACATGCCCGTCTGAAGTTTGCCAATGAACATCTGAATGATTCAGAGGAGAACTGAACCGGCCTCCCGAGTGGCGCAGTGGTCTAAGGCACATCATTGCAGTGTTCGCTGTGCCACTAGAGATCTTGGTTCGAATCCAGGCTCTGTCGTAGCCGGCCGAGACCGGGAGACCCATGGGGCGGCGCACAATTGGTCCAGGGTAGTGGAGGGAATGGCTGGCAGGAATGTAGCTCAGTTGGTATAGCATGGTGTTTGCAATGCCAGGGTTGTGGGGTTGATTCCCACGAAGGGGGCCAGTATGAAAAAAATATATATGTATGCACAAACTGTAAGTTGCTCTGGATAAGAGCGTCTGCTAAATGACTAAAATGTAAACTGGGTGAAAGTGTTGTGATCAGATGCGACCAAAATGGAGCTCTTTGGCATCAACTCAACTCGCCTTCCTTGTTTGGAGGAGGAGGAATACTGCCTATGACATTTACATTTACATTTTTACATTTACGTCATTTAGCAGACGCTCTTATCCAGAGCGACTTACAAATTGGTGCATTCACCCTATAGCCAGTGGGATAACCACTTTACATTTATTTTATTTATTTATTTATTTTTTTTGGGGGGGGGGTGGGTAGAAGGATTACTTTATCCTATCCCAGGTATTCCTTAAAGAGGTGGGGTTTCAAGTGTCTCCGGAAGGTGGTGAGTGACTCCGCTGTCCTGGCGTCGTGAGGGAGCTTGTTCCACCATTGGGGTGCCAGAGCAGCGAACAGTTTTGACTGGGCTGAGCGGGAACTATGCTTCCGCAGAGGAAGGGAGCCAGCAGGCCAGAGGTGGATGAACGCAATGCCCTCGTTTGGGTGTAGGGACTGATCAGAGCCTGAAGGTACGGAGGTGCCGACCCTCCCCTCACTGCTCCATAGGCAAGCTCCATGGTCTTGTAACGGATGCGAGCTTCAACTGGAAGCCAGTGGAGTGTGCGAGGAGGGGGTGACGTGAGAGAACTTGGGAAGGTTGAACACCAGACGGGCTGCAGCAATCTGGATGAGTTGTAGGGGTTTAATGGCACAGGCAGGGAGCCCAGCCAACAGCGAGTTGCAGTAATCCAGACGGGAGATGACAAGTGCCTGGATTAGGACCTGTGCCGCTTCCTGTGTAAGGCAGGGTCGTACTCCAAGGGTCGTACTCCATGACCCCAAGAACACCATCCCCACCGTCAAACATGGAGGTGGAAACATTATGCTTTGGGGGTGTTTTTCTGCTAAGGGGACAGGACAACTTCACCGCATCAAAGGGACGATGGACGGGGCCATGTACCATCAAATCTTGGGTGAGAACCTCCTTCCCTCAGCCAGGGCATTGTGGATGGGTATTCCAGCATGACAATGACCCAAAACACACGGCCAAGGCAACAAAGGAGTGGCTCAAGAAGTAGCACATTAAGGTCCTGGAGTGGCCTAGCCAGTCTCCAGACCTTAATACCATAGAAAATCTGTGGAGGGAGCTGAAGGTTCGAGTTGCCAAACATCAGCCTCGAAACCTTAATGACTTGGAGAAGATCTGCAAAGAGGAGTGGGACAAAATCCCTCCTGAGATGTGTGCAAACCTGGTGGCCAACTACAAGAAACGTCTGACCTCTGTGATTGCCAACAAGGGTTTTGCCACCAAGTACTAAGTCATGTTTTGCAGAGGGGTCAAATACTTATTTCCCTCATTAAAATGCAAATCAATTTATAACATTTTTGACATGCATTTTTCTGGATGTTTTTGTTGTTATTCTGTCTCTCACTGTTCAAATAAACCTACCATTAAATTATAGACTGATCATGTCTTTGTCAGTGGGCAAATGTACAAAATCAGCAGGGGATCAAATACTTTTTTCCCTCACTGTATGCATGTCACTGTCAAGCATCCAGCCGCAGCAATTAACATGAACAGAGCTTTCGCTCTCTTTCGCCCTCTCTCTGCTCTCTCTCTCTGCTCTCCCTCTATCTCTCTGCTCTCCCTCTCTCTCCGCTCTGCTCTCTCTCTGCTCTCCCCCTCTCTCTCTCCTGCTCTCCCTCTCTCTCTGCTCTCCCTCTCTCTCTCTGCTCTCCCTCTATCTCTCTGCTCTCCCTCTCTCTCTCGCTCTGCTCTCTCTCTGCTCTCCCCCTCTCTCTCTCTGCTCTCCCTCTCTCTCTGCTCTCCCTCTCTCTCTCTGCTCTCCTCTCTCTCTGCTCTCTCCCTCTCGCTCTCTGCTCTCCTCTCTCTCTCTGTTCTCTCTCTCTGCTCTCCCTCTCTATCTCTGCTCTCTCTCTCGCTCTCCCCTCTCTCTCTTTCTATCTCACTCTCTCTCTGCTCTCCCTCTCTATCTCTGCTCTCCCCTCTCTCTCTCTACTCTCCCTCTCTCTCTTTGCTCTCCCTCTCTCTCTTTCTCACTCTCTCTCTCTCTCACTCATTCACGCTCTCTGCTCTCCCTCTCTCTTTCTCTCTCGCTTGAATGTTGCTGACATCTGGGTATGTTCCACCAATTGAAAGCACAACATGTTAAAGGTGTACGGTATGAGTCTATTTTGAGAGAAGCGTCAAAGCGTGTGTGTTGTGTGTGTCCTTGCATGTAGTTTCTGATCAGTGGAGGCTGCTGAGGGAGAACGGCTCATAATAATGGCTGGAATGGAGTCAATAGAATGGCATCAAACACATGGAAACCACATGTTTGATGTGTTTGATACCATTCCATTGACTCCATTCCAGCTATGTATTATGAGCCGTCCTCCCTTCAGCAGCCTCCACTGAGTTCTGTGTGTGTGCCTGCCTGCCTATGTGTATTTGTGTGTGTGTGGGTCACGTACAAACACACTTGACTTGCTGTGTGTGTGTGCCCATTTCATTTGCTCTGGAGAACCTGCGCCCTTATTTAACATTCTGTGAGTAGAAATAGTACATGAGTGTTGGTCTCTGGTTATCCTGGTTACACTGGTCACTCTGCTAATAGTGAATTATATAGTAGCCTATTAACAAGAACAGATGCTACTGGTGAGAGGCCCAGAAAATACTTAGGCTGTATCCCAAATGGCACACTATTTCATTTACAGTGCAATACTTTTGACCAGGGCCCTGGTCAAAAGTAGTGCACTATAAAGAGAATAGGGTGCCATTTGGGACGCTTCACACACTCTAACCACTCCTTATGTGCTGTGTTCCTGAAGGTCACGGTTAATTAATTTGTACTGCAAGTTCAAAAGAAACTGATTAACGGCACCATTTAAATTCAGAAATAATGTCAGGACGTAAGCATTGTCCACTGCACTTGACTTTAACCGTTTTCTACACAATAGTAAGATTTATACTCATGAGAACAGTACATTAAAGAGTGAAGATGATTGTAATTGTTACACAGTCGTCCTAACTAGCAATGTACCATATGAACAGTTCCCTCAAAACAAAGAGTAGAACAGAATGGGATTATGTGATGGCGCTACTGTAATTAACAACCATTATGCTCCTGTATCTCCCTCACACTGTTGTGTGGCTGATGTTTTTACTGATGTGTCACTTATCTTACTTCCACCCACGTTATACAATTAGCATCTGCTTGTGTATTTTGGAAGTATCTTTGGACATTTTGATCAAGTTATATTTTTAAGTTTAAATTTTTCTAGTGTGTAGAGAGCGCGTTGAACTGCTGTGTGAAAAGTGATATACAGATAAAGTTCTTACTATTATTATAAACAAATGGCTTAGGTTTACAGGATAGTTTTAGTTCAACATGTACAGATCCTCAATCATTCACATTAGGTGGAGTATATACGTTTTTTTATTCATTCCCAACAACATATTTATAGAAAATATGTTATTTCTTTCATGAGGAAAACCTCATACTGTATTTCCTGTCATAGTAGCATCCCATGACCACCTGGTAAGAGATTAAATGACAGAAATACACTGCTATTGAGTTAGTCTAGTCTAAGCAGCCACCATTGAAAACCACTCACAATATTTACAATGCTTTGGGCTGAGTTGGCACCGCTATCTCTCTCTCTCTCTCTCTCTCTTCTCTCTCTCTCTCTCTCTCTCTCTCTCTCTCTCTCTCTCTCTCTCTCTCTCTCTCTCTCTCTCTCTCTCTCTCTCTCTCTTTCCCTCTCTCCCTCTCCACTCTCTCTCTTTCCCCTCTCACCTTCTCAATCTCTCTCTTTCCCACTTCTTGCTCCCTCTTACTCTCCTCATGGTTTCAGTCAGGAGAAGAGGTGGATGGCTGGAATCGATTCGCTCTTCTCCCCCAGAGTCCTCCAGTAACTGACTTGGCTCTCTCTGTGCTGTCCAGACAGACATTCAATCTCGTGGCACTTTACGAAAAGAACTCTCATGCTCTATCTGCCTTCCTTTAGAAGCGCTGAATGTCAGGAGCCTTTATTACACAGGGTGTGGGGGATCTCCATGGTCCCGGCCTCTTCCCGGCCCTCCCCTTCCCTTCAGCTAACTTCAAGTGACATATCAGTGTGGGTGCAAGGCGAGCCAGTGGCAAGAGAAGGTAATTTACGTACTGGGTAGCTATCGACCCATACTGAACTTTAAACCAGCTCCACTTACACTGTGGGCAGGTTGTTTCATTTGAGGGACCAGGTCTTCTAAAGTGCTTCCCTATGCCCAAACTATTTTCTGTATTAGTTCCTCTCCACGGATGGAATAGCAAATAGCCTGCCAGTTGTCCTAGTTGTGCTCACCAGTCCAATTGCCTGCTAAAGTCTATTCTGGTCCTGCGGTCTCATCTTGAGGTATGATGAAAAGGCCTATATCCTGTGTAGATATCCGTGAGTAATGTATCATATCATCACCCTCTGTTGGTTTGCTAAATCATTTGAGACATACATATGTAGCTAGCTTATAATAACTATTGGGATATGTATCTAATTAATGTATCAAAGATATTCAATGAAAGTTTTGATTTTGATACATGATAGCCTTTATACAGTATGCAAAAACACTTTAACTTGAAGCTCGGTTTTGAAGCACAGGCATTTCTACAACAAAAACAAAACATAAAAATCCCTCTTAAGATAAAAAGTCATTACAATCTACCATGGTTTTCTTATAGGCAACGCTCCAAGCACCCTACACTACGCATTTCCAAAGTATTTAACATTCATGCAAGCACATTAATATGATCATCCTGCTAGCTCTCCCATGGTGACCGAGTGAGTTATACATTTTATGAGCAGATCACAGGGAAAGCATATCATAGAACATGCAATATTACCAGCGTCAATGAATTCTCAAACCCCTGTCTCATATTAACATTTAATGGAGGATCTCAAGATTTAATTTGACTAGCACAGCCTTACTCATACTATTCTCAAGGGCAAGGGTATAAGAAATATGCCTATACGTTGGAATTTGGAATTTCAAAAGCTGGATGACTTTACGACTACTATTTATACCATGACCTATCGACTAATTGATAACACCAAGCTCCTTATGTTAAATCAGTGGACCTCTGTTTGGTATAGCTGTTATCCTGACATTACATGTAGCATTCAAACAATGTTTATCCTCATCCTCCTTACCTTACAATAGCCTAATGTAATAGGGGGTCTAACAAATCACAATTTGAGTCAATTGGGGATATTTTCCCTTGAACTATGTGGCACTATTAATGCTTCATACACATGTTTTCATGCTACATCACAGTTGTATGCCATGGGCAGTTTGAAACATTTGTATGAGGCATCGATGCACGTAGAAACAAACCAATTACCAGCCACACGGTTCGCAAATTACACTTTGATATGTTCTGTACAACCTCAGAGTACTGAGTGAGAACATTGTAGGATTTACTAGCTAGTGGGCCATCTATAAAGTGAGACACCACTGCTTACTGCAGATTGCTGTGCATGGTGGTGACTATGCATCAGTCAACAACAAAGCAGAAACAACATTTACCATCCATATTCTGGGCCCTGGGCCATGTAACAGCTGCATCCCAAATGGCACCCTATTCCCTATATAGTGCACTACTTTGACCAGAGCCCTATGGAGAGAATAGGGTGCCATTTGCACAACCCCGGAGAATGGATAAATAATCCCTGCTCAGACTGGAGGTTCATATTTACAGTCGGGGTGACAGCTAATTCAGGAATATATGCCACAGCCCATCAGTTGAGGTCAGTCCAGCAGTGCCTTATTAAATGTCACGCACTGCAGATCAATATTGTGTGTGTGTGTGTGTGGCGTGTGCGTGTGCGTAAGCGTGTGCGAGTGTGTGCAGCATATGCATGCGTGTACGTGCATGTGTGTGTTACAAACAATTTGACTAAAGGAGAAGGAAGGAAGGAAGGAAGGAAGGAAGGAAGGAAGGAAGGAAGGAAGGAAGGAAGGAAGGAAGGAAGGAAGGAAGGAAGGAAGGAAGGAAGGAAGGAAGGAAGGTAGGAAGGAAGGAAGGAAGGTAGGAAGGAGTGAAGCACTGCTGTTCTGACATGTATCGGTGCCATCTACAGTATGTCCATTGGTCAGGCAGGCAGGCTCAATATTTTGCTCTTGCAGAGACTTGGCTGTAGAAATCTGGGCCCAGATTCCAAGCCGAGCAGGGAGCACCATTTCACTCTCCATTCCAAAGTTGCCGCAATGCATATTTCATGAACCCTCTGAATTAAAAGGCAATGATTAGATATTTGATGACAGATCATCTGAGCCAAGAACATTGCACTGCTGAATGATATATTACATGAAGGACTCTTCTCCCTAGGGTTTCCCTTCCACTGCAAGATCTGTAGAAACAGAATAAATTAAGTTCTGTCAATAATAGAGGAATCTCTAGGAATCTCAGTTGCATTTATAGTGGCCATAAGTTTCTATAAATCTCTATGGCCATGGACACAGAGCCAATCTATGTTCTCCTTCTACGTAACATCACTCTTACTTTGGTACATTAACACCTTCTACCTCTCTCTCTCTCTCTCTCTCTCCCTCTCCCTCTCCCTCTCCCTCTCTCTCTCTCTCTCCCTCTCCCTCTCCCTCTCTCTCTCTCTCTCTCTCTCTCTCTCTCTCTCTCTCTCTCTCTCTCTCTCTCTCTCTCTCTCTCTCTCTCTCTCTCTCTCTCTCTCTCTCTCTCTCTCTCTCTCTCTCCCTCTCTCTCTCTCTCTGCGCGTATATATCATATTATACTGTAATACTCTATATGCAAACCCCATACATATGGTTGTCTCTACCTTCTTGCCTTTGTGCTGTTGTCAGTGCCCAATAATGTTTGTACCAGGTTTTGTGCTGCTACCATGGTGTGCTGCTGCCATGTCGTGTGCTACCATGTTGTCATGTGGTGTTGCTACCATGCTGTGCTGTCATGTTTGCTGCCATGCTATGGTGTTGTCTTAGGTCTCTCTTTATGTAGTGTTGTGGTGTCTCTTTGTCGTGATGTGTGTTTTGTCCTATATTTGTATTTTTAATCACAGCCCCCGTCCCCCCAGGAGGCATTTTGCCTTTGGTAGGCCCAGGTCATTGTAAATAGGAATTTGTTCTTAACTGACTTGCCTAGTTAAATAAAGGTTAAATAAATCAAATAAATTATATTAGCAGTAGCCTCTGTCACGCTTCGTCTGAGGAAGCGGACCAATACGCAGCGCGTTGAGTGAACATGATGACTTTATTTAAACAAAGCAACCACGAAAACAAATAAACGAATGACGATAGTGAAGTCCACAGTGACAAATGACTGTACATGAACAAAAACCCACAAACACACAGTGAAACCACAACAGTTTGAATATGGCTCCCAATCAGAGATAACGAGCCGACAGCTGTCACTCGTTACCTCCGATTGGGAGTCACATAATAATAACCACCACAACATAGAAATGAACACCTAGAAACCAACATAGAAATACACCCAACAGAAAAATGAACAACCCTGGCTCAATAATCAAAGTCCATGGAGCCAGAGTGTCACAGTACCCCCCTAAAGGTGCGAACTCCGGGCGCACCAACATACAGTCTAGGGGAGGGTCTGGGTGGTGTCTGTCCATGGTGGCGCTCTGGCACTGGTCGTGGTCCCCACCCCACCATAGTCACTACCCGCTTACGTAGCCTCCTCCAAATGACCACCCCCAACTAAACCCCACAGGATTAAGGGACAGCACTGGACTAAGAGGCATCACCGACTCAGGGGCAGCACCGGACTAAGGGCAGCACCGGGCCTAAGGGCAGCACCGGCAAGGGGCAGCACCGGACTAAGGGGCAGCACCGACTGAATGGCGGATCCTGGCTGGCTGGCTCTGGCGGATCCTGGCTGGACGGCTCTGGCGGATCCCTTGCTGGACGGCTCTGGCGGATTCTGGCGGACGGCTCTGGCGGATCCTGGCTGGACGGTCATGGCTGCGACGGATCTGGCTGCTCATGGCTGGCTGACGGATCTGGCTGCTCATGGCTGGCCTGACGGACCGGCGCTCGTGGCTGGCTGACGGATCTGGCTGCTCATGGCTGGCTGACGGATCTGGCTGATCCTGTCTGGCGGAAGGCTCTGGCTGATCCTGTCTGGCGGAAGGCTCTGGCTGATCCTGTCTGGCGGAAGGCTCTGGCTGATCCTGTCTGGCGAAGGCTCTGGCTGATCCTGTCTGGGAAGGCTCTGGCTGATCCTGTCTGGCGGAAGGCTCTAGCGGCTCCTGTCTGGCGGAAGGCTCTCGCGGCTGCTCCCGGTCTGGCGGACGGCTCTGAAGGCTCATGGCAGACGGGGCGGCTTTGCAGGTTCAGTACAGACGTTGGCGGCCTTAGCGCCGTTGGGCAGACGGGCAGTTCAAGCGCTGTTGGGCAGACGGGCAGTTCAGGCGCCCGTTGGGCGGACGGGCAGTCCAGGTGCCGTTGGGCAGACGGGGCAGTTCAGGCGCCCGTTGGGCAGACGGGCAGTTCAGGCGCCCGTTGGGCAGACGGGCAGTTCAGGCGCCCGTTGGGCAGACGGCAGTTCAGGCGCCGTTGGGCAGACGGCAGACTCGCGCCGTCTGAGGCGCACCTTAGGCCTGGCGCGTAGTGCCGAACTGAGGTACCGGGCTGAGGACACGATCTCAGGGCTAGTGCGGGGAGAAGGAACAGGCCGACCGGGCTGGCGACGCGCACGAGACTTGGTGCGGGTGGCAGGAACAGGCCGGGTCGGGCTGGCCACGCGCACCCGTAGACTTGGTGCGGGTGGCAGGAACAGGCCGACCGGGCTGGCGACGACGCACCGTATTCCTGGTGCGAGTGGCCGAACAGGCCGGGTCGGGCTGGCGACGCACACCGTATCCCTGGTGCGAGTGGCCGGAACAGGCCGGGTCGGGCTGGCGACGCGCACCGCATCCCTGGTGCGAGTGGCCGGAACAGGCCGAGCCGGGTGTCGACGCACACCGTATCCTCTGTGCGTGGAGCAGAACAGGCCGGGCTGGGCTGGCGACGCACACCGTAGGTTCTGTGCGTGGAGCAGGAACAGGCCGAGCTGGGCTGGCGACGCACACCGTAGGTTCTGTCGTGGAGCAGGAACAGGCCGGGCTGGGCTGGCGACGCAACACCGTGGGCTTGGTGCGTGGAGCAGGAACAGGCCGGGCAGGGCTGTCGACGCACACCGTATCCTTGGTGCGTGGAGCAGGAACAGGCCGGGCAGGGCTGTCACGCACACCGTATCCCCTGGTCCGTGGAGCAGGAACAGGCCGGGCTGGGCTGGCGACGCACACCGTAGGTTCTGTGCGTGGAGCAGGAACAGGTCGGGCTGGGCTGGCGACGCACACCGGTAGGTTCTGTGCGTGAGCAGGAACAGGCCGGGCTGGGCTGCTCGACGCACACCGTATCCTTGGTGCGTGGAGCAGGAACAGGCCGGGCAGGTCTGTCGACGCACATCCGTATCCCTGGTCGTGGAGCAGGAACAGGCCGGGCTGGGCTGGCGACGCACACCAGGTTCTGTGCGTGGAGCAGGAACAGGTCGGGCTGGGCTGGCGACGCACACCGTAGGTTCTGGCGTGGAGCAGAACAGGCCGGGCTGGGCTGGCGACGCACACCGTGGGCTTGATGCGTGAGTAGGAACAGGCCGGTCCGTACTGGGAACACACACCACTGGCTTTAACTGGGGATCAGGAACGGGCCGACCGGACTGGTAACACACATCAGTCTCTCACGCTCGTGCCGCAACAACTTCCCTTCCTCTACTCGCCAAGGCCCCCGTAATCCGATAGCCTTCTCTCCACGTCTCCCTGTAGCAGCCTCCCTGCTGCCCAGCCAGCCATGTGCCCCAAAAACTTTTTGGGGTTGCCTCTCGTCCTTCCAACGATGATGGCCCTGCTTGACGCCACGTGCTCCTCTCTCGCCAGGGCCTTGATCTTCCCCCAAGGTCCCTTGCCCGAGCATGTCCTCCCAGGACCACGATTTGCCCACCTGGGCCATCGCCAGCCTCTCGATCTCTCTTACCAGGCGCTTCCTCCCATGTCCAGCTGTCTTGCTCCTGGACACGCTGCTTGGTCCTTCTATGGTGGGTTTTTCTGTCACGCTCGTCTGAGGAAGCGGACCAATACGCAGCGCGTTGAGTGAACATGATGACTTTATTTAAACAAAGCAACCACGAAAACAAATAAACGAATGACGAGTAGTGAAGTCCACAGTGACAAATGACTGTACATGGAACAAAAACCCACAAACACACAGTGAAACCACAACAGTTTAAATATGGCTCCCAATCAGAGATAACGAGCCGACAGCTGTCTCTCGTTACCTCCGATTGGGAGTCACATGAATAATAACCACCACAACATAGAAATGAACACCTAGAAACCAACATAGAAATACACCCAACAGAAAATGAACAACCCTGGCTCAATAATCAAAGTCCATGGAGCCAGAGTGTCACAGCCTCACACACCTCCTAGCCCTGACTTAATTGCACTTGTAGGGGCTTCTGGATGCTCACTCCTCTGAAATGTTTCCACTGATCTCTTCATCTCATGGCAGGCTGACGGATCTGCTCTTCATTCAGGAGCGGATCGGGATACCAGGGAATGAGGATTTGAGTGCAGCTCCTTCTCAGAAAGGCAGAGGGAAAGAGCTTGCGGTATTCAAAAACAAGTGTATAATCCACAGACTACAAAAGACAGTCGACCGTACCTTGACTTTAGTTCAATTAATTTTTTGCAGTTTCGGGTTTTTCTCAACTAAATCTGACCAAAAGGAGTGCCAATCAATAATTAAATATAACACTATGGTCTTTGTTTTGCTCAATATATGAGTTCCTTGGAAACATACTGTTTAGTACTGTATCTGATGCAATAAACATCCTTTCTTGCATCAGTGGCAAAACTGGAGATGAGATATTTCCCAATAGAAATGGTATGTTCTATACACCTCATAGTTTGGTTACTGCCAGTGCTGTCGGCTACAAGGTCAATACAAATAACAGAACAGGAACGGTGTAACAACTAGAAGAAAGTGCAAGTCATGTTTCCTGATGTCTAAGTAATACTACAGAAAGAGAACCAACTGACCCAGACACTTCATATTAGCCAAATCAATCTAGTAATAATAATTTATTTACCTGACTATAAATTTAGCCGATCATTACGTGACTGGATACTGAACTGCCCAGACACGATCAATACCATTATATAATATCAATTTGAAAAAGAGAGAGCGAGAGAGAAGCAGAGATAGAGATATCTAGAGAGAGAGAGTGGAGGAGAGAGAGAAAGGCTATAACCCTTTCCTTGTCCTTCCTCTTCTTCACTCTTGTCCTTCAACAGGAAGCCCATCCCATGAGACATACTGTAGGTGCAACTGAAACACAGTCGGGCACACAGGCTTTGCTAGCTTGTGATCTCAGAGGTTGCCAAGATAGCACAGCATCCCTACTCCACCACCACACACCCTCCTTCTCCCCTCCTCCAACCCTCATCCTCCTCCCTCCTCCCTGCCACCCCTCCTCCTCCCCCCACACTATACTCCCCATGGTTTTTAACTTAGCATCAGATTTTTACTTCCTAAGATCTTGAGAGCCAATAAAAATATCTATGGACATGCAGGCTTTCGTTTCCGTTGGTTATGCTTTTAGCACTAATTTATCACAGAAAGTATCATAATGATAGTTTCTGTCATGTCATTGCAACATGTCAGCCTTTATTTACCTCATTGCGCCGCAGCCCACGTGAAAAACACCCATAATAGCCCACTCAGCATACGAGATGAGTTTGTTCTCCAAAGGTAAGGTAACTTCACATTTAGCCTATGTCGCTCAACCACAACACTTACAAGAGTTGTGGTGGACATGCTTCCAATACACCTACAGTTGCAATGTTTTGAGGAGAAGTGAGTGGATTTGGTCGCAAACACTACATTGTTATGTATTGCTGATATTGACCCGTGGTGCCTGGATGTGTTTGTGTTTACCACACAGTGAGATGAGATGGTCTGGCTGTCAGGCCTGCTTTGGCTGCACTATTCTACCTTTATTTACAGCAGTGAACGTAATCTGTCTGCCACATCATCCGGGAAAGACACGCTGTCAACTTTACACAACGCTGCTGCTGATGGTGTGTGTGTGTGTGTGTGTGTGTGTGTGTGTGTGTGTGTGTGTGTGTGTGTGTGTGTGTGTGTGTGTGTGTGTGTGTGTGTGTGTGTGTGTGTGTTCCTGTGCTAGGCGGCTTCAGCAATAAAAATGCATATACAGAATATTATATGACAGGTCTCTGCTGAGCCGTCGATTACAATATTGATAATCTGAATTAATTTCCTGTTTGCCTGAACGTCAGGGAGGACTTAAGTGAAGGGCTCGCTGCCTGTCCCGGAGTGTTTCACAACAACGCAAACCGACGTCAAGAAAGATCAACCTAATGCAGTGGCACTTTGGAGAAAATGTGTGTACATATGATTTATTGATTTACCCTTGTGGAAACACAATTGAATGTCGAAATTCATAGGAAGCACAGATGGTATGTTTATTAGGTGCGAACACACACACACATGCACACACACACACACTCCTACTATATGCCAAGACAAGTTGAGTTCAAATTACATTTCCTGGGTGATATGTCAGTGAAGGCAGCCACTGCGAAACGGTAGAAAGTAAAAATGGGGTCTGAACTGACAGCCTTGGCTTCTGTACCAACTCTCTGTGGTGTGACACAGTAACACACACCCTTTGAGTTTCGAAAGGTTTAGTGTAACAGCTCGACAGCCAGAGGAGTTCTCACAGTCCTTTATCCTTGAGCTTTCCATTCCTTTGTGTGTGTGTGTGTGTGTGTGTGTGTGTGTTTGTGTGTGTGTGTGTAAAGAAAATGTATTCATATATATTTGTTAATTTATTATATTCAAAATAGCTTAATTAATGAAAAAAAGCATCTAATCAACAATGGCATTATTTTGAATTAATTCTGCAACTCTTTCAACTATTTACCTTTTTTTACAACTGCCACCAGTTTAGTGCTGAAACATAATAATCTGAAGTACCCAAAAAACTTGAAAGCTACCAAAATTCTGGTAGTTTACTGGTAAACTTTGAACATTTCCAGTAATATACCCCTCCCTTCACACATGTGTGTGTGTGTGTGTGTGTGTGTGTGTGTGTGTGTGTGGCACGCGTATGTGTATCCTGTGTACTGAAGTGGCAGACAGACTGTCATTATTGTGAGTGCTAGCCAGGACTCAAGCACGCGGGGGCAGAGGGGAATGTGATCCTGGATTTGAACTGAGCTCCAATTGGAAATGGATTTTTGAGTTTTCACTGAGTGCAAGTGTAGTTTACAGGGAATGGCCTTCAGAATAGGACAGGTGCATGTGATGTCAGATGCAGTAAAACGAGCCATGTCCCACATGCGAGGGTTAAAGGGCCATATTTGCATCCCAAATGGCCCCCCTATTTCCTATATAGTACTCTTTCTTTGACCAGAGCCCTATGGGGGATAGGCTGCAATTTGGGACGCATACCCTGAGTGTGTCCAAAAAGGTGCAGTTAGACAAGTGATACGATTAGTTGGAAGCCTACAGGGTAATAATACCCTTCTTCACTGATCTGTCTTAGGGCCTGTCATTAACTCTGTGCAAATACATTTCACTGGTCTCACACACAAAAAAGACGGTGAAGAGAAAGTTTGCTGACTGGCTCAATCACAGTAATTAAGGGTGAGGCATTCCACTGACTTATTTGCATAAATTAGCTCTTCTTGATCATCGTTCGCAGGATTGTCCATGCTCAAACGGGGGAAGAGAAAACATCCTCTGCAGCATTTTTTGACAAGCCCAGAAATCAAAGACTCAGCAGCGATTTACAAAAATCTATAATACCTTAAAGACCAAATTCTTGCCACTGAGTTGTGTCCCAAATGGCAACCTATTCCCTATATATAGGGCACTACTTTGACCAGACCCCTATGTGCCTGGTCAAAAGTAATGTGCACTACAAAGGGAATGTGGTGTGTCATTTGGTGCACTCTGATTTCTACTTAGGATGACAGTGTTCCCCTATCCCACCTCAATAATGTGTCTATGTGCGTATACAAATGTGCAGTGGTGTGTGAGATCGTTTGGCTCTAACCGAGTACTAGAACATTTAGCAATTAAAAGGTCCAAAATGTAGGATCTGATGGATAAATATGGCCTCAAGTCAGGTAAAAACCACACAATTCACTAATAATGATACTGCACGTTAGATGCAACTCTGTGGCAGATCAGTCTCATAATATAGTAGAATGTAACAGACATTGTGGGGTTAAACAATAATTACTGTAACCACCAGACAAGTCCATCTTTCTTGCTGTCTTCTTGCTAGCAATGTTAACATGGGAGTGAATCTTGTGTTGTGAGTGGGGGTGGTCGCTAAATGGCTAACTCGCTTCCACGACTGGTGCCGGAGATTAGAGAGAGGAGCAGACCCCGTCTCAAGATCAGAGCCGAAGCTTTATCTCTGATCCCAGATCTGGGCTCAACACTTTCTCCCTAACTCTTGTCAATGAGATAGGATCTTAAATGCTCTCTGGTGTTCTCCTTTTATCTGGAACAATGTTCCACTAATATGTGCCTCATTACTCCAGCAGTCTGGCGAGAAGAAAATATATAAATGGATTGGAGAGGACCCGCCCGCCCGGGATTTTGAACCATCTTGCCTTTTGTTTTCAATGATTCAATATCAAAGATGGTATCAGGGTCAGAGATATGTTGTGCATCACAACTACAAGATGAGCTTTCTGGTGGTGGCCTAGGAGAGCCCCGTAACAGAAGTCTGGTGGAAGCCTTTGCTCTAGACAGAGACAAAGCTGCTTGACTCAGGGAAGTGGTAGGCTAGAGGAGTACAAATGTGCTGGCGGTGGCAAAGGAGGGGGGAGAAGAGGTGAAAGAAATAACTTAACACATCTGTTCCAAATGTGTTCTAAATGTTTTCTTTGTGAGCGAGCCTACTTCCGGGGACTCTGAGAGACTCTCTTCACCTTGGCGTCGTCCCAGGGGGTGTGCTGGAGATCGAGGGGCGCATCACTTCGACAGGTGCAAAGCTTGAGCCCTTCACATCCCAGTGCACACCTAATAGGCACACTGTAGTTGGGTGTGTGGGAACTCTGCACCACCGTTCATCAGAGGATGCAGGCGAGAGCAGGCAGGCCAGCCCCATCCTTTTTAAACAACTCTGCAGATTGCAGCTCTTAAGCTATACTAAACAGCAACATTTTAAAACATAGGCTACACCATGGACTGGATTGTTGTTGTTTGGCATTTTCAATGAAACCACTTGAGCCATCATAAATAAATACAACTATCTCTACGAGCTCTTCTAAATTGCTTTTGTCTATCTCCCACCATTTAAATGAACCCTTACAAACTAGGAGTAAGAAAGCACAAAACAAGTTACAATATCGCCTACAAATGGAGCATTAAAATGGAGCCGCTTGCTTCCTAAGCTAGGAAAGGAACAAAAGCATGGCCCTGATGCCACTAGGGCCTGTGTTTGCTGAAGCATATATAATTACTGCATACAAAATTAAAAAGAATGAAATGGAATGCCGAGCCCGATGCATGACCTTGAGTCTGGTCCTGGCACGTAGTCATTTGCCTTTGAGTGAGAAAACCATTAAAATGTAGCTATCTCTGAAAATGTTGTTTTACAAGGCGCTAATGCATCACCAGACAGGTGTTAGATGGCTCCCCGAGGTCAAATCTACAATGCTACTGTATTCAAAAACAACAAGCTGGTCTTGTGGGTCCTTTTGGAGGCTGCAGCCTGTTTATCCCATGTTAGTTCCAAAATAACCCAGCAGAGGTTTGGTCTGTAATAGCGGCAATCAATAATTGAAGTTGTACATCTCCCTCTGTGTGAGTACCAGGCTCTGGCACACCAGCACAGAGGCACACAACACGATTAGGACTTCAAGCTGCTGCACCGAAAAGAAAGTAGTACAGAGAAAAACAAGAGATACGCCAGAGCATGGCAGTGCACATTTGGCATACATAGCCAAATAATTTACGGTAACTTGAGCTCGTATTTGGATGACGTAGGGACCCTTGTAATTCATCTCAGTTACAGGAGATATGCTCTGATAAGAAGTGATGAGTTAAACTGTTCTTAAACAGGCTTTATGTAGTCAAGATGAAACGGAGCTTAATCACAGGTCACTGGACCAGAGAGAGAGATATTAACTGTAATTTAACAACACTATGCCTCTATGATGAGCTGTCAAAATGAAGAATATGGGGAATTGTAAACAGATTTTTCAAACGGTACACCCTCAATGGCTATATGAACGGCTCTGCTAACAATAGCGTCACTTACCTAAGGCACCGGGATAACTGACAATGGCTCAACCCAACACACTGTAGACCTTGTCCTTGGATAACCTGAAAAACAATGATAGGGAGCTTGTACACTCTTAGAAAAAAGGTGCATTCTAGAACCAAAAAGGATTTTCAGCTGTCCCCATAGTAGAACCCTTTGAACAACCCCTCTTGGTTCCAGGTAGAACCTTTTTTGGTATCAGGTAGAAAGAACTTTTGAGTTCCATGCAGAACCCTTTCCCCACAGAGGGGTCTCACATAGGACCCAAAAGAGATCCACTGAACTAAAAAGGGTTCGCGTATGGAGACAGCCGCAGAACCCTTTGGAACCCTTTTTTCTAAGAGTGTAGAACAAGATAGATGTTATTGAGATGTCTCTCCAAAAGATGATCAGGGATTGTGCTCTGCATCTTCTCATCAGTTTGCCTGTGTTGCTGTGACTACAAGAGTATGTGGTAGTCCAAACATGGCAGGCTTATGTAAAAGACACTAGATAAAAGCTGTAAAAACTGGACACACAACACTGTACTCATGCACTGCACACACACACACAAACACTCTTCTTCAGACACACACAGACTTTTCAGACCCCTCAAGGTCATCTTTCAGCAATGGTTTAGCACTCCATAAAAACAGAAACATCGCCCAACTCAGGATGCACTCCATTTCAGCATCAGCAGCAGAGCTCTGATAATCACTGTACCTAGGTACTTCTTAAATTCTAATCTGATTTATCTGACTGACTGTCCACCTGTCCATTTACAAAACCATTTGTAGTCAATACGCATCCGGAGCTCACTCTACTCGAAATACCTTTCTGAATGTCTTTCGTGCTTCTTTAGCCAGTCAATGACAGGTGTGGGCGTAGGCTTTTCCATGACACTAATGGGTTGTGATGTTCCAAAAATGATCTACGGCTTGCATGGAGTCACTCTCTAGAGAAGGGGATTGAAGGAAAAGGAATTTACTCATTTACATGGGACGCATAAAACAACCTAAAATGAGAGAGAGAACTAACATTAACATTGTTCTGCAGATCGCTCTTATCCAAAGCGCTCTTACAGTGTGAGTGCATACATTTTCAGATTCGTTTGTCCCCCGTGGGAATCGAACTCCACAACCCTGCTGAGCCACACGTGATATGATTAACTCCTGACTCCTATCTCCCCTCTCTGCAACAGCTGTAGTGAGAGTGACCAGCGAACATCCTCACTCTCCGATCTCTAATTCCTCTTTTTATAGTTTATCCACTCAAGGCAGTCAGTCATCATGTAGTATTAAACTGTCATTTGCAAAATACAGGCTGATATACCCTGTTGTGAGAGAGTATTGTCTTGTTTAGTTTTTTTGATAGTCAAATTAAATAATATCCACTGGGTAGCCTATATAACTACTACTTTACACGTAAATACAAGTTAATATGTACCCAACCTTTTTGTGACTGGGTTTTCAATGAAGATGAGATTACATCCAAGGTTGCATAGTGGATCACCTCCTTCCATTGCAGTGAACAAGCAAGGCTTTATTCTAACTAGTTGCTCTACAGGAACGCTTCTAAAAATAGACTTTAAAAGACAGTCAATTCCTCCCATGGGGTTACTCTTGGGAACACCACAGTAATCAATGCTTTTGCCTGCAGGGCATGCTATCAGGTATTGGGCGAAGTGCAGCTTGTAAAATATATGTTTTATCTCTATTTTAAACCCCCTTTTGCCAACCAGTCTCTGGATGATTAGGACCAGAAAACTATGCTAATTGTTCACTAAGCACATCTCTTGGCTCCGCTTCAAAGCAGAAGATTTTTGCATAACATTTCCCTGCAAGTTCAAAGCTATTATTGTGCCGAATAAAATGGCCTTGACTATGGGGGCTGGTTTAAACGACGCACCGAAGAGAGGGAGAGCGGTTGTGAAGTCGGCCATGTAATTGTTGCGGAATTAAAACAAGGTTATCATAGAGTAGACCATTTTGTTATATATTTGTTGTAAAAGCCCATAATATGTGCTCTCTAACTGATCTTAATTGGGTAAGTTCATGCACAAGTGTTTAAGCGCTATCTCATGTTGTATGTCAAATTATGGTAGGCCTGTTAGTGCCATTTTATGAGCAGGACTTTCATACAAAAGCACTGCTGTGTCATATATTGTCGGCACTTTCAATGTGTGTCACCAGACCAGAGCCCTTCAAAACCTTTCCCAGTGCGGCAGATTCCTCAAGGAGGGAAAGGGCCTTTCCTTTCCTAAAAGGTTTTTTGAACAGAGTCCCTAAACTTAGCTGGGTATGTGGTGGGGCTGCCATTTTGCTGAAAAACGAATCCAAGATTGTAGCTTAGGCGTTGATTGGAACAGGGTCCCTAATCTATCGTGCCCCAGGATGACATGTCACATCAACTCCTGAAAGTTCTCCTGGCCAGTTTCAGTCAGTCCAAACAGTCTTTCTGTCATAGAAGCACCACAACGTGCTCTTGTCGATCCCCAGAGTCTGACAGACAGACAGCTATAAGGAAGCATTCCAGGAAGGAAGCAGGGATTTGGGTCTGATAGACACGGCTAAGGCCCTACCTAAGGAGCACAACCCCTCCGAGGGCCGCAGTGGAGTAGGCAGTCAGTCGAGCAAGGCCATGATAGCAAAGAGTCTGCGTGCCTCCCAGCACTGCATTAATCCATCCAAATGTCCGCACCGCCTCACCGAGTCACTGCCACTCGATCACCGCCACCGGCTCCTGACATTTTCTTCTCGTGTGTGAAGCTCAGTTGTATCACACATCTGTCGTGACATTTGATCAATTACCTGTTTGGTTTATAACTGTATTATTTCAATGAGAAGACTTGAATAAATGTTATTGAAGATTTGTTTTACATATGTCCATGTTGTCTTTGGCTTTACAGACTGTGGGAAGACAGCTTGATCTTATTGCTATACAAATCAGGTTCACTTGAAGGTTATTTTGGATGTAAAGGGAATTTGATGTTATCCAGGATTGCTCTGATTGGGGATTTATCTTATGCCAGGTTGTATAATATGTATCTGGTACAAATTTACAGTGGTTGGTGCCAAAATTGTTTACATTTTCTGGAACAAATCAGCAATGGAATGTGGTATGTGGTGTGTGAACCTGGATGTATGGATGTAGAATGTTGTGATAAAGAGAGCTGCAAACTAGGCGGGTCATTCTACCTAAAAGGAGTGCTTTTTTGTGTCCATTGGATATTTTTAAGTAGAAATTGAGCCACAATATTTACTTTAACAGCCTGTTATATTAAATGAAGTGGCATTTAACATAGTAATTACACATGGATAATCCAATAAATCAGATTTATAATATGAGAAAACAATTCAGCATTTTGACTTCTAGGAAGATTTCAACCCACTTAACCCCAACATTTCTCCAAGTTTTCACCTTTAATTAGCAAAGCCCTAGTTATTTTGTTGCTTTGACGGTCATTTCTGAAGGTTATTTATTTCATGTTATTTACGTCCCTAATTTTAAGGTCAACCCTGTTACGTGAATTGAACTCGTTTTTTAATATGGTGAACATGTTCCTTTTATTTTTTTACATCTAATGGTCAAATTGGGTTGTAGGAGGGGGCCCCAGTTCTGGAGCCGACCCACTAGGGTGTCATCCTCCGACAACCTTAGGCACCCCCACACGCCACAGTCTGGACTAATCACTCCTATTGGTGTCACCTGTTTCTACCTGTTCACCTGTGTATTTATGCCCTCACTTCCCTGTGTTCTCTTACTCTGTTTTCTCTGCCAAACAGTACGAATCAGTGTCTGATCGCGAGGCGTATGTACAGGTCCTTGAGAAGAGTTCCCCTGTTTCATTGTTGTTTTCCTATTACAAAGGTATTTCATATGTTTGCTGTCAGCCTGTTTCTGGAGACCAATTTGTCCTCTCTTTATTTTTTGTGACAAATCAGTTATTTTATCCTGGTTTTGGGACCACCAGTAAAGAACCTTGTTTCACCATCTCTGCCTACTGCCTGCTGGGTCTATCTCTGCACCGCACCTGTCATCACCTCACACCAACTCGACACAAATCAAGTTAAAGGGGTGAGCTGGTTCTACTTTTTTGGCTATTTTCTGGTGTTTTGTGGTGGAAAACTGAGCTGTTCAAGCATTAGCACGCCAACCCTGTTACCCATAAATTGGACAAGTTTTATTTTTAAACAGCTACACTCTCAAAAGGCACCAAATTGGGGGAACGACTCCAGCAATAAAATACATACACTGAGGGAAAACAACATTAAGAACACCTGCTCTTTCCATGACATAGACTAACCAGTGGTTAATCCAGGTGAAAGCTATGATCCCCGCTTGATGTCACTTGTTAAATCCACTTAATCAGTGTAGATGAAGGGGGAGTGAGACAGGTTAAATAAGGAGATGTTTCTGTCTTGAGACAATTGGAGACATGGATTGGGTATGTGTGCCATTCAGAACGTGAATGGGCAAGACAAAGATTGAAGTGCCTTTGAACGGGTATGGTAGTAGTAACATGCGACAGGTTTTGTCAAGAACTGTTGTTGCGTTTTTTCACACTCAACAGTTTCCTGTGTGAATCAAGAATGGTCCACCACCCAAAGGACATCCAGCCAACTTGGACACAACTGTGGGAAGCATTGGAGTCAACATTGGCCAGCATCCCTGTGGAATGCTTTCGTCACCTTTGTAGAGTCAATGCCACGACAAATTGAGGCTGTTCTGAGGTGGGGGGTGCAACTTAATATTAGGAAGGTGTTCTTTGTACACTCAGTGTAGATCTGGCTATAAAGGTACGTAGCACATCACTCTTGCTTTGGTATATTAACACCCTGTGCACTCTCACTCTCACCCTCTCTTTCTCTCTCTCTCTCTTAGCTCCCTCATCTCTCGCCATATGTCTTGCTCCTTTCTCCTCTCTCCATTTCTTGCTATTTCACTCCCCCTCTCTCTCTTGCATTCTATGTTCAATTTAAACCATCACTGCAAGAGCAAAATCACCAGGGGGCTGCGTGCTGCGTGAAGCAGTGACAGTTCCACAGTGCCTCTGTGCTGGTTGTTGGGAAAGTGTCTCTGTTTGATGGACGCAGACACACAGAGGTTTCAAGGCAACATCAGGCTGGGTTTGTTAAAGCAGACAGAGCTCAGCCATAAGCCAAAGCGTGTTTTTGCTATGTTTAGCTAAAATACAGAACCTCAGAAGCTATTATGTGCTTCCTTCATAATGCACGATCACATTTCACAGACAGCGAAGGCATATGAATGTACTGTCAGTCAGGAACAGGCTTGGGCAAGTTACATCCTAAATGTAGTAATTTACAGTTACTAAGTTACCTGTCTAGAAATTGGGCAATCCAAAAGTTACGCTATTGATTACGAACTCAGTAACGTAATCTGATTACGTTGTGGATTACTTTTCCAGCTAAGAGGCATTAGAAGAAGACAAAAAGGGATCCATCAAACTGAAATGCAGATGCATGTGTGACATCATAGTGGTTCTGGACTTGTGGTCACATCGCTCAGGTGGAACAAACCTAAACTTGCGTTTTTTCAATGCTGAATTGAAGAATAATGAGAAAACAGAAAGGTGTCATGTATTTTTTTGTGCAAACATCCTTTCTGGAATGTAAAAGTAATCCAAGAAGTAACCATCTAGTTTTTCAAAAGTATCTGTAATCTGATAACAATATTTTTAGCTGGTAACGTAATAAGCTTACAGCTGTAAAAAATAAAAAAAAAAAAAAGAGATCCATTACATGTAATATTTAATCAGTTACTCCCCAACCCTTGTCAGGAAACAGCAGAGACAGACAGAGAGAAAGAGAGAGATTATTTTCTTTGGCCTTACTCATGTTAGAGAGGAGAGCGAGAGAGAGAGATTGGTTAACCTACTACTGCTTATGTGGAATGATGTCAGTGCCTTTGTGGTCTAAATGAGACAGTGTACAGCCTGACAAAACAATAGTCTTTTTTTTTTGCTATTACATTTCCTGAAGATTGTCTCTTATTTTATCACAATTAATGATAACACTTTTTACTTGACACCAGTGTCATAACACGATATGACACACGCCATAATCATGTCATAATATGTCATAACAGCTGACATAACTTGTCATAAACCCGTCATAATATGGTCATTGGCAACACTGTAATGATCCAAATATTTACACTGTTGTGACATGCAGTATGTTATGCGTTATTTTATGGCTGGTTATGTCACCTACATAAGTGTCAAACCCACATTTATTCAAATTGGGTTTTTCCTTGCCAAGCAGTTTCCTTTTCATTTGAAAAAGTTTGTTCTAGCGTCTTGTCCTGCTCCTGGAAATCTGCTCCTGCATTCATCCCAGTCATCAGCAACAGAGCATTGGGGTAAGTGCATGTCTAGCATCAATGTGTGCACAATTACAATGATTATTTATATGGTGTAAATTTCAAAGAATTAAGGCCACAAGATAAACATACTGCTGACACGAATGGGCATATTGTGTCATGGAATGGTTATGATCATGTCACAACATGTTATGACGCTTAAGTGTCAAGTAAAGTGTTACCCAATTGGTAAATGCAAATGTGTATAACTAACATTATGTCCTCAAGGGTTAGTGAGTAATTCCATTTAAATTCCGTAATTTAGGAAGTGAGCGAGAAATTAAGCACTTAAAAAAATACACATTCACTTCTTGGAATTGTCATTTCACTCTTAACTGAATTGAAATGTGAATTGAACCCATCCCCGCGATGTGGAGACAACTGAGGACAACGACAATTGGATCTATGGCAACAGACACCTTATCAACTTGTTTTTATCTTTTCATTGACAGACGAGAGAGGATGAAAACACTTCAGACCTGCTTTAGGACTATCTTTCATCTTCAACTGGCTCCTCGACAGCTTCTGTATCGAGATGTATTCCTGACAGATTACCGTCTGAATTCCCCCCCACCACCACCACCTCAGAACACTTGAATACCTTTGTCGGGCTCACTCTATCTGGAGAAAGCAGCTCAGTTTTCTCTCACACAGTTTTTAATCGTGTTAGCATACTAAAAGGAAGGAATAACCACTACTAGTTCCATTACCAAACAGTTTATAACTTGGCATCTCAATGACATTCAATGCAGCTGATAATCACAGTAGTCATGACAAAGACTTGTTATTCTTTGACAAATAGATTTTGGGTAAACATAGGTTCATTTTATCGTGATCAGTGTCTCTTCCATGGGCGATTAGGGATTTTTTTTTAAAAGCACATCAAGACCACATAACCCCAAGGCCCTACCTAACGATAACGCCCTCATCACTTAGAACAGCATCAGTGAGTAGAATTCACTACGAATAAGGAAGTTATACAAAGCAGTAGGACATACACACAAACCATGCATTCTCCTGCTCCTCTCTTTACTTTTGCAGTCTCGATTTTTGTCTTGGTGGACGCTGGTCAGTGGAAAGTCTTTCAGGGCACTCTGGGCTCTACATCTTATCAAAGGACCTGCTGCAAAATAATGGAGGGAAAAAGGCTCTCTGTTTGAGATTGATAAAGGCAGGAAGACCGTTTACCCATCAAAACGCTCTGTGTTTATCAGTAATCCCAGTCTGATGTGGGTCGTCTGCTCTGCACTTGTGTGCTTTGGAAGAGCATATCTGTCTGTTCGATCATGTCCAAATTGGCACCAAATTCTATAGACCCTGGTCAAAAGTAGTACACTCAAATAGCTTAACAGGGACACAGTTTCCGGAGCCTTCTATCCCAGCTTTATGACTCTGTTTATTGATGCATCTTGGATTTTTTCTATTAAAACCAGAAGTACAGTGGGGGAAAAAAGTATTTAGTCAGCCACCAATTGTGCAAGTTCTTCCACTTAAAAAAGATGAGAGGGCCTGTAATTTTCACTCATAGGTACACGCCAACTATGACAGACAAACAATGAGAAAGAAAATCCAGATTATCACATTGTAGTGATTTTTTAATGAATTTATTTGCAAATTATGGTGGAAAATAAGTATTTGGTCAATAACTAAAAGTTTCTCAATACTTTGTTATATACCCTTTTGTTGGCAATGACACAGGTCAAACGCTTTCTGTAAGTCTTCACAAGGTTTTCTCACACTGTTGCTGGTATTTTGCCCCATTCCTCCATGCAGATCTCCTCTAGAGCAGTGATGTTTTGGGGCTGTCGCTAAGCAACACAGACTCTCTCAACTCCCTCCAAAGATTTTCTATGGGGTTGAGATCTGGAGACTGGAAGCTAGGCCACTCCAGACCTTGGAAATGCTTCTTACGAAGCCGCTTTCACTTCGCTTGCTCCGAAGTCGGTGTGCGTGGGGATCACCGTCATGCTGAAAGACCCTAGCCACGCTTTCATCTTCAATGCCCTTGCTGATGGAAGGAGGTTTTCACTCAAAATCTTCATGATACATGGCCCCATTCATTCTTTCCTTTACACGGATCAGTCGTCCTGGTCCTCCAAACTGATCACGAGTTGAGTTTCTTACCAAAAGCAGTTATATTTTGCCTTTATCTGGACCATATGACATTCTCCCAATCCTCTTCTGGATCATCCAAATGCACTCTAGCAAACTTCGGATGGGCCTGGACAGTACTGGCTTAAGCAGGGGACACGCCTGGCGCCTGCAGGATTTGAGCGCCTGGCGGCGTAGTGTGTCGCTACTGATGGTAGGCTTTGTTACTTTGGTCCCAGCTCTCTGCAGGTCATTCATAGGTCCCCCCGTGTGGTTCTGGGATTTTTGCTCACCGCTCTTGTGATCATTTTGACCACGGGGTGAGATTTCGTGGAGCCCCAGATCGAGGAGATTTCAGTGGTCTTGTATGTCTTCATTTCCTAATAATTGCTCTTATAGTTGATTTCTTTTCCAAACCGAGCTGCTTACCTATTGCAGATCCAGTTTCTCCAGCCTGGTGCAGGTCTTGTTTGTAGGTGACCAAATACTTATTTTCCACCATAATTTGCAAATAAATTCATAAAAATCCTACAATGTGATTTTCTGGAGAAAAAATTCTCAATTTGTCTGTCATAGCTGGACGGTGTACCTATGATGAAAATTACAGGCCTTTCTCATCTTTTTTTAAGTGGAGAACTTGAGGCAAATTGGTGGCTGACCAAATACTTTTTTTCCCTCACTGTATCTTGTTTGAAGATATGCCTATCAATTTTGTTTGCTCATAGACCGTTTCAAGACCATATGGCCTCAGAGACATGCGTTAATATTTTTTCACAGATAATCTGTTTTCTGTTTGTTTGTGCGTGCACGATGTGTGTGTGCATCTGTCTGTCTGTGTTTGTCTGTCTGTTTGTAGGTGCTGTGTGCATGCATGCAAGTGTGCATACGTAGTGTGTCATAAGGTCGTGATGGTCTCCATTTTCTCATGTCAGCAAATACTGTGGTGCAAAGTGAAGTCTGACATTTTCTGCCATTACTCAGTGCCACCCACACAGTGGGAGAGGAGTGGTACTTGGGAGGCAACCAAGCATACGTAAGAGAAAATATTAATGATTTTGTATTTATGTTCTTATTGTCTTTTACATTTTTAAGCAGACGCGCTTATCCAGAGCGAGATTTCACAGGAGCAACTAGGCTTAAAGTGCCTTGCTCAAGGACACAGACAGATTTTTCTCACCTAGTCGGCTCGGATTAGAACCAGCAACCTTTCGGTTACTGGCACAACTCTTAACCACTAAGCTACCTGCCGCCCCTCGTCTTCTGCTCTGCATAGCATATGAAGATAGAAGTTGGAATGCAGTGTGTGTTGATCAGTTCACAATGAATAGGCTATGCTATGCAAATGTCATCAGCCTCACATTGTAAAGTGCATTTATAAGGTCAAAGCTAATGTGGCCAGACTTGTGCTCCTGGACTTCAACCTTCAATACTAATGCTCACCCCCAAACCCTTGGTTATAAGCAAATGTTGAATCTCTACATGAACCAGCGTAGTGAAGTCAACATCTTTACCTTCTGCAAACACTGAGCACCCAGCACCAGTCCATTGGCAAATGTTTATTCCCCATTAACCTTGAATGATAGCAGACATTTAGGCTCTAACGTAGATATCAGCCTCACTGCATACTTAGTCCACTGAGGCTGAACTGTCAATGTTAACTTAGTTTAATTTATTTCAAGTGAAAGGAGTGAATGTTGTACAGTAATGCTATGTATGATACACACACACAGAAGTATCTGGGATCTGACGTTGCATAATACACATAATCACATACCTTAGATGGTCTCCAAGCTTGAAATACACCATATGGGACCTCTTTCCTTCTGACTAGAGCATAAGAGTAAGAGAGCGTGCATGAATCTTTACTCCATTCTATCAGTTCCAGCCACTGGTTGTAGCAACTCAATCATAACCTCAGGAGGTTCTATGGGGAGATAAGACAGACTGGTTTGCCACGCATTAGTTCTAGCAGACAGACTGGTGTCTTATGGGGAGGGCAGGCAAGTGAACTGAAGGTAGAAGTTTTGCAAGTAACTCTAACACTGTAGCCAATACAGACACATAGCTGGACACAACTGGATTTTGACTCAGATCAATGCTTGATTATATTGGACGAAAAAATCAAAGCACATTACTGCAGTTTCTAATATTCCAGCTAGGGGGCCAACAGTAGAAACAACAACACAAGCTCCACAAGTGTCTTCCAGACAATAACCAAGTCTGAAGAATCCAGGAGACACATTCATAAGACACTTTTATCTCTCGCTCTCTCTCTCTCTTTCACACTCTCTACTCACCACACACACACGCACACACACAAAGACTCACACACACATAGACTCACTCACTCACAAGATCTCTACAGCAGCTAGTTTAAGATGACAGACATGGTCATTGGCTATATTATTATCAGTGACTCCAGCAGATGGATAGGGATTAAAGAGAGGAGGGATAAACAGAAACATTTTAAACGCTGGTGGCTGTCCTAAAATCCCTTTAGGAATATTATAGTTAAACTAATGGCTATTTATGAGGGCCATCCACTACTTTCACCACAAACGAACGGTTGTTCTCAGTGCTGGTGTTGGTCAGGGGCTGTGACAAAGCATCTCAGAGTAGGAGCGCTGATCTAGGATCGTGTCCCCTGTTCATGCAATCTTATTAATTATGAAAACTGATCCCAAATCAGCACTCCTACTCTAAGATGATCTATACAGTTGAAGTCAGTTTACATACAACTTAGCCAAATACATTTAAACTTCTGTTTTCTACAATTCTAGATATTTGATCCTAGTCAAAATTCCTTGTTTTAGGTCAGTTAGAATGTGAAAGGTCAAAATAATAGTAGAGTGATTTATTTCGCTTTTATTTCTTTCATCACATTCCCAGTGGGTCAGAAGTTTACATACACTTAATTAGTATTTGGTAGCATTGCCTTTAAATTGTTTAACTTGGGTCAAATGTTCTGGGTAGCCTTCCACAAGTCTCACAATAAGTTGTGTGAATTTGGCCCATTCCTCCTGACAGAGCTGGTGTAACTGAGTCAGGTTGGTAGGCCTCCTTGCTTGCTCACGCTTCCAGTTCTGCCCACACATTTTCTATAGGATTGAGGTCAGGGTTTGTGATGCCACCCAATACCTTGACTTTGTTGTACTTAAACCATTTTGCCACAATCAGGCAGCTTGGGGTCATTGTCCATTTGGAAGACCCATTTCAAATCAAATCAAATTGTATTGGCCACATACCTGAATACAACAGGTGCAGACATTACAAAAAAATGCTTACTTACAGCCCTTTAACCAACAGTGCATTTATTTTTAATAAAAAAGTAAATAAAACAACAACAAAAAAAGTGTGACCAAGCTTTAACTTCCTGACTGATGTCTTGAGATGTTGCTTCAATATATCCACATAATTTTCCTTCCTCATGATGCCATCTATTTTGGTGAAGTGCACCAGTCCCTCAAAAGCACCCCACAGAAGCGATGCTGCCACCCCGTGCTTCACGCTTTGGATTGTGTACTTTGCCTCGTTGCCACCCTTTTTTTCCTCCAAACATAACGATGGTCATTATGGCCAGAGGACATTTTTCAGACCAGAGGACATTTCTCCAAAAAGTAATGCTATCTTTGTCCCCATGTGCAGTTGCAAACCATAGTCTGGGCTTTTATGGCGGTTTTGGAGCAGTGGCTTTGCCTTTGCTGGAGCGGCCTTTCTAGGTTATGGCCGAGCAAGGAATTCGTTTACTGTGAAGAGAATACTTTAATACCTGTTTCCTCCAGCATCTTCACAAGGTCCTTTGCTGTTGTTCTGGGATTGATTGGCACTTCTTTTCGCACTTTTCACAAAGTACGCTCATCTCTAGGAGACAGAACGCGCCTCTTCCTGAGCTGTATGACGGCTGCGTGGTCCCATGGTGTTTATACTTTCATATCATTGTTTGCAGATTGGAAATTGCTCCCATGGATGAACTAGACTTGTGGAGGCTCACAATTATTTTCTGAGGTCTTGGCTGATTTCTTTTGATTTTCCCATGATGTCAAGCAAAGTTTGAAGGGTAGAACTTGAATACATCCACAGGTACACCTCCAATTGACTCAAATGATGTCAATTAGCCTATCAGAAGCTTCTATAGCCATGACATCATTTTCTGAATTTTCCAAGCTGTTTAAAGGCAATAGTCAACTTAGTGTATGGAACTTCTGACCTACTGAAATTGTGATACAGTGAATTATATATGAAATAATCTGTCTGTAAACAATTGTTGAAAAAATTACTGTGTCATGCACAAAGTAGATATCCTAACCGACCAAGCCAAAACTATAGTGTGTTAATAATACATTTGTGGAGTGGTTGAAAAACAAGTTTTTAATGACTCCAACCTAAGTGTATGTAAACTTCCGATTTCAACTGTACATGCAGAACCTGTTCTACTGTATCATGGTCTTTTGTTTTGGAAAAAGCTCTAATCCCTGCAGGATATTAAGCCCTGAAGAGTTGAAGAGTAGGGATCTCAGGTTTTCTAGTTACCTTAGATGAAGGCACATATGTTGACTTAACAGACTGTTGTCAACATGTGTTCCTCTTTTAATAAGAGTAATCGGGTGAAGATAACTCTAACAACTACAGCAATCGTGGGTGAAGTGGTTCTCCTGCATCCCGTGCTTGCAGGAGCTATTTACAAACTCTCAACCGTGACAATACAGTAGATCACTTTCCCTGCTGGTTAGCTCTCTAGACATGCAAAGTCGCTCTTTACCCTATTTGTATTTTTCCTCCAGTTTTTGATTCTATAAAAAGATTTATACTGTGTTTTTTTCAATCTATCAAATTCCCAACTATGCTTGCATGTATGAAGGCTACTCTAGCTCAGTATTTTTGTTGCATTCCGCTCTCTCCATTCCAGAGCCCAGTCAAGTGTCATCGTTGTTACACAATAAGACAGTGGGCTGTCTCGCTATGCGCTGTATATTTCCCCCGCCCCTGAAGGGTGAATATTACTCTACAATAGCTATGATGACAGTGTCTCTGTTAGCTCCAGCATGACTCACAACACTTTTTTTTTTACGATGCAATTGTTATTACATTGTTGCTTTTACTACACCAACGCAAACACACTGGGGAATACAGAAGTGTCTATTGTCCTCTTTCGCTCTGAGTTAGCATTTCATGTAGTAGAATGAGGAAGAAAAGCCTTTAGCTGTCAGAAAACAGGTCCGTCAGAGAGCCAATA